>NC_038043.1:12198239-12498239 GCF_002211085.1 Panicum hallii
GTTTAGACTTCTTTTTGATAGCCTTTTTCACCCGCAAGGCCCGTCGCGGAGTTCCTGCTGCTGGCAGCGGGGTTTGATCAGCTGATTGGGCAGCCCCCGCCACGGCAATGGTTACTACCACGGTGGCGGACGAACCTGTTTCCACCTCTTCGGGTCCGGCCCCAGGTGGTAGAGCAGGAAGACTACACGTGGACACCGTCAGTACACAACATTATGGATATTTGGCAAACCAACAAAACAGCAAACCAGTACCTGGGAGATTCGACTTCTAGCGCCTTTCGTTTGCGCACTACCCGACGACCCTGGGGCACCAGAGGGAGAGCCGCGGCTAACTCCACGGTTGGTCCGGGGGAGTTGTCCCCTCTCGCCTCCCCTTCGGTGACCGTCCCCGCTAGGGGGCTCCCACCCTCCGTGGACTCGCTGTTGTGCTGTCCCGCAGCCAACCGAGTTCTCTTGGCTTCAGCAGTAGCGTTGGGAAGAAGATGGTCTGGCTGAGGGATGTCTGGCTGTGGCGGGTAGCTGCGGTACAACTCCATGTGTCCCTGCGGAAGGTGTTCAGTTAGCATGGGCGAAATGGAACTTGTTCCTATTATAAAGTAGTCGAACATTTACCGGCTTTGGAGGATTCTGAGCAGTGTAAAGCTGTGGGACATATGGGACTGCATCCACATCCAGAAGTACTCGTCTAACTTGATGGAGCGCGGCTTCATCTGTCAGTTCCTCTGCGCACATACGAGACGAATCTTCAGTGCCCGAGTACTCAAATCTAAGTTTGTGGCGCTGTTGGATCGGTTGGACTCGGCATTTGAAGAAGGAGAACATAACGGACGCGCCGTTCACTCCCATCATCTTCAGTGCTTCTATGACTTCTAAGAGCTCCTCGACTTGATCCAGGTCTCCTCTGGTCAGTTCAAGATTCCACTCTGGCCTCACTACAGGTGGTTTATTCGTTTTCCCAGGGAACTGGGGAGGCATGATTTTCAATGTAAAACCAATGGTTTTTCCAACCGGGGAGGTTGGAGGGGAATTTGTATGAAAGGTATCTTTCGCCGGCCTGCTGACGCAGTTGAATGCCGGCGCCCCCTACAACGGAAAGTTTCTTCGTGGTAGGCTGGGGTTTGACGCGGAAGAGGAAGCGGAATAGATCCCAGTGGGGTTCGATTCCGAGAAAGGCTTCACAGAAATGGATGAAAATGGAAATATGGCAGATGGAATTTGGGTTGAGGTGATGGAGCTCCAGCCCGTAATAATAAAGTAGGCCACGAAAGAAGGAACAAGTGGGGAGGGCCAATCCCCGTTCGGCAAAATGGAGAAATGTGACGATTTCGTCAACATTTTCCATGGGGAAAGGTTCACGGTAAGAGGGGCGCCAGTTGACAAGGTTCTTTTCCTGCAGCAACCCCTCGGAAACTGAAACGCCCCGGTCTAAACAACCGGAGCTAAACATGTATTTAAACACCAGAAAGCAGTCTCTGGCGAAAATACATTACACAAGTGGTGCCACAGTCATACATAGCTTTATTTAATACGTTCGATTACAATAATAACATAAACTAGGAATACAACAATAGCGGTGATAAACGCGAGGGTAAACTCTTCATCTGACATGGTGGCTTCTACTGTGACGGCACCACTCCAGACTTGGGTATAGGGCACGAACTACTCGCCTTCCTCAGGCACGAAATCAGGATCCTCTGCAACAAGTCATAAACGGGTGAGTACAAAAGTACTCAGCAAGTTCCACCTCACCCTACGGGAGGGGAATGACATGCACGACACACATTAAGCACAATGCATTAGTAATGCTTCTTATGGTATACAACTCTTCCCGACACAACCCACAGTAGGTAGCTCACTAGTTGTCAGGACCACACCTTAGCCTGTCCATTCCGTGGACACGGACCATTCGAATGGATTCTACACTCTGCAGAGGTCGTACACTGTACCCACAAGCTCAACTGCCCGAACGGACAACCGACATAGCCGACACCCAGCCGTGGTCACGCCCCAGCCCGGCCGCACAAACCCTCGGGCCCTGACCCCAATGGTCTATACCCGTGAACCATCCCTGCGACCGCCAGACTAACCAGTGGGATTAGGCTAAGTCCGGCCCATAACGGAACCTGTGGTCGTACTAAAGTAAGCTAGGTGAGATGTCAAAACAACTCGGTCCTTATGGTTCACCAGGGCAGCAACCATTCCTCAACATGTCAACTCGAGCCTACCTCCACGGTAGCACTCACCTGCCAGTCTACCACCACGGTAGCGCCGGCTCCAGCATACCCAGCTGCCCTAGCCTCAACCAAAACCCTTCATATCCTAGTCTCAACTCTGGATATGCATAACTACTCATATGCATGTATGAACACGCTCAATCACTCAAGCACTGATATATGTAATCGATCCTAAACCAGGACTACAACTAGACGTCCTCACATGGATGCAACCGCTCACGTAGGGGGCAATGAAACTTGCCTTCGCTTATGTACGCGTCGGCGGCGGCGGCTTCCTGCTCGTGGTACGGGTCTTCTGGCTCCGGCCCGCTGTACTGGCCTTCGTACTCCTTGGACGGCTCCTCCTCGGTCACTCCGTGATCTACGGCGGAAACGGCGCAACCGGCAAACAACACAAGCAAGCTATAAAATAAGCTCAAATGGAGATGAAAATAGGAGAAATAGATAGTACATGATTTGAGGAGAGGGTCAACTGTTGGAGCTTCGTCTCGTGAGTGAACTGGGCTCGGGAGAAGTGGTTCAGCTAGCAAGGTGAAGCGGCTCGGTGTGTTAGGGCTGATGGTGGAGTTCCTCACGGCCTCGCTCCTTTTATAGGCGGGGAGAGCAGCAGCGGCGTCGCACAGGGACGAGCGGCGGCGTGGGCTGCGGCAGCTTGCTGTCAGCTCAAACAGTGGCAGCACTGAAGACGCGAGCGTCGAGGCGGCAAAGCCGGCGAGGACGCTGCAGCGGCGTGGGCAAGGTGGGGACGCGGAGGTGGGCGGCACGGCGCAGTGCCGGCGGCAGTGCGCGGTCCCGTCGTGGGGCCGGTGTGTCGCGCGTGCGCGAGCGAAAGCGAGCACGGGTGGGGGACGGTAGGGAGGTGCATCGGCTTCCTTTTTAAATGAGGTGAGGTGGTTCGCGCGGCGGAAAAATATCTCGGCCGGCGCTGTGTGCGACGACCCTAATTTATGGCGAGGTGGAGCCTACCAACAGATGAATCACAACCTATATACTAAGTACTCAAGCTTAACCAGGAGACTAACACGTACCTTATTGGAGCGACAAAGTCACGAAGGAACGCACAACCTTAAGTGGCTAGTCCAACACTAAGCTTACCACAACTTATCTAACTTGCTCATGGGTGGATGGCAAAAGAAAGGGGGGTCCTATTTATAGATCAAGGGGGATGGTGTTGCTAGTGAAGATAAAGAAAGCACCGGAGAAGGAAAACAGAGGGGAAAGGGAAATCGAATTTCCCAAGGACTTATGCGCAATTTCAGAAAACTGCAGGGGCTCATCTGTAAGGCAAAATTTCCCATCAATCCAAAACTCAAATGAAGAAATGCCCAAAACGAAAGTTGAAGAGTTTTTCGAACTCTACAACATTGCTTTAGGGCTCAAATTCAAAAACTCAAAACTTATGTTTTTACACATGAATTTTTGGAACAAAAGTCGGATTTGAATTGCTTTTGTCCTAAAGAGTAAAACTTTATAAAATTCAGGACCTAAATGCAAGCATTTATGACACGTCATGATGACGGGATAGACTTGTCATAATGGTTGGATAGACATATCATTATGACAGGATAGGCTTGTCATAATGGTTGGATAGATATGTCATTATGACGGAATAGGCTTGTCATAATGGTTGGATAGACATGTCATTATGGCGGGATAGACTTGACTCGCATTTTTACACTTTAGTCCTGAGTAGATTTAAAAGTTACTTTTGTAAATCAAATATTTGCATAAAAGGACTTGTACTTTTATAAAATTACGCAAACACCCTTACTTTGCATTTCTTTCAATAGTGATGAAAACTGGGATGTTACAGAAACTAGTTTGTTTAGATCGTTGAGGGAGCACTTACTGTGTATCCACTCTACGGTCGATGGCTGCGCCTCTTTCCTCTTCCCTTCGATCTCTGACTTCTTGGGCGCCATCTCCGATTCGCTGGCCACGAGATGCTCGGGGGCTGCGGGGAAAGGGGTGGGGAAGTCGGAGCGGGAGGATCTCTTTGGGGGATGGCGGCAGTGTTTGGTCCCGATTGGGGATTTTGGCGGTTCTTCGCAAAATGCAGATTGAAAGCACAGTTTTTCCCACAATTGTCACGGGTTAAATAACCAGCGGGGTGGGGAAAAGTTACTGCTTCGAAGTTCAAGAGTCGTTTTTGGGAATATTCCGAAGATGAGAGGTCATTTGGTGGACTGTTTGGATGAAATATTCGATTAATTATTTTTTCAGGGCTAATTCGCTCGAAAAAGGGGTTTTCCGGATTCATGATCTAATATCCATCATTTGTATCATCATTTTGGTAATTTCTCAAGTTGTCATTTTTTAACCTGCATGCCACGTTTTTCGGATCCTTATCTCCAAAATTGTGGGATTTGGATTCAAGGCTCGGGGGCTACGGGATACGTGACATCGACTACTTATTTTTCAAATTTCTTTGAAGGATAGGGAGGATTATAGACTAATGAGACCCTCAACCTGATTCTCCGATTCAACCTAAGGCTCGGGGGCTACTCCATATGGAGTGCGATTTTTATATCGCACACCATAACAAAAATTCGGGGCATGAGCACCTCATAGCTTCGATGCAGCCAAGCAAGTACTCGAAGAAGGACTTCAAGGCGAAGCTTCGGAAGAAGTCGAAGACTGCTTCGAAAGTACTCGATAAGCCTGCAGTACTCAGCTACGAAGAGCTCGGGGGCTTGTCAGACCTGGGGCCACGGGACTGGGTACATAACGTAGTTTAAGAGATTAAGTCCATCTTATCTCTTATTTATCTCGTTTATCTCTTATTTATCTCGTTTAAATAGGAGATAGAGCTAACCGATACAGAGGGAATCTACTCGAGATGTGTTCTGGTACGATTCCTCAGCTGGTGTTGGTTAGTATCTTTGTAACCCTAGCCTCTCGGATATATAAGGGAGGTCAGGGACCCCTCTCAAAGACGATCTCTAGGTCATTCTACACTAAAGACAATACAAACCACCATACAAGACGTAGGGTGTTACGCATCTTGCAGCCCGAACCTGTCTAAGCTTTGTGTTCCTTGCACCTTCGAGTTCCTGATCTCGGCGTCTCCTCACCCAAAACTTACCACCTTGGGCATATCCCTCAGTGGGCAGCCAGTTAAACACCAACACAAGCTCCTAGCCCAAGGGTTCTCAAGCCATCAGACCACTCCATCGGTGCCATCATCATCGGCGTAAGCAATTGATACCTCAACCATAGATCCTTCACCAGGTCATCAGCTGAAGAGTACGCCGCAAATATGCCCATCGACGATTTAACAGGAAGGAGAGATCCTCAAGATGGCTCACCATTATCTTCCCCTTCTGCTCGGGTAACAATACTCTGAAACTATCCCCCGCTTAAATCAATTTCTGCACTTATTAACATCTATTGATTTATTTCCAGATTAGGACTCTGTCTCCAGTGCCCAAGAGATTAGGAACAAGTATGCAAGCGCTGGTAGGATCTTCCAGTCAGCCGATCCCCCCTTCAGCCGGCCTCTTCTCATGACCCTTCCGATGACGGAGCCGCTACGCCCCAACCGATGCTCACATTGCTTCCTCCTTCTAGCTCGAACTACGATGAAATGAGCTTGAAACAGGTAAAAAAACATTCCCAGCCAATTTCATAGTACAGAAACACTACCGGCTAATCTTACTTGCTCTTTTCAGGTGCAGGACTCTCCAGATTAAAGTATGTTTTCGTTTGCAATCGGAATAACTCCATCAGAGGAAGATCAACCATCAGCCGAATCAGCGGGGCTTGCGGATGACATCAAGTCAAAACTTCTAGAAATCCTTCCCCTCCTGAGTCAAGACATCGGCCAACTGGTTAGAGATGCTGAACCGATTCACGCCGCCCTGAGGTCTCTGGAGGGTCAACTCCCTGAACCCATCGAAGATGCATTGACTCCTGAGGCATTCATTGGGAGCCATTGGATGCGTGTTCTTAGAGCCCAGAAGCGTCTCGTTGACCGCATTCAACAAGACCAGATTGCCAAGCAAAGGGATGAACTTAAAGGTCATGAGGTCAGGAAATCGATTCGCTGACCCGCCATCAAGCCGATCTTTAGAGAACCAAGGGTGAGTTAGAAGCCAAGCGTGATCGCCTCCTTCAAGAACTTCAACAGGTCAACCAGGAAATCGCCGTTGCGGACAGTGATCTATCCCAAATTCAACCAGCCATCGAGAAGCTTAAGAGTAAGAAGCACGAACAAGCTCGTCAAGCCTACCAACTTCACAAGAGTATTCAACCGATGCGGACACTTTTGCCCCACTGTTTCACATGTCTATATCATGAACACCCCTTACTCTCACCCAGTCTGTGGCGTGGCCCACATTTTGCTGCATGCAAGCATAAACTTTTCCCAAACTCTTTTGCTGGTGTTTTTATTGCTCTAAGGGCGACGCATATCGCATCGGCCATATAACCAATCGATTTGCAATCGGCTATGTAGAAATCGACTATCAATCTGTCCGATAAGCATACTTATCGGCCTAGGCATCAACCCATATGCTAGGGTGATATTTCTTCAAGTATTTGACATTTAATGCTCTAGGAAATTCTTCTCCCTCCAGTGTCTCCAAAATGTAAGCATTACCGAGAGCACACCGATTTATCCTGAATGGTCCTTCCCAAGTTGGCGACCATTTGCCAAATCTCGAGTCCTTGGTTCCTATGGGCAGTACCAACTTCCAAACCAATTCTCCTTGGGGAAAACTTCTGATTTTCACCTTCTTATCATACCACCTGGCTACCCTAGCCTTGTTCAATTCAACATTTATGAGAGCATCTAGCCGATGACTCGCCAAATCTTCCAACTCATCTTTCATCAGAGCCGAATACTCATCGGCTGTCAGCTGATCTTGAAACGTCACACGCCTAGAGCCTATCTTTAACTCCCAGGCAGGACAGCCTCATGTCCATACACCAAGTGATACGGGGACACCTTGGTAGCACCATGACAAGCCATCCGATATGCCCATAGAGACTCACTGAGTGTCGTATGCCATCGTCTTGGTTGCTCATCAATCTTTCTTTTCATCAACTTGATAATTCCTTTATTAGATGCTTCTGCCTGTCCATTTGCTTGGGCATAATATGGAGAAGAATTCAACAATTTGATTCCCATGCCGGCGGCAAAATCCTCAAATTCACCAGATATGAACATAGTTCCCTGATCGGTAGTAATGGTTTGAGGAACACCGAACCGATATATAATATGCTCCTTAACAAACTCCACCATATCCTTAGATGTCACCTTCTTCAAAGGAACAGCTTCAACCCACTTGGTGAAATAATCTGTCGCCACCAATATAAATTTATGATTCTTGCTGGATGCGGGATATATCTGGCCGATTAAGTCGATTCCCCATCCCCTGAATGGCCATGGTCTAATTATAGGATTCATAGCCGATGCTGGAGCTCTTTGCACATTACCAAACTTCTGACGTTCTTGGCAACCTTTGTAATATAAAAAACAATCCTCCAGCATTGTCGGCCAATAATATCCATTCCTTCTAATCATCCACTTCATTTTGAAAGCTGATTGATGAGATCCACAAACTCCTTCATGAATTTCTCCCATCAATACCTTAGAATCTTCTTTACCTTCTTTACTGAGGCATTTCAACAATACTCCATCAACCGTCCGATAATACAATTCCCCTTCAAGTAGCACATATTTAGTCACTTGGAATCTTATCTTTCGATCCACTTTTTTAGTGGGGTCCCTGAGATAATCGATAACCTCCTTTCTCCAATCATCGGCCATCAACTCCAAAGCTACCACGCTCTCTATTAACCAATACCCAGAAGCATGCTGTGCCAACCGATTTGCATCACTATTATAAAACCTAGGAACATGCTCAATAGTTACCTTCTTAAACTCTCTCAAAAGCTGGAGGCATTCCTCATGATAAATCCTCAGAACGTCATCCTTACATTCATACTCTCCAATTAACTGATTAACCACCAGCATAGAATCCCCAAATATTTCTACAGCATCGGCTTTAATCTCCTTGAGAAACCAAATCCCCTTAAGAATAGTGCGATATTCAGCTTGATTATTGGTGGCAGAAGCTTCGATCGGAAACGAAAACTCAAAAGTTGCCCCCCCCCCTCGAGGCGATATCAGCACAGCGCCGATACCAGATCCAACTTCACAAGAAGAACCATCAAAGAATAGAGTCCAAGGAGCGAGATCTACAACAGCCGACTCCGAACCACAATGCTGAACAACAAAATCATCCATGACTTGTCCCTTAACTGCCTTAGCCGATTCATATCTCAAATCAAATTCTGATAAAGCTAGAATCCATTTACCAATCCTTCCATTCAAAATCAGCAAGGATAGCATATACTTAATCACATCATCTTTGCTCACCACAATGCACTCAGCCGATAACAAATAATGCCTAAGTTTTGTACCAAAAAATACAAGCAAAGACATAATCTTTCAACGGGAGAATACCTGGTTTCGGCATCCAGAAGTCTTCTGCTTACATAATATATTACTCGTTCTTTCCCTTCAAATTCTTGAATAAGGGCCGATCTGATGGCACGTTCATCAGCCGATAAATACAATTTAAACGGCTTGTGCCTCTGAGGCAAAACTAGCACCAGAGGATTTGTCAGGTAATGTTTGATCCCATCCAGCGCCTTCTGCTATTCTTCTCTCCATACAAATTCCTGATCGGCCTTCAACTTCAACAGTGAACTGAACAGCAGAATTTTCTAGACAGGTTAGATATAAACCTCCGGATGAAATTAATCTTGCCGATGAACAATTGAAGCTCAACCTTGGTCTTTGGGGCCTCCACCTTGTCGATTGTTGTAATTGTCTTCCGACTGATTTCAATCCCACGTTCATGAACTATAAAACCCAAGAACTGTCCAGCTGATACCCCAAAAGCGCACTTGTTCGGGTTCATCTTCAAGCCATGTTTCCTTGTGCACTCTAGAGTTCTGTGTAAATCCACCAGATGCTCTTGGTATCCTGCTGATTTCACTACAACATCATTAATGTAGATCTCCACAATCTTGCCGATGAGTTCATGAAAAATATAATTCATGGCCCTCTGATACGTAGCACCGGCATTCTTCAGCCCAAAAGTCATCACAATCCATTCATACAAGCTGACATGCCCAGGACACCTAAATGTTGTTTTATGAATATCCTCTTCTGCCATAAATATTTGGTTATACCCAGCATTACCATTCATAAAACTAATCACCTTGTGCCCTGCAACAGCGTCCGCCAGCAAATCGGCTACTGGCATCGGGTATCCATCCATCGGCGTCGCCTTGTTAAGATTCCTGAATCAATGCACACACGCAACTTTCCATTTTTCTTATATACCGGGACTACATTAGATATCCATTCGGCATATCTGCATTGCCGAATAAACTTAGCCTCAATTAACCGTGTGATTTCGGCCTTTATATCAGGCAGGATCTTAGGGTCACACCGTCTTGCACCTTGCTGATATGGCCGATATCCTGGTTTGATAGGTAAACGATGCTCAACAATAGATCGATCTAAACCAGGCATCTCATAATACTCCCAAGCAAAACAATCTTTATATTCTTTCAACAATTTTTTCAACTCACACTTATACTCAGGATCTAGGCTAGCACTGATAAACATCATCCTTGGTCTATCACCATCTCCAATATCAATTACTTCTAATACATCGGCCGATGTAAACCCGTGCCCTAGCTTCCCTTCATCTTCAAGGAATTCATCCATTAAGACTCATCTGAAGAACCGACTGCTTGGATCGGTGTCTGTTCATAATCGGCCTTCTTCAAGAAATTTGTTTCCCATGCTTTGCCAGAAAAACAGTAAGCTATCTCAAAACTCCATGTGTGGGCTTCAGCCGACGCTATATTGAACGATGAATCGGCCGAGACCACCTTAACAATATCTCCAATCCATTGTATGAGGCATTGATGCATGGTAGACGGGATGCAAAAATTGGCATGGATCCAATCCCATCCCAGAAGCAGACTATATGAACCCTTACCATTGATAACAAAGAAGGTAGTAGGAAGGGTCTTACTGCCGATTGTCAAGTCAACGCATAATGCCCCCAGAGCAGGGGGCACTACTCCTTCGAAGTTCTTCAGCATCATGTTCGTCTTTGTTAAATCGTCGCTGCTCTTCCCAAGTTTGCGCAGCATTATGTACGGCATTATGTTTACTGCCGTGCCTCCATCCACCAGCATCTTAGTAACTGGCTTGCCACCAACAAACCCTCTCATGAATAAATCTTTAAGATGCCGGTGCTTTTCATCTTCTGGTTTCTCGAACGTGGCCGGTACCGGCTCTAGAGCCAACTGGGCTACCGCCTCCTCCAATTCCGATTCTTCATCACTATCGGCTGAAGCCATGAACTCCCTCGGCATCGCGAAAACCATGTTGATAGGTGCAGCCGATGAGCTGGAATCCTACTGATCATCGGCTTTGGGCTTAATGCGCCATGTCTGTGACTTAACTCCCTTTCTGTTGAGAGTTCGTTTTTCTTCTTCTATTATTTCCAGCTGACGCAACCTTTGGACACACCTCTTTTGAGACTTGGTCAACCCTGCTAGGCACCATCAAGGTTGACTGGTGCGTCGCGTTACTGGCTCCCTTTCAGGATCCCTGCGCATCGGCTGATCATCAGGTACTCTGTCATCGGCCATCCGTTCCAGCCGATGGTGTACATGAATTCGACCTCCAGCAGGGTCATGAAGCATAGTCCTGCCCCCCAGCCGATCATGTACGGAAATTTTTCCTCCCAGCCGATCATGTACCGGAGTATGTTCCCGTCTTGCCATCGGTCTATGCGGGCCGTCATCAAATCGTGGCTTCTTGTATGACCGGCCACCATGATACAGATTGTTGCACTCAGGGCAATCATCGGCCGTTGGCAAGGTCAGACCCTCTTCCCAGCAATGTATGAAGAAAGGACACTTCTAATGCTCCTCTTTTCGGTGCATCTCTTCTTCTTTGCTCTGCTGCTTCTCACGGTCGCGCTGGAATTTATCCAACAGCATATGAGATGTGACTCTCTTCTGTGGTGCTACAGAGCATTCAGCTTCTCCTTGCAATTTCTTTCCCTTAACCTCATCGGCCAATACCTGTGCATTAGGATCAACACTCCTAGATTCTATGGCCGATTGTGACGTCAAGACCTTGGTCTTGCCCATACCTTTCTTTTCACTAATTTCCACCATATTCACAGTGAACGGGTGTTGATCAATCTTCATCGCTTTCTTGGGGACTTCAAACTTGAGCCTCCCTTGTTCAAGAGCCAACTGTATTTGCTAGCAGAAATCTTTGCATTCATTAGTGTTATGAGAGGTTGCGTTGTGCCACTTGCAATATTTCATATTCTTCAACTCTTCATCTGATGGGATCTTGTGATAAGGCTTTAACTTGATCAGCCCTTTCGACAACAGCAGATCAAAGATCCTGTCGGCTTTTGTGACGTCAAAGCCAAACTTTTTAGGTTCCTTCTTCCCAAACGGACATGACACCGACTTCTTGCTGCCCTGGATCCATTCTGCTGATGCGATCGCTTCTTCTTCCTCATCAGAATCAGACTTATCGGCCAACTCGACTAGATTGACCTTTTTCTGGAAATTACTTTCTTTTCTGCTCATAAGGCCGAACTTCTCCTGTTATCCGATGCGCTATCTGGCTAATGCTATCAAACTCTTGCGAAGCATATTTCTCTTTAATATGTGGCAAGAGCCCCTGAAAGGCCACATCGGCCAACTGTTCATCAGACAACACCAAGCTGCAGCATTTATTCTTGACATCCCTGGACCTCTGTACGAATGCAGATACTGATTCATCATTCCTTTGTCTGAGGCCGGTCAAATCTATCAATTTCATCTCGCAGGTACCAGAGTAGAAGAACTGATGAAACTGCTTCTCCAAATCAGCCCAATATAGAATGGAGTTAGCTGGAAGCGTGGTAAACCATGTAAAGGCCGATCCTGATAGAGACATGGAAAACAACCGGACCTTCAAAGCATCTTGATTCGCTGCTTCTCCACATTGCAAGATGAACCTATTAACATGCTCGACTGTGGAAACATCTCCCTGCCCCAAGAATTTAGTGAAGTCTGGTACCTTATACTTGTGAGGGAATGGGAGCTGATCATAAGCAGGTGGATATGGAGTCCTGTACATAGCAGATTGCTGCTTTGGCCTTAAACCAAATTTCTCTCTGATTACCTCAGCTATTTTGGAGGACCAATCAATCTGTTGATTAGCGATCGGCATTTGTTGCGGAGGAACTGGGATTGTTGGTTGTACTGCCGATACCATTTGTTGCGGTGCTAAATTCATCGATCGATTAGCCGATGCAGCCTACTGTGTATGCTGAACAATCTGGTTAGGAGGTTGTTGGTAAAGCACCATCCCATTTGTAGCAATCGGCTGTGACGCCGATTGGTTAACTAACTGCTGGGCGATGGAATGAACGTACGGTACGTTCGCATGCCGCACTGTTCCAACAGTCAGATCATGAAACACCCAATTTACTCCACCCATATGAGGCAGTTTTGATATCAAGACCTCCGTTGGGGTGATAGGGTATGGCGTCGTAACAATCTGCTGCTGAGGCATCGGCTGTGAAGCTGATGCCGTATTCTGACCCATCGGCTATATTGCCGACATATCATGCGTTATCAGCTGAGAAGTCGATACGTGCTACTGAATGGCCATCGGTACTGAAGCCGATGAATTAGCTTGTCTCATGGTTGATGAAGCAAAAGATCTTGGGGACATACCCAAACCGGCATTTGGGTCCCATCCTATAGGAAACAGCATTGCTCCGAGAGTGGAGGTCAATGGCGGTGTAGTTGAATACACGGGAGCAGGTGAATTTGTCGTGGTTGTAGCAGGAGATGTTGATGGGAGTGTAACACCAGTGGTACTCATCTGAATCGGCTCAGAAACCGATTCTGAACTCCTTTGCCCTGTTCCAGAGGCTGACGGATCCACAGTCGACCCCATGGGGATGAAGCCCATCTGGTTAGGCTAGACGTAGCATGGCCCTTCGTATCCCTTGAACGCTCTTTCTCGCAACGTCTTGACCACCATGTTGTGCATGGTGTGCGTCATGACCGGTGCATGGTTGATAAACGCATGGTTCATAGCCTGGTGCACCGCATCCAGCATCTTGTTCTCACGTTGGGTTTCAGTCAGGGCTTGGAGAGCAGGGAAGTCGAACTTCTTGATGACTTCACCACTCCTCGTAGTGCTGAAGGACTTGAGGCACTCTCTCCTGAATCTTTCTGTAGCTTGCTGCACTTCAGCCTTCTGATCCTCTTTGAGTTTGTCCTCATCGATGGGGATGTAACCATCCTCGTCACTGTTGCCCTTAGTCATATTGAAGCTTCTTCGGTCCCACCGAGCGTGCCAAAAGATGTGTTGACTTAAAAATCTACACACAAGGCCTGAGAGTACAGTTCACCAAGCTTAGACTGCAAACCTTCGAACCAAGGCGTGCTAGTCAATTTGACCTATAAATTGACAAGAAAAAGAACAAGGAATTAGATTTGACAGCTTATCGGCTAGGATTTTCGAATGTCACTCTCACAATGTAATCGGCAGGCTTTGCCAATTACACACAGCGTAATTGGCAGGCTATAGATCGATCGGCCAAATCTAGCCGATACGGAAAACAACAAATCAGTTCAAGCGAACGATTGCAAGCATGGAGCAATATAGATAGTATAAAGGAACTGCTCCGACCTATCGGCCGGATTTCAACCAACGCAGAAAACGACAAATCGGCCTAGATAGCCGACTGCAAGCGTGTAACGATATGAAAGCTACGAATGTGTAACTTAAATAAAGCTACTTGAAAGCACCTGAAACAGATCCAAATCGGCTCTATAATATTTTAATAAAATTAAGAGATCTCGCAGCCGATTACACGTGTTTCAAGGTGGATAGATCTGATAAAAGCTAAAACAACAGGAAAAACCTATAATTCTAGCAGATATCGATAAAATATGAACTAATCTAGATGAGACAACAGCGATACGCTAGAAAGTCAAAACCTAGATGTAATTCGATAACTTTGAATAAATCTAAATGAAGTAACAGCGATGTGCCAGTTAACTAAAGCTTAGATTTACTCACTCAACGAAAACTTACCAGCAGATCAAGTCGCTCGAATGTAAGACGTCCTCGATCGACTCGAAAGAACTCGCGAAAAGAGAAAATAGCGAAGTCGCCGACAAAGAAACTAAATTGCGGAAGAATTGTAAAGTTTTGTTTATTGGATGTGTATCCCCCTTCTCAAGTCTTGTACAACCTATATTTATATCCTAAACTAATGAGTCCTAGTCGATTATAGCAGGCACATATCTTGAGCAAAAAGAAAGAGATTTTCTAAAAACAAAACAAACGGTCCCACGACTACGTCATCCTAATCCTAGTCGCATCTGGAATATTCCCTCAGCATATCGGTACAGATATCATCGGCCGATCTTCAAACTGCATACGCCAATACTTCCCAAATCGGAGCCCCATGCCCATCGGCATCAATAAAACTGGCTCATTTCATCATCACGCGTGCTGGCTCCATTTTGCCATTCATCTTAACACGTATCAAAAAATGGCGTCAACAGTCCGGTACTAAATGCATGCCAGTTTAGTACCGCCCAGCCAGTACCGGGCAGGGCACCGGTACTAACTGGAGGTTCCCGCCTGGTTTTTAACTAATGCTGTGATTTCTAGCTTTGCATGGTTTATGTGGGCGGTCTGGTTTGAAAATATGCCAATCTTACTTTTACTAATTAGAGACCCCTTTTGGATCATCAATGTTAATCATCAGATGACTCGCCATATAAAAAATCATTAAACTTGTGACAAAGTGAAATTAATAAACAACCAACATTCACGTTTTAGATTGATAACAATATCCATTGAATCTAAATTTGTTATAAATTACCCATTGATATCATTATAAAAAGATAACCTCAAGTAGACGCCTAAATCCACATCTAAATTTACCTACCCGTGTCACTATGAAAAACAATCTAGAATCTACACCTAAATTACACACCTTTGGCATTATGAAAAACTAACTCAAAATGTTTTGTACACATGCTTCTATATTTCTCATGTTGTGCCATTGTTAATATGTATGAGAAAACTACTGAATGTATAAGTGCATAAGCATGCAGGGAGTGACGCGCACATCAATATACACACGGTTTAGCAATCATAAAACACGTTTTCTTAATGACACCACATATCAATGGCAATAACTATCCATGTTAACCTATTAATACTTCATGACAT
Source organism: Panicum hallii (assembly GCF_002211085.1). NCBI lineage: Eukaryota > Viridiplantae > Streptophyta > Magnoliopsida > Poales > Poaceae > Panicum > Panicum hallii. Next base: position 12,213,789 of record NC_038043.1, read on the forward strand.
AGAACTATGTAAGTTGTTATTCTAGATAAATTCATCATATTTGACTGAAATATTATAAGATATCTGCATTGATAGTTATATCAGATCATAAGCACTCTAATTATTTTTAAAAAACATACTGCCACTCATACTTCTCTAATAGAGGAACCTCAAACATCTCACGAATTAAGGTAAAGAATAGTAATACACAAAGTCTACCACAACCAGATAGTAGTTACATAATATCTATATAGGTATTGTGATAGAAAAGAAACAAACAAGAGTGAGAATAAAGATATGTAATTTTGATTAGGAGTGGGTTTACTCTATGTCGTCTCTATCCGTAGAATTATAGAAAGATCCACGTATCTTTTAAATAAGTTGTTTACTATGTATTATAATACTACTATAAATTTATTTTCACCGCCGGCTCTAAATCTATGGATATAGTTTCTGTAGTAGTGTAAAATCGCTAGCCCTTGCCTTTAATGGATATAGTTTAATTATTTGGACGTGTAGCCACGCTGAATTTCTGCTGCCTGATATGATATCTGGGATGTACGTACACATGCGGCACATATTTGTATGAAAAGCCTGCTGCTGGCGTCACAGATAGATATGGAACGCAACATTTGTAATCCAGTCGAACAAGCATGCACTTGGCAGACACAAATGACCAATGACGAATCGGATGATGAGATAGATATGCTCGTCCAATCTTAGGCTGTTTGGATTGGGGTTATTGAACTTTTAGTCCTATCACATCAGATATTTAATATCAATTAAAATATTAAATATAAACTAATTATAAATAACCAATAAACTAATTAAAATATTTAATATCAATTAAAATATTAAATATAAACTAATTATAAATGACCAATAAACTAATTAAAATATTTAATATCAATTAAAATATTAAATATAAACTAATTATAAATGACCAATAAACTAATTAAAATATTAAATATAGACTAATTATAAAACCAATTGCATAAATAAATTTTAATTCAGGAGATAAATCTATTAAACCTAATTAATTTAAGATAATCATATATTTATTGTAGCATAACATTGTCAAATTATAAACTAGTTAGGCTCAATAAATTCATCTTGTGAATTAATCTCCATCTGTATAATTAATTTTATAATTAATATATATTTGATACTTCTAATTTATATCAAACATTCATTCGATGGAACAAGGAACTCGTAGGGTCACTGCCTGAGGTGATCCAAACAGGCCCAACATCATTTGGAGCAGTGGAACGCAGGTACAAACGCGACACGATGGAGCAGCAGGAATCCAGCATATATATGGCGTTAACAATGGATCGCGAAAAGGGGAACAAAGATCAACACTGAATCAAATGCAAATCTAAACCCAACATCATTTGGGGTCTCGAGAATATTCCGCACGCTTCATTCGCAGCGCCCAGCAGGTGTGGATGCATGGATGACGTGTCATGCATCCTGCCTTGCATTTACCGGACCAAATCCAGGAGAGAATATCGTCTATCGCAGCTAGCACGCACATAATAATAATTGAATCAGTCTGCTTTGTTCGAGCTGATCCCGATAGGAGAGATTGGTATATGTGTTACTTTATTAGTGCTTAATTAGAAATTTTATTTTTTAACTGATGCTCACATGCATGCACATGCACTTACTGTCACCTTTATAAATACATCCATACAGCATTGCCTCTATGAGAGCTGGTAGATCTTGATATTGGTAAAGTTATTATAACCGTCTCGTTGTTGATAATCCCGTCGCCTACTGACTAAATTTTAAAATAATTTAAAAACGCCACCACTTGTACCAAGTTAAGAACTTAAATTTATATGAGCAAGTTCCATAATAAATAATCTTATCAGGTAAGCTATGCTCAGTTAACACAGTTTACAGTTAACCGAGGTTTATTGGAGCTGTTATCGGATAGCAATAATAAATTTATTTGTCTGGTGGAATCTATACCATTTCCTTTTATCAAATACGAAAAATAATCATACAAATTGTTAAAAGTTAACTTACCTTTGTGCCTTCTAGATACAAATATTGTGAAACATATTATTATTTTATTTTCTTTAGTCACAGATAAGCGATGTTCTAGAGTTGTCTTTAACTCCACAAGTTCAAACGTCTTAACTCCACAAGTTGTACTCTAATAAACAAGAAAGAATAGTCAACTATAGGTGTGGCTTGTCGACGTGGAAGGAGGCACTTGATTGCCAACTCCCACAGTATTGGACAGCGAGATATAGAGAGAAGAGGAGAGAAAACAAACAAATGGGTTCTGACCGAGCTGGTGGGTCCGGTCAACGCACGCGCGCCATACATATGCAGCGTGTATACATATACATATACCGATACGTGCATAGACCCCGATGCTAAAAATACATACAAAATACATAATTGTTTTTTTAAGTCTCAGTCTACCGATGGAGCGAGCGAGCCGAAAAGGAATAGAAAAAAAAAATAGCGATCGTCTCAGTCCTCGTTGGTCTGGTCCCGGCGACCCGTTGTTTCCCCCTCGCCTCCTCGTCCCTCCCCACCCGTCCCCGCGCTCAGTCCTCTTCCCCTCCCTATAAATACAAGCTCCATCCTCCTCCTCCCTCCTCCATTGCTCCGTTTGCAAGCTGCACGAGCTTTCCAGCTATCTGTACGCGCCGCAACCAATCTATCATATCCTAGAGCTAATGATAAGCTAACTTGGTCCGTGATTCGAATTCGATTCATAGTTTCACACCACTGCGCGCTGAAGCAGAGCAATCGCCACTTCGCGTATGGCAATCCTCGATCTCGACATGGCCCGGAATAGCAACAGCACCGCTCCTCCCTGTCATGCTCACACGGCTCCAGCTTCCGATCAGCAGCGCCGCCTCCGCCAAGCAGAGTGCAATAAGGCCGGCGCCGACGCCGACGACCCCAACCACGGCCACCGGCCAGGCGCAGAGGAGGAGGAGGAGGAGGAGGAGGGGGAGGGGGAGGAGCTGCTCCTCAAGGGCGTGCGGCACCTGTGCGAGCGCCGCGGCATTACGAGGCTGCCGGCCCGCTACGTCCTCCCGCCCTCCGACCGCCCGGCCGCGCCCGACCACCAGCGCAGTAGCTGCCCGACGATCCCCGTCATCGACCTCGCCCGCCTCCGCGCCCCCGCGGAGCGCGCTGCGGCGCTGGCCGAGCTGGACGCGGCCTGCCGGGACTACGGCTTCTTCCAGGTCGTCGGCCACGGCGTCGGCGGCCGCGGGATGATGATGCTGGACGTGGCGCGCCGCTTCTTCGACCTGCCCTTCGGCGAGCGCGCGCGCTACATGTCCCCGGACATCCGCGCCGCCGTGCGGTACGGCACCAGCTTCAACCAGCTCAACGACGGCGTCCTCTGCTGGCGGGACTTCCTCAAGCTCGTGTGCGACGACCTCGACGGCGTCGTCCCGTCCTGGCCGGACGCGCCCGCAGACCTCAGGTGCGTACGGTGATTATTATTGTAATCCCCACTCGTTCAGCACTCGATCCAATACAATTTCTTTCTTCCGGGGTGGTTTCTGTTCTCGGCGGCATGCCGCGGTCACACCACAGAAAGCATAAGTTAGGTGTTTCTTAGGACGGTTCCTCCGCAGCAGTGCTTAGAAAGTTCCAACTCTTCCATTTCGGAAATGGCTCTCTCCACTTCATTCGACTTCACCGACTTCGAATTCGTTTTAGAAACAACTTATGAGAGTAGTTTTTAGTACAGTATATAAAGAAGTGGAGTCGGAGTCGGAGTCGGAGTCGGAGTCGGAGCTGGGCAAAAACTAGCGCTTAATTAGTAGCATTACCTACAGTATGATTGTTCGTACTACGCTAGACACTAGTGTAGTATACTCCAGTATTCGGGATTACATGTGGTGGACTTATGTTGCAACTGCACACTCCGCTGGTTCATGCACGCGCACATATATGTGGGCCCCTTTCAGGGAACAAGTTGGAAGTAGCATTTATGCAGTAGGAGGAGTCAGCTAGGTAATCCATCAGGGAGCGAAGGGGGATTCATCTGGTTGTACGTTGAAGTTGACATGTACACATGCGCATCACCCACACAGAGCAAAGCCAGAGCCAGAGCAGAGCAGAGGACAAAGCCAGAGCCCCAAATGTAGAGGCCCAGATTAAAAGGCAACCGGGATACGCTCCCTGCCACAAAACAGACAGGAAAACAAAAGGAATTTAGATAGATCTTTGCTGCCTTTTTGCGCGTATCAAATACTATCCATCCCACAGTGCCAGGCACGCGTGCATATCGTATCCCAAAGACCAGAGACCACATAGGCTAAAGGGCAAACGTCGCTCAGAAGGATAGAAAACGAACCAGAAACACGCATCATGACGCGTGCATCAACGAATCCAACATGTCCATCGTCTGCTAGTCCCTCTCTTCCTTAGAACCCAAATTCACCAGATATTTAATTGTTTATTAGTGATGACTATAAAATCAGTCTCGTTCGGAGTCCCTATTGGGGAGCGCGGTATGTTATACTAGCACACAAATTCTTTCTATTTGAAATAATTTATTTTTTAGATACTATTGGTCAAATTATAATATTGGAGAGTGTGGTGATATCCCAAAATACTTATATTTATGGATAGAAGAAGTATATCTAACAGTTCAAATGGCGTGGGGGGTGTCGGGGGCTCTCCGTGAATGCTAGGCTTAGGTCTTTGAAGTCATATCAACCTAGCGGAGAAGATGCCGCCGGCTATGGGTTGTGGAGAACAACCAGCAGGGGAGTGTGGGAAATAGATTGGCTAGTGTGACGGTGACGACCATGGATCTAGCAAAGAGAAAGTGACAAGTTGGGAAAAGAGTAAGCGCCGATATAAAGAAAAAAAAAATACAAGACTCTGTTTGGATCCTTCATTTCGAGGCATTAAAATCTACTTAATAGAGTAGACTATTTATCTTATAATATAGCATTTCATAACTTTCCAAAGTATATATATAAAAGTTTATCTTAAATTTACAAAGGTGGGAGATAGAAATTGATTCTATAGATCGTCATGTTATATTTTTAATATACGATTTATAGCACACTTTTTGATTCGTTTCCCTATAGTAAAAGTGCAGTGCATAAGTATATCTTCCATATGACCAACAATAATATATAAATATATAACTATAGCTTAATTAATTTATATCTAAATTATGATTATTAGAATGGAATTCAATTCAAAGGATCCAAATGGGGCCTAAGAGAAAAAGGAACATATTTATGTCTAAAAGGATTATGATTTTCAATGAGCTGAAATATACATATATACATAGCATCTCCCACAATTGTGAGGCTGATAATTTGATAGTGACCAGATTCGTGAGTGGAAACCGCATATCACTATAGTGACCAGATTCCTGCGTATATTAATGCTAGTAACGCTGGCTCCGTGTCTCGATCATGAATGCATTGCAATTGCAAATGCAGGGAGGTGGTGTCGGCGTACGCGCGGTCGAGCCGGCGGCTGTTCAGGGAGCTCATGGAGGCGGCGCTGGAGGCGCTCGGGATCGGCGGCCCCGGCGCCGGCGAGGTTCTGGCGGACTGCGACGCCGGGTCGCAGATGCTGATGGTGAATTGCTTCCCGGCGTGCCCGGAGCCGGACCTCACGCTGGGGATGCCGCCGCACTCGGACTACGGCTTCCTCACCATCCTCCTGCAGGACGAGGTGAATGGCCTCGAGGTCCGGCACGCCGACCGGTGGGTCCTCGTCGACCCGCTCCCCGGCTCACTCGTCGTCAACGTCGGCGACCACTTTGAGGTACCGTAGATTATACTCTACTAATGCAGCTCTACTTGTATTTAAAAAAGACGCGCGCGTATGCAAATTAATTAAAGTTAGTTGCCTTGATTGGAAACCAACAATAATCATGCATGTTTAATTAAAAAAACAATAATCATGCCTTTTTAATTTATTTTAGATAATCATGCATGTTTAATTAAAAAACAATAATCATGCACGACGACAAGAGTGGACTTTAATTTGCCCACGTACGTAGTCTCCTTTTTAATTTACTTTAGATTATATATAAACAACTGCATAAAAACAATATATATTAACAAAATTGAGCTAGCGGTCAAATCTCCTAGCAAATGGTGGTCAAATACCGACCAACATATCGATCGGAACGCCAATAATCTGGCTGGCATATCTATTTCAGATTGCGAGATGTACTATTTTATACCTAGTAATAGTCTAGTAATTCCTTGCTGAGCCTAAAATAAACCTGCATGCCGTGTATTCCATCTCGCGCGGTGCGTGGATGCAGATGTACAGCAACGGGCGTTACAAGAGCGTGCTGCACCGGGTCCGGGTGAACTCGGCGCGGTCGCGCATCTCGGTGGCGTCGCTTCACAGCTTGCCGCCGGCGAGGGTGATCGGGCCAGCGCCGGAGCTGGTGGACGACGTGAAGAACCCCCGGAGGTACATGGACACGGACTTCGCCACCTTCATCGACTACCTCAGCTCGGCCGAGGGCAAGCACAAGTCCTTCCTCCAGACCAGGAGGCTCCTCACCAGCTGACACGACGACGGCAGGCCCTACCTACGGAGCTACCTGTTTGAACCAGCTACTACCAGCTGCAGCCATCATCCTAACCGTAAAGCATGACACGTACTACTACGTGGATCCCATCCGTCCGTTCGTGTTGGTCGGGGGCAGGAGGAGAAAAGTCAAGAGGCACGGTGCCTGGACCTTGTTGACCGGTCAAACCCGTCGCCCGATTGGTCCCTATAATCTGCTGTGGTGCTGTCTACCGGCCTACCCTACTAGCTAAGCCGACCGATTTGAAGCTAGCTAAGCTACTTTATTTTCAGCTGAAGGGGAAAAAAAAGAATTACCAGGATCGAGAAGCTTTATTTGTCTATGCTGTGTCAAATCACGTAGAGTGTATTCGTGCATGGAGATCGGTGCTCTATATGTAATCAGCATTGACCGAAAGCTTAGGAAGCTTCCAGCTTCGTCAGCTCAAATGAACCCGAACTAAGCATCAAGCATTGAGAACAGGATCGAGGGCGGCCAAGCAAATTATATTTATTTCGAGCAGTACGTGTAATATAAAAAAACAGAGAGAAGGATCCACTCCGACTAATGCAGATCGTGTTAATTGTGCCGGCTCCAAAGGCAATTCTCAATATGAGATTTAACTAAAAGGCTTTTAATATTGTCACATCATCGAAATTAATCACAATCAGAAAACCAAAATTTCATGACGGTGCCATATTTTCGTGAGAGGCATGATCAAACCGTCATAAAATTAATTATTTTTGTGAAGGTGCTTTAAAACCTGTCACCAAACTGTATTTTCGTGAAGGTGCCACAAACACCGCTACAAAAATTTAATGTTTTCATGATGTAGTCGTGTAAACCGTCATAAAAATTAGCTGTTTCCGTCGTGAAAAAGTTTCAGGCATCACAAATCTTTTTACGCGCCATAGTTTTGTTCTTGGCGCCATATTTTTTTCTCTGATCTTCGCGCTCTTCTGTTTCTCCGTGCGCAAGTTGACCAGGCAGCCAAGGCCCCACCGTCAGTGACATTATCTAGGATAGCCCATGAGAACTGTAAATGTCTCAACCACCCTGTGCACTCCCCAAACCCTAGCCACCTGTCACACCTTAAAATTAAATTAGGATGTGAATGACTTTTAGAATGTGTTCATCCATCTTCAAAGTTTTTCGAGAATTTTTCAGATATTTCTAGCAATTATTCTCTTTTTCCCATAGCTAAATTCATTTATTGAAAATTTCTAAAATCTTTTCCATGAGTTCCAAATATTTTATTTGGACTCTCGTGCCCCGAACTATCTTCAAGAAATATTTCAGGAATTTTTGAAACTTCGGGATATATTTTTGATGGTTTACAAGATTTATCTAGAATTTTCTAGATTTATTTAAGCCTAAAATTACAAGATTTATCTAGAATTTTCTAGATTTATTTAAGCCTAAAAATATCTTTTGGAAAGTGAATTCGTTTTCTTTTCATCTCGAGCTGGATTTAACTTATTTTGGGTCTAGTCCACCTTAATACTAGAATCGTGCCGCGTGCAAGCTTGAGCTCGACCAACGCCTCCTCGTCCGTCGCTTTGGTAACCGAAAATGGACCCGAGGCTTTTCATTAAGATTTAAAGTTGTTCAAATGATTATTCCTATGAGGAAGCATCCAAGCCTGTTTTCCTTTTTTTGCTCGTTCTATAATTTCTAATTTCTAATCATAGTTGAACCAAGTCGTTTCTTCACTATTAGTCCTTTTTCTCTATCCTCTTCGACAACCTTAGATGCCCCATCGAGTTCTCCGTTCTCTGATCTCTCTCCCCGATCAAATCACGCTCGAAACGGAATCATATCTCAATTTCGGTATTTTTCGATGATACTTCATAGTCCTCAACGTCAACTTCAGTAACCAACACCATCGCTCTAAAATCTTAGACTCAACCCAATCTCCCTCGGCAGCCTAGCCTTTTTCCTTCTCTTTACCCTTCTCTCTGCGCCTCGAATTCTACCCATCAGCACGAACCAATCTCAGTCTAACTGAGCGCCCTTCGTTTCCTCTCTCTTCCTCGACACAATGGCCAACCTATCGCCCTTCTCCCTTGCCTTTTCCCTCTATGACATTGTGGTCCCACTTGTCAATTCCTCTTGTCCCTTTCATTTTCACTACGATAACCATACCACGTAATGCTCAGTTTTTTTACGCATGCGTGCTATGACTCGTTGATTGAGTTCAATTCGGCCATGCATGTTCGTCCTCATCGTACGCCTGTATGCCACCTGTAGGCTGAGGTAGCTGCAGGCCGAGGTAGCATTTCGCCGTGTGCTCATTTTGTACTTCATTCGAGACTAAATGACTCATGCTGTTATCCTCTACCTATGCGTCATGCAAACCCAACCGTTCGCACCTTATGAAAAGGTGCAGCCTGCTCGACTCTTCTCTCCCTTCTTTCTTTTTCCAGTCTGCTCTCCTGATCAGCCCAGTACCACTCATCCGGTCTTTCATGCTCGCCAGCCCGCGCCTTTGCCTTTTTCTTAATCGACCCGTTTTCATGTTCGTCCCTCGCTTGAACCTGTTTCGGCCCGAAACTGAACTCGCTCGGCCACTCTAGTCCTGACGCCAGGTTGTTTCCTCCCTCTTTGCTCGCTCTTGTGGGGCCGCTGGTTAGCCCTATCTTGTCTCTCCCATGGGTAATTTGGACTCAGGAATGAGTCCCAGCCTGATGTGCTGCCGTTCTGGCGGTGCGCAGCACGCCAAGCTAGGGTTTCAATCACCTCCTATAAATGGCGAGCGCTCGAGCCCTGCGTTCCCTGCTATTGCGTCGCCTCATCCCTGCTCTTCTCCTGCATGAACCCTTGCACCCCCTGTAGAAGCGTCGCTACCCCTCATCTCCTTGCCACGCTGCACCCCTGCCGCACGCCCCTCGCCCCTCTGTGCGCCTCCCTGCACGTGCCCCTCCCGGCCTCCCCATCGCCCCTTGCCTTGCTGCGCAGCTGCGCCCTTCTCCCTGCCGCGCCACATCCCCCTGCAGCCATGCCTCTCCTGCACGCGACATCCTGCACCGCCGCCAGGAACCAGAGCACCACTACCCCCTTCTCTGGCCAAATTCGGCCGCAAGGTCCTCCTCTGCCGTGGGTAAGCCATCAAACGAAAGCCCCTCCTTCTCCTCTTTCTTTTCCCTTGCTCCCCATGCTCTCTCGTGCTCGGAATTACTGGGAATCCGGCCAACAGTGCCGCTGCCTGCCATGTCCAGGAATACCCTAAGCTTTTGCGATTAGACACCTAGCAAATCATGTATTTTCATGTTCTTTCCTGTGTCTTGCAAAATCTGCAGAAAATCCCCTAGTAGATTAGATTTTTTCAACCCAACCCCACCCATGGTCTTTTTTAGATCTCAGCTAACCTTTGCTAAATCTGCGAGCTTAGTTTTCTGAGTCTTGTAAAACTCAGCAGCTAGTCGGTCATGTCTACATTTAATCGTGACTAGGTCCGTGCAGCCTTGTTTCTTTTGTAGATTACACGTTTTAGATCCGTTTTGATCCGTTCCTTTTGCGTTAGTCTTCTAAAATCCTAACCTATCGTTTAGTAGCGTTGTTCTACCATAGTTCCTATTTTAAAACTAAATATAGATTTAATTTGATTAATATAACCTCAAATGTGTTTGTAATTTAATTTGTTTAGTTCAACTCGAATCAAAAGTTATAGGCTTAGATGTTCTCACAAGTCTTCTTTCTAATTAATTTTTTAATTACTATAATTTATACATATACAATTATATATAAAATTTGACTAAGTTGTACCTCATCTATATAAATGCAAATATAATATGAGTCAATTATAATCAAAGATATTCTATTTTGAATATCTTTTACATTAATTTTCTAAATTAAAATAAATGAAACTTATAGTTCTTTTGTTTCTTTTATAAACAAATCTTCTAATAGTTGTTTCTTTTCAATCGTAGCTCCGTTTTTCGTGCTTTTTGTGCTCTTGTGACCGTAGTAACGAGCCATATCCCTTCCCTTAGTACGCTCTTTTTAAGCTTTCTTTTTGGTAGGTGTATCTGTTCTTAGTTTCTCTCATTTTTTTATTTGCTTGTATGCTTGGGCCCGATGCTTGTGTGATGTTAGAAGGAGCACGATCGAAAAGTTTTGAAGATTATAAGTTTCAAGACTCTGAGCAGCTATTCTTTGGAAGAAAGGTCAGTGTTCCTTGATCATGCTTTTGTCCTACTAATCGCATGCATGTGTCCTAATTTTGATGGATCGTAATTAAGGATATGCCTAGTCTTTATGATCATTCCTTGTCAACCTGGGGTTTATCTTTATGTTGGATAGCTATTGCTTAGTTGCCATAACTGGTTCTGGTTTGGGAATAATATATAACCATGATGACAACAATGATGATGCTACAACTGTTTTATCCATGTTCATGGATAATTTGTGTTGTTAATTACAAGATCATATGTTAATCGGAACATGGAGAACCACCTAGAAAAACAGTGCAACCACAATACTATATGGCTCTAGTCTTAGCTGATTAATTAGAAACACTAGCTTATGACAATTTTACCGAAAGGGCAAGAGGGGTTGCATCGTCGGGGTATAGCTTTGTCCTCTTGAGGCTTTATGATATGTGGTCCTTGGCTAAGGCACTTCCTCATTAGGGAGAGTTATGACGCTTTGACTTGAAATCTTAGCGAATTGTCATAAGTTAGGGAATCTTTGTAAAGGTCTCGTAATGAATCCATTGCCACTCACCTCGGAAGTGTTTAAGAGGCTAGCTACTTCGGGCAAATCGGGAGATACGAATTGTGGGTAAAGTGTACAATCTCTGCAGAGTGAAAACTGATATATCAGCCGTGCTCATGGTTACGAGCGGCTTGGATCCTCACATGATTAATGAACTTGAAGATGAATTAAATCATGAACCATATTTATGGTTTTGGATATGCTTTTGCAATATCCATTCTGTTACTTTTAATGTGGGTTTTGGTATAAACTTATACCTTAGTAATCAGGTGTTAATAAAACTTGACCAACTAGAATTGCTTATCGCAGTCAACCAATCTGCCTTTTCTTGATTTTGGCCTTCATGTTATATAATTTTCCAACACTTGCTGAATACCAACCATAAGTGTACTCACTCTTGTTATAATTGCTGCTTAGAAAAGAAAATTGATGTGAAGTCTCTTGAAAATGATGCTGAGTTCTAGGCCTACGCAATCCGTGGTCGATTGTCTATGAAGTTTGAAGCCTTCGTTTCCAGGATAAGCTGTATAATTCTGATAATCTTTATAGTATTTTAATTCTCTTTTCGTGATACCATTGCTGATTATTCCCTAATGAAGTCACTATATGTATGGAACTCAATCCCGGCATACATATAGTTATGCATTCGGTTTTGTTCGTAAAACCGGGTATGACACCACCCCTGCACTTCCCAACCAAGCCGCCGCTTCCTCAAAAAACAAAAACCACTGCATCCCCTTCTGCATCGTGCCCACGGCCGCTGCCCGTAGCGGCCGGCCTCCTCTCCCCCGCGGCCTCTACCACCGACCCCTGGGCTCCTCGCGCCCACCATCGGTAGCGTCAGGCCGGCTCGTGTTCGTGGCCGCCGCCGGCAGTGCTCCCCTTCCTCACTGTCGCGCCCGAGGACGCTGCTAGTCCCCCCTCCTGGGAGCACCTGCGCTTGCGCTCCTCTTCGTCACCCCCCACCACGCGCCCCCCTTCCTCGCGTCCCCATGATGCACCGATGCCAGAGCAGCTGTAACGCCGACGCCGGACCAGAGGAGCATGTGACACTGATGCCGGACCGGAGGAGGACCTGTCGTAGTGACCCCTTGGCCACACCACCATCAGCTTCCTTCAATCTTCAGATATCCTTGTATGCTGTGCTCTACCATTGAATGTGTATTGTGGAAATTGAATGTTTCTTTGAATAACATGTTGCCAACCAATGGAATGTTTATGTAATGTTCCATTGCAGTGCTGCTTGTTCTGGCAGTAAACTAAAATTTGTTTTGCATCATCTTCACCATTAAAATGTGAGTGTAAAAAGAGATGCGACAGCTTCCTTTCCTTTTCATATGTTATAGCTACTATCTTTTGGTAAATTTGTATACTATATTGTTTGTAGTAGGTTGATACTTAGGTGAAATTATTGTGATTCTAATTATGTTATCTTTTTAAATTAGAATAAAATAATGGAAGATCGTGAGTGGATGTACACTGGTTGGTCTCGGACGCAAGCTCTCTCTCTAATGACTGGATTGAAAATAGTAACAGATTCTTGGATGATGCCTTCTCTATGCCTAATCTAGTTGAAGATGGAACCATTAAGTGTCCCTGCATAGTGTCGGAATTGTGTTAGGAATGAAAGGTTGACAGTAGAGATGCACATGTGTAGATTTGGATTTAAGGATGATAATGGAACATGTACAATACATGGAGAGGGACTTATTGATAGTCTAATTGAAGGTGGACATGGTGTGGGATTTGGTGAAACTGACCGCATGGATGAAATGTTGGTTGAACTAGCTGGTGAGCATCCACCGCCAACTGATGAGGAGCCAGCAGCTTATGCTCGAGCTTTTTAAAGGATGGTTGAGAGTGATGATCAGTCAGTCCATGAGAACACAAGACACTCATCTCTTTCTGCCATAGCACATCTGTTAGCTTTGAAATCTTAATACAACATGTCGATTGCACACTTTGAAGCGAACTTGGAATTAATCCATGAACTTTGTCCAGTCTAAGAAATTATTAGAGGAACTTTGTATGCCATACATCAAAATTGATGTTTGCTATAACAATTGCATGCTTTACTACAAGCATAATGAAAGTAAAGACAAGTGTGATGTTTGTGGTACCTCTCGCTATGAGGAAGGTAGTAGTCGAGTGCCACGTAAAGTGTTGCAGTATCTTATCATCAATAGACTACAAAGGTTATATGCTAGATGAGTGAAGGAGGAGTTCTTGGTAATTAAACTAACAACATGTACATTATCATGTCTTATATTTTATTGGAAGCACCTGATTTGCCTTTCTTATGTTTATGTTTGCAGAGTTTGTTCACAATAACTCGAGGTGATTTAAGAAGGGCCAACCATAATTTGGAGACATATCTAGTGAATAGAGTATCTGTTTTGATATATCAAGCCTGTTTGGATGCTGTAAAGATGCATGAGGACTGCGATGATGATCAAGCACGTAATATAGAACTTACAGAAGAACAATACTTAAACTCCATGCCTGATTGGTGCAGCAAGGAAGATTGGGCAGCCTTATGCAAGTACTGGACCAGTGAGAAGTACAAGGAAAAGAGGAGAGCAGTTCGAGCAGCACGCCTAAAATCAGCTGATGTTGCTCAGAATAGAGCTGGTTAAAGGCCAAGTGGAGAAACACAACAAATGCTGGTATGAAATTTTTGAGCTTTCCAATATTTCTACTTCTGGTACTAAATGAGACTCGTTATGAATAATAATGCCATAATTTTACATTGAACTAATTTCCTTAAGTTTCAAATATCATGTAACATTATTCGGACGGTCTTGTAGGAACACAAATTTGGCCCAGATAAGGCTTGCACTTTAAACACATATGTCGTGATGTAATATGGATTAAAAAAATGGATATAAATGGAAAAAGTGCTCCAATTCCTAGCCGAAAAGCACAAAAGCGCTTGGTATGTATGCCATGCTTTACATTCTGAGATGAATTTTTTTCCAGTCATGCTTAGCACTCTGGTATTTTATTTTAGGATGACTATAATATAAGAGCAATGCTTCATGAGAATTCAAAGGAATTAGATACACACACAATGTATCACATGGAAGGTGGTTTGGCCCATGGTCGTGTACCAATAGCCGATAGTGCTGAGTACAAGGAAAATATTATAGTAGTTGCAAAATCCAATAAACTACGTCCAACCAAAACAGCTTCTTATCGAACTGCAGTAGATGAAAATGAGCAGTTGAAGAAGATAAATGAGGATTTGAGGGAGATGAATAGGGATCTGAAGCAAAACAATGACCAATTGAAGGAAAAATATGAGATTCTAACTGAGAAAAATAGTGTGAACCATGAGATGATCATGGTAATATTTGTTTCTTCGCTCATAGCAATGTATTGATCTTGTGCATGTATCTTGATCAGCTACCTACGTTTTCAGTTGTAGAGGTTTTATGCAGATTTTGACAAGGCGTTACCTGAAGATTTGGTAAATCGTCTAGCAAATATTGATGCACGTCGTTAGTAGGTAAACACAACACAATACATTCTGAGCAAATTAGACCACTAAATATACTGTTACCTAAATGTAGGATGCAATGCCTTATGTTCTTCCCCTTCTATTTCTGAGTATAGAATATCTAAAATAATGGTAGAATATGAACACACATGTATGTTGCTAGATCAGATTTTTTAGTGGATAAAACTTTCTACCATGTGCATGTTTTCAGGTTACCGTATCATCACATGCTGGAACTAACCTGGATGATATGCACAACAATGGCAATGACATGAATATTGATGAAGACGATGACTACATTATGGATAATACTTAGTTTTCTCATTGTCTCAGTGTGTGTCAGAAGTTCCAACCAGGGGTCAGAAGTTCTGATCCCTGTCGGAAGTTGCCAGATACTTCCGATAAGAGGTCCTCGGCCAGCTGTTTTTAATAGGGTTGGAAGTTCCGACCAGGGGTCGGATGTTCCGACAATCACTTATTATGCATAGCAACAACTACTTTTTGGGGCTCGGGTATTTATACCCCTCAGACCCCTCTTCACTTGCGGTTGACCTAACCATGAGCACAACACCTTACTCCTCCCCACTCCCTCCTTGAGCTAATCTTTGAGTTGATTTGAGCTAGGGCTTGGTTAAGAGCAAGATTGAGGTGTGAGGCTTGGGGATTTGAGTGTGAGGTCATCCACGTTCATCTCAAGAGCACTTGAAGCATCTTCATTCTTTGATTCGTGTTTGTTACTCTTGAAGCTTGCTTCTAGACGGTTTGGCATTGCCCAGTTGAGCGTCCTCTCGTGTGTGTGCCCGAGAAAGTTTGTATTACCCATCCTTTGTGGATTTTATAGTAAGTGACTCAATCCTCCTTTATGGTTGGTTGAGGGAGGAAAAGGATTAGTGCAAAACCTGATTCTTTGTGAGCTCCTCAACGGAGAAGTAGCTTCCTTTGCGGAAGTAAACTTCGGTAAACAAATCTCTTGTCTCTCGTGCTTATTGTATCTACTTAATTCTTGTTGATCTAGAGTTTATTTTGTGCCGATCTATATTCTCGTATTGTTCCTCTTGCAAAGCTTACCTGCAATACTCTCGAGACGTCATTACTGAACTTTTGATTCAAATAAGTTCTGCAGTTTCAAGTTTAATTTTGAATTTTGTATAAGAACTTTGCTATTGTCGGAAGTTCCGGTCCTGTGTCGGAAGTTCCAACCCGTCGGAAGTTCCTACACAATGTTGGAAGTTCCGACAGATTTAACCACTATGAAGAATTTTTAGGAATTTTCAGATACGCCTATTCACCCCCCTCTAGACATCACAAAGATTCTTTCAATTGGTATTAGAGCCTAATATCTTCATTAAGCCTTAACCGCTAAGGGATAACAAGATGTCTCAGATTGGGGATGGTGCCAACGCAATAAAAAATGCCACCACTCAAGCCGCTGCCGATCTAGGCCTTGGGGGAAGTGCTGGGAACCCTTTATGCCAAGGAAGCCATCCACCCTCCATTCGTGTGTCTACCTCAAATGATGACTCAAGTTCAAGTGATGAAGGTGAGGGCGAGCTCTCGGAAGCAAGAAGGAGAAAAGAGAAGATGAAAGCCAAGATTGAGAAGAAGGCCAAGAAGATGATGAGAAAGAGAATTAAGGAAGAAAACAACAAGCATCCCTTCTTCGGGTTAAATCAAGTCCCTCATAACTATGCTTCATCTCAATATCCTTCTTCTCAATTTCAATCGGTTCACTTGGGAATCCCTCCTTTCTTCGATGGGACGGATGATCCCAAGTAGTCATATGGCATGAAAATGCATCTCTATGGGGTTCACCCCTCTATCTAGGAAGTTGTGGTTATAGGTGTGACTCCGCCTACGAATGATGTACCTACGGCCGAGCTAGCTCAAGAGTACTTCTGCAATGAGCAATCTGTGAAGGTCATTACAAGCTCTCTTTGTGCTCAAGAATTCAACAAGGTCTGCAATGTTTAAATAGCCAAGGTAGTTTGGGGCACATTAAGAGAGGCTCATGAGGGGACCGATGAAGTTAGAGAAGGCAAGATGAATTTGTTACAAGGGTAGCTAGAGCACTTTGTCATGCTTGATAAAAAAACTATGAGGCAAATGTATGATAGACTAATGATCCTTGTGTTGGACATTAGATCTCTTGGAAGCATGAAATGGGATGATCACAAAGTGATAAGGAAGTTGCTTAGGGCTTTCACATCAAGGAACCCTACTCTTGCAACAATGATTAAAAGAGATGCAAAATTCAAGACTAAGACACCCAATCAACTTCTTGGTGAAATTCTCCATCAAGAGTTAGTTGAGAGGGATGTAGCCAAGTCACTTAGTCACAAGATGAATAAGAATGTTGCACTCAATGCTAGCTCAAGTGAAAGGTTGAATCAAACCCCAAGGCTCTCAAGTCAAATAAGGAAGATTCAAGTGATGAAGCTACCACCGATGAAGAAATGGCCTTGGTCTTGAGAAACTTCAAGAAGTTAATGAAGAAGAAATATTACAAGAAAGGTGGTTATAACAAGAAGAGGTCAACACAAAGAAGATGCTATGAGTGCAAGAAAGTGGGCCATTACATTGCGGACTGCCCACAATTGAAGAACAAAGAAAATGAGGAGAAAAGGTACAAGGAGAAGAGCAAGGACTACAAGAAGAAATATCAAGGTCATGCTCATATTGGTCAAGAATAGGAGTCTAGTCATGAAGACTCCGATAAAAAAATGTATGGCAACTCTAGCCATACTCAAGTCAACAGGAAAGTTCTTCAACAACATCTCCGACGATGAAGATGACACTCCTTTTTGCCTCATGGTGAAAGGGACCAAGGTACAAGAATCATCCACCTCTTCTTCTCACTCTTCCTCCATATCTAATGATGCACAAAATGATTTGGAAGATGAGGAAGAACAACATAGAGCTTACATGATAAACAAATTTGAGAAGAAAGGTTTTAAAGAAATTAAAAAGCTTATGGATAAATTAGAGAAAAAGAGATATTTTCTCGATAGGCAAGAAGACTTACTCATCCTTGAAAAGGAGAGAAATCTTGCCTTAGAGAAGGTCTTGCCAAAGAAAAAGTGAAGGTTGAAAAATTAGCTATTGACCTATCTCTAGCTAATGATTCAAATGAGAGGATGTCAAAGAAAAATATTTTGACAAGTGAATCTCTAGCTTCCCTAAAAGCCACTCATAGTGAACTTTAAGAAAGCTTCTCATGCTTAACGGTCAAATACAATGAGGTTGAACTTAACTATAGTGCTCTTTGGGAAAGCACCAAAACCAATTCCAAAGCAACTCTTGACTCAATTGTCTCCATAAATGAAAGTTTCTTAAAATGTTATAAAATTGATGTATAAGCTTGTGTTGCTAACTTGGCTAAGCTAGAGAAGTTGATCCAAGCAAATGATGGTCAACTCGAAAGGTTGAACATGTTAGCGAAGCATGGATATGAAGGTAATGTCAAGCCCAAGCCTAAGATCAACTACAAAAAGAATGGGCTTGGATGTTACAAGGGAGGCAAGATAAATGATCGGAAAGTGGTTAAAGGTAAGGAATGTGTCATGTTCATCAAGGGACCAAACCTTGATGACTTGATGAACATTGCACACGGTGTGACAACCACAATTCTGATGAGGACATCCCAGTTATGACTACACCAAGTTCAACCACTGCTACACGTGACCAAGTAATGAAAGGACCGATTACGCGAAGTCGTGCGAAGAAACTACAACAGCAGGTGAATTCACTCCTTACTACATTTAATGCATCTATAGATGAGAATTTTATACTACCTAAATACTCCACATATATCTTGCTAAGGTTTCTACAAGAGCAAGTCGCTGCTGGACCAAAGGAGGCGAGTTACAGAGAAGCTGAACCACTTCACTGCTTTCTGACATCTGAACAAAGTTCCAAGAGCCACGCTCACCAAGTGGTCAAGATTCTCCATGCATAATACACATGGTTGGAAAGCTTATCAAGTCTACTTTCCAACCCAACAAACCTCACATCGTTTGGACTTTCCAATAAGGCGTTATGGATAAAACATTGAAGACTAGTTAGAATGTCAAGAGCCTTCTCCGGAATTTATCTGTGCCCAACTTCCCATGCAAAACTGTACCATTCTATAGATTTGCGTGGTGCATTCTGCACATGCCTGAAAATCTTGTCAAGTCTAGTTTCACACCCAGCAAACGGCTCGTCATTTCCACTGCCGAGCAGGGATTAATGGTCATTTTACTAAAGACTGTGCAGCAGCACAGAAAACGCGCACGGGGATTGAATCCCACTTTGTGAATGCTTCACCACTTGGTCTTCCACCTTCCAATATGGAGACTTCAGTTCAAACCTATCTAGGAGGGTTGTTCCTAGTATAATTATCACCCATATGCTACTAGAAAAAAACTTTGGATCATTTGATAACCGATATGGTATTGCAGCCACGCTGCTGAGTGTCTTACACACCTTTGCTCTTGCAAGTTCTTCTTGGACTTGTGAGGAAGATCTCTCTGAGGTCCCCTAATCCGTGCTCTACGGCTTCCAGTTCGGCTGCACTATTTTGTGTGGATTAGTCCCGGTTTGTGGTTCTACGATCATTCGGAGACCGAGTCAAAGTCCTCAAGGTTTCGGTGCCTCTCTCCCCGTCGCTTGATCGCATCAAACCTTGGTAGGTATAAAGCTACTTATCCGCTGTTCGCAGCAAAAGTTACCCTTGTTCTTAAACCTACTGTTGTGAAGGTTGGACCATCCTTGTGTCGATTCATATCGGCACCTGCCATATGATAATCAGAGCTATCGTTGTCACTGTAGGTTTTCTTATCATCCAATATCTATCCTTTTGTTTACCATCTTTTACAGTTTTCATCCATCATATATATTTGTTTTGCCATAGCCTATAGTCCACTAAAAAGCCACATAAAAAAATCATATAGCCCTTTGTTGGTACTGATAATCTGGTGTCGTTTGCATTCATCTAGTTGTTGTTCACAATTTTTTTAGCACCGTGTTTCTATCTTTTCTTTATCCGCACCCCATAGTTGTTATCTTGTGTTTGCTAAAAAAAAAAGAGATCAGAAAGAAAGAGTAAAAAAAGAAGAAGGAAGAATCTGAAAGGGGTTATATTGTGGTTGGTGCACTTGCAAGTTTTAATTTCGGAACCTCAAGTTTGTGGTGCTTGTGATAGTAACGTTTCACATATTTTGAGTGGTTTACGCACTTGATTTTTCAGTACCATAACCGGACCTCACGTCTTGTAATCCTTTCGATCGCTTAATCACAGCTGCGGTACTGCCACTTTAGCACAACGAGGATTTGAGGTTACATATAGGAAATTTTGATCAAAGATTGAGAAATCCAAAATATACATTTTCTAGCATCTCGATGAGTATGAATTTCCAAATATCAACAAGCATTTGATTCATCCAAATTGCCAATCTTGTTAGCCATTATCAAGCATGTATCATCTACATTCACCAAAAGATCATTCTCTACTAGAGAGCCATTAAAAGCATCATATGGCATAGTGTAGGAATTTAACTAAAACTTATCTAGCCACCCAACAAGTGTTTACCACTAAAAACAAGTTGTAAAAAACTCACGCCTACACAAGGCTAGAGGCTAGATGTTTTAATTGAAGTCCTTGTTACCGAGATGACATTGATTCTTGAAATTGAACAATGATATCCATATTTGGCACCCTTTCCACACATGATGAGAAATACCAATCGAAAGGATCTTGACATAAGATATGAAATATTATTCATCTCAAGTGAATCTAGTATTCAATGCATCTCCAAGTACCTATGAACCAATTCAAGCACTTGGTGGTACCCAAACTATGTTGGGTCCTTGAAGGTTATTCACAAGGTACTTAGGCACCCAAATGGCCTTTGTGCTACCATAAGGTGAACAATTCACCTTAGAAGCACAAGTTCCATTTCAGCCTTTCTAAGCAAAGAATGATCATTGGAAGAGTTGGGCTTAGAAATTTTACCCATGAGACAATTCTTACTAATACGTCCCTTTCTCCAGCAAGTGTAGCAAATGTGTTGCTTGCCATCACAAGATGTGTTCTTTTTTTATCATCTTGATTTTTTGATTTGCTTGTTGCTGGTTTGCCTCTTGTTAAATGATTTGCAAAGATCATCCTTCTTGTGAGAACATGATGCAATTTCATGTCCCTTCTCATTACAACCATAACACTTCCCTTTTGATCTTGTTTTCTTCTTTGGAAGTGAGGTCTTGTCAATCTTGTTGGAACATATTGATGCACAATGTCCCATATTGGAGCATTTGAAGCACTTGATGTGAGCCATCCATTTCTTCTTACCTTTGCTCTTGCTCATATCCTTCTCTTCTTTCTTCAAGGAGTGATCTCTCACATGGTGACCCTCTTTCTTGCAATTAAAGCAAGTGAGAGAGATCTTGATCTTATTTTAACTCTGCTCCTTGTACTTGAGCTTGTTGGACTTGTTCTTCTTGTTTGAGTTCACCACAAGTCCATGACCATTATGTCTCTCCTTTTTGCCTACATTATCCAAGTCACTAGTAGCGAAAGCAACAAGGGATAGCACAGGACAAATCAATATAAACTTGAGAGCATGTGCACGTGCATGTGAGGTTGGTAGGATTTTACCGAAGTTACCATCACCTCATGATCTATGCGCTATATCTATCATGGCATGAGAATCTACAAGCTTTTCGTGGGAGCATGAGAGATCATCATATTTTCTTGAAGGGCCACATGCTTGCTAGTGAGATCCTCAAGTTGAGCCTTTAGCTCGCAATTGACTTTCTCTAATTGAGCCACACAATAGATAGAGTTAGTAGCACAAGGTTGCTCAAATGAAAAATTTTCATACCTACTAACCAAGGATGCATGAGAATCCTTGAGTTTCTCATGCTCTTTAGTTAGAGCATTTAATTCCTTCATCTTCTCAATGACCCATTCTTTTTGCCGCTCATGACTTTCTAAGAAAAAATCATTTTCTCTTACCCATTTCTTCTTGCCTTTTGCCATGAGACACACATCGGCTTCAGCGATGGATGCTATGTGTGGAGAAGAGGTTGATTCCTCACTTGGGCGATATCGATCACAAAATTTTTCTTCTTCAAAAGATTAGTTCTACAAAGACAACTTGGAGTAGAAGTATGACATGAATGGTCATTTAGCCTACTCACCATTTCATTACCTTGTATTCACTCATGTGTTGGTGAGGATGTAGATATGGAAATATCATCTTGACCATTTGAGAAAATCATTTGAGGCTTTTCATTGATTGTTGATGATGCTGAAAACCCCTCACATGATTTTTCCAATGTGTGCTCTTCGTCATCACATTTGGACTTATCATATCTTTCTTTGAGTGTTGTCCAAATAAGATGCGCATCCTCAAGTATATAATCATCATCTTCATCATTCATGATGGAACCAAATACATGTTTACTCAAAGCACGAATTAAAACATTAGTAGCTTGAGCATTAAGTTGTAAGCATTTCTCTTTCTCTTTGGTTAGATTGGACCAATCAATATTTGGAGGAGAAATATTTACATCTACAATCCGCTCAATTTGAGGACCCATAGTCCGAAAAATAGTAAGCACACGAGGGGACCAAAATGCATAATTTGAACCATCAAGCAAGAGAAGTTCTAGCAATACTTCAACTCCCCGTAGACATCTTCTCTCAAGGCGGTTAAGCCCGAAATTGAGAGCCCCGGCTCTGATACCAATTGAAATAACCTTTGATGTTGTCTAAACACGGGGTGAATAGGCGGTTCTGAAATTTTACAAAAAAACTTGCGGTAGAATTAGTAACTCACGGAATCTCCGGAGAATTCTCCAAAACTCCACAACTTTTGGAGTTTCCGCAGAAATCTTCGGAGTTTCCGAAAATAACAAAAGTTTCACAACGCGCCTAAGGAAACTACAACCAAATGTAAATCAACAAATTACCTACACCAGTGAGTTGTTTCCAAGGTATTTCACTAGAAACTTGCAGCTCAAACTTTCTCAAGTGATAGATCGAGATAAACCTAGAAAGAAGCTAGCACAAGCAACAAGTAGTGAAATGAACAAACCAAGAATAAGTGACACAAGGATTTGTTTACCGAAGTTCGGATCCCTTCGTGGGTTCCTACGTCTCTGTTGGGTGCTTCCAAAGAAGCTGGGTCGCGCTCAACCCTTACCCCACTTCACTTCTTGATTTCTTCCCTTGCGAAGTCGAAATCGAAATCGAAGCCTTCACAAACTTCCTGTGGCATACCACAAGCTTGGGTGCTCACCGGGCGATGCCTAGCCGTCTAGGAGGCTTGACCTTCAAGAGTAACAAATGCTTCGATGATCTCTTGCTATGAACTCAAGTGCTCAAGAATGGATTTGCTCACTTTCACTCAATCTTGCTTCCCAATCTCTGTCTCAACCCCAACTCACTTCTCTTCTCAAATCTCTTACAAATCTAGAGTGGGGAGAGCTTCTTAGGGCTGTGGACATGTCTATTTCATGGAGGAACTCAGCAGCAACAAATGGGAGGGGTTGAGGGGTATAAATACCCATCCCCAAAAAACTAGCCGTCGGAAGTTCCGGAATCTTCAGAAAATCTCTGAAGACTCTGGACCCAAAAATTAGCCGTTAGGTTCAAAATAGGTCCGGAGACTCCGTAAAAATATCCGGAACTCCGGATAAAGTTAGCATGTGGCTTTTTTCAGAAATCTTTGGAATCTCTGCAACATTCTCCGGAATCTCCAAAACCTTTGGAGTTTTCGCAAAAATCTTCGGAGTTTCCGCAGGTCTACCGGACAGCTTAGTTGACCCAAGAGAAAAAGGCATAACTTTTTACTCCGGACTTCGAATTTGATGATCTTGGACTCTATGGAAAGCTTATTCAGAGGACTACCCATTCCAACTGAAATTAATATCCAAGATCAACTGGTGAAAGTGTTGTGACAAGTATTTTTCTCATATTATCACTTGAAATGTTAGGTTTGAGCACCGAGACATAAGCAAAGCTTTCAATGACGCATCCCTCTTGATAGTACGGCATGACCTATACTCCAGATCAAATAATGAAAACAATATAAACCTTTTGAGCTTGAATATCTTTACCATGCCGCTTTTCTTCAATATCATATTTTGAGGGTATGCAAGCATTTCCTTTGCCTCTTTCTTGAGCATTATCCTTCTTGAGTTAGTGCCTTAAGGTTCTTCACCATATATGAACAATAATCAACTTGGCATCCTCAAGACACCTAAATCCATATGATTCAACAATGATTGATGCTTAGCAACTTGTGACTACTCTAGTTTTGATTGGTCCATAAATACTAGCACTAATTTGCTTCTTCACCCTAACATGGGTTCATCGGTGCCAAGCCCTTTGCTTGCCATTCTCCCTCGCTTAGTACCTTGTAGCCAAGTTCTTACTAACCCTTAACCATCTTGCCATCTTAAATCACATGTTGTCAGACCTGAGATTACGGGACTGTGTACATAACATAGTTCAAACAGGATTAGGAGATAGGGCTTGTCCTATACCTTATCTATGTTGTACTCTACTCGTATGCGAAGTAGGACTAGTCGGTACAGAAGGAAACTACTCGAGTTGTACTCGAGTACGATTCCTTGGCTAGTATTGGACTAGAATTTATGTAACCCTGTCCTCCCAGATATATAAGGGGGGGCAGGGACCCCCTCAAAACATAACATCAACACCCAAGGCAATACAAATCACCATACAGAACGTAGGGTATTACGCACATCGCGGCCCGAACCTGTCTAAACCTTGTGTTCCTTGCACCTTCGAGTTATTGATCTCGGCGTCTCCCAACCTAAACTTACCACCTCGGGTATACCCCTCGGTGGGCAGCCGGTAAAACACCGACAGCTCGCACGCCAGGTAGGGGAGCGCATCGAAGATCCACTGGTGAACTCGATGGCATCGTTCAAGTTCACCAATGCTGTGCCCTCTCAGGGCACGATGTTCGTTTTCGGCTTGTGGGTCTGTGTCGCAGATGGTGAGGGCAGTTTCCGTCGATTCCTCGTCGACATGAAGCCGAAAACTCTCGCAGCGAGTTTTCATAGTGATCTCGATGAGTTCGTCGATAATCTCGACGACTTGTCAATCCATGGTTCCGCTATGAGGACCGAGGAGGAGTGTGCTTTCGGCGCGACTCCGTCCGGCGCTGCAACAACCTTGCTTGGGTTGGACTTGTTCCAATATGAGGTCTCGCGTAGCCGATCACAACTCGGTCTATGCAATTTGGCCACTGGTCTTCAGGAGGCCAACAACTCCGAGTCCCTCTCCACATTGGAGAAGGACTTGGACTCTTTACTCCAACTCGGAAAGCTCGAAGCCACCACACGTCGGGGGGCTGTGGGTTGTTTTGGTAACAACGGTTTGATGATCACCTCCACTCCGGAGGGGCATTTTGTGCATTGGAAGCGCATGAAACTCTCTGATCTACTCGAGGCCAAAGACCGACTTGTGGCACACCTTGAGCCCTTGCCTTTTCAGGAAGGCAGGCCATTAGCCACCATGGCAGAGGAGTCGACCGAGCTAGTCGAAGTGAGCTCTGATGAGCTCATCTCATGCTAAGTGCTGATGGCAGAAGAGGGCGAGGATGATGGCAACTTGCCCATCGTCTAATTTGATACGGTATCTGAAGATGAGGCCACAGCCAACGCCGGCGATGAAAACGACGCCGATCGTGAGGCACGGAGGGCCAGGAACAGAGCTCGCGCAACCCGGCGAAGGAGGGTCAATGAGCGCATGCGATCTATGCATCGCGAGCTCGATGCCGAATTCGCCGCCGTAAGCGAGCGGGGCTTCAGGAATCCGGTGGCCAACATCGCCAGGGTAACTGCTATACTCGAGCGCAGTAACAATCCAAACCTGTGTCAAGCACTTCATTACGCACAAAGGGCTTGGATTCAGCTTGATCAACAAAACCCGACGTCTACCGTCAGGGAGGAGCGTGTGGGCGAAAGCTGAAGCCAGGCTCACAGTCGAACGGCAGGCGGCCGTCGCCAACCTTAGCGCAGCAACAACAATGACAATGCTCGCGGGAGTCAGGCCTCTGGCGGGAGGCAGCAGCCACCTCCAGGAGGCAACCTGCGACAGGCCAATCATCGGCCTCCTCTAGAAGACCTGCGCCAGCGAATCAATGAAGGACGCGATGCATGGTCCATAATCAATTCCAGGCGTAGAGAGCGCGAAGTAGCCAAGACAGAGGGTACTGACTGCAGCGAGCGTTTTCCAGCTTTCTCTGCACGGTTCAGCAGTTACAAGTACCCTGAGGGCTTCAAGCCGATCGGGATCACCAAGTATGATGGCAAGCAAGCTCCTCAGCAATGGCTACGTTGCTACTCCACTGCCATTGAAGTCGCAGGGGGCTCCAACATCACCAAGGTCGTCTACTTCCCGATGGCTTTGGACCCGACGCTGCTCACGTGGTTGGAGAGCCTTAGCAACAACTCGATCGACTCCTGGGAGTGACTCAAGAAGGTCTTCATCGACAACTTCTAGGGGGTGATCACTCGCGTAGGTACTCATCACCATCTTGCTCAATGTAAACAGGAACGTAACGAGCTCCTATGGTACTATACACACCGTTTCTTCGACGTCTGTGCTACCATTACGAATATCTCGGAGGAAGACATCATCGACTGCTTCTACAATGGCATCACCGACCCAGGCATCTACAGAGACTTTGGGCGGAACAGATTGAAAACTGTTGCAGGGCTTCATGACATGATGCACGATTGGTCCGAACAGGAGGAAAACATGCGGGAGCGGTTCCCGAGGTGCAATGATAGCAACCTAAGGCGTCCAAACGACAACCGTAATGACAAGAGCCAGCGGGACTACTCGGATCCATCCCGAAAGCGCAAGCCAGACGATCTCGTCGCGGCTGTGGATCGTCTCTCGCGAGGCAAAAAGACAACAACGCAGGAGGAGCTCAAAAAGCTCCTGCAGAAGAAATGTCCATGGCATCCAGGTGCCAATCACGTGACAATTGATTGCTACCACCTCCGGAGGACATTTAGCAATCCCGGTGGTGGCAAGAAGAACAAGCCAGCGGACAAAGAACCCGAAGAGGACGACCAAGGGGACAAATCGCACAACGCGAAGTTCCAGGATGCCTCAAAGACCATCAACGTCATCTTCGGGGGAGATGGAGACTTCGGTTCCAGGCGGGAACAGAAACTGCTTCTTCGAGAGATCATGTCTGTCGAGCCGACGGTACCACGACCACTCCGTTGGTCAGAGGTCCCCATCTAGTTCTCACGCGATGATCAGTGGACAAGCTTCTCGGAGCCCGGTAAGTTCCCCTGGTCCTGGATCCGGTGGTGGCAGAAGTCAAGCTCACCAAAGTGCTCATCGAAGGCAGGAGTGGTCTCAACCTCATCTTCGCCAGCACTTTGAGAAAGATGGGTCTAGACCTAACGGACATGCTTGTTCCAAGCAAGTCTCATTTCTACGGCATTTTCCCAGGTAATGCAGCGCATCCACTTGGCACGGTGGTTCTTCCAGTCACCTTCGGCATGAGGGAGAACTACTGCACCGAGTTTATTAAATTCGAAGTGGCCAACTTCGAATCTTCTTATCATGCCATACTGGGCCGACCGGCACTCGCCAAATTCATGGTAGCGCCGCATTATATTTATTTGCTTCTCAAGATGCCAGGATGAAGTGGAGTACTCACTCTCCGAGGTGACTTGAAGAAGTCATATGATTGCAACCAGGAGGTGATCCAGAATGCTTCGACTACGCGTGTGCCAGGTGCTTCAGGGGAAGTACTCGCGGCCACGCAGCAGCTCTCCCAAGCTGGGCTGGAGATCCCTACGAGAAAGGCCAGCAAGTCGAGCATCCAGTCGGCCGGCGACATGGCCCTCAAGTCGATCCAGCTCCAGGAGAGTGACTCATCCAAGACCGCCGTTATCGGCGTAGGCTTAGATGAGAAATAGGAACTCGCACTCGTCAGTTTCCTTCAGGCTAACTGAGATATATTCGCGTGGAAACCAGCGTATATGCAAGGGGTGCCCAGGGAACTAATCGAGCATAGTCTGAATGTACACCCACAGGCTGTGCCCAAAAAGCAACGCCTTCGAAGGTTTGCTCACGACAAGCGTGAGGCAATTAAACGGGAAATAGCTAAACTCCTCGCGGCTGGCTTCATTGGAGAAGTAATCCATTTAGAGTGGGTAGCTAATCCCGTCCTTGTAAGGAAAAAGAATAATGAATGGAGAATGTGCCTTGATTACACCAATCTCAACAAGTATTGCCCAAAGGATCACTTCAGGCTACTGCGCATTGATCAAGTTGCCGACTCGACGGCGGGTTGTGTACTCCTCTGTTTCCTTGATTGCTATTCAGGATATCACCAGATTGCGCTCAAGGAGGAAGATCAAATCAAAACCACGTTCATCACCCTGTTCGGGACATACGCTTACAAAACTATATCTTTCGGGTTGAAAAACACAGGAGCAACCTATCAGCACGCGATTCAAATGTGCTTTGCTGATCAGCTGCATCGAAACGTTGAAGCCTATGTGGATGATGTGGTCATCAAGACCAGGAATCCCGATGACCTGATTGCAGACTTGGAAGAGACGTTCAGCAGCCTACGCAGGTGGAAGCTCAACCCAACTAAATACGTTTTCGGAGTACCATCACGGAAATTGCTCGGGTTCATCGTCAGCAACCGGGGAATTGCACCTTGTCCCCGAGCATCCCGGCCACCATTAATGGCGAGGTTCCTGTGCTGCCCGTGACCCTCCCATGCCGGCCATCTCCCCTCTCCCTCTCATCCTATAAATCAGCCTCCGAGCCGCCCCTCACTCCGCACACGGCGCCCCAGCACCTCCCCTCCTCTACCTCGCACTGCAGCTCGCCGTCGCCGCTCACCATTGCCGACAACCACCCATCTCCGTGGACAGCCCTCCGTAGGCCATCTCCGCACGAGGTGAGGGCCGGAATTGGACCCCCTCGGCCTCCTCTCCGTTTTCCACTCCTCCTCGGGCGTCGCCATGCACCAGGGGGCCGGCGCCCATGGCCTGGCCGCACCCCCCCATCCTACCGTTCCCATCCCCCCTCCTGTTTTGTCTCGAGGAAGAAGAAACGCAGACTTGTGCATGACCCCCTCCACTTTTCCTTCCTATGCAGTCCACAGCCCTCCAACTCCCTCTCTCAAATATTTAATCAGAGCCCCTTCTATCTCTTTATTTCATTACAAATAGGTCCTCATCCTTTTAAACTACTCCCTAAATGACCTTTAACTCATCAGTTTATGCGACATTTTGTTCTGAATCGATTCCAAACTCCACCACGCATCATCTCCAAATATTTTGTCCAAGTCTCAGGATCCACATCCGAAAAATATAATAGTCTTCTCTATTTTTTTAATCGAAACTCTCTATTTCCCTCTTTTTTAAGCTCGTCGGCGAACTTTGTTTTTATTGTGTGATTGTTTGTGTGTCATAGCCGACGGTGTGACAGAGGAGGAGCAGTACCGCGAGCCGGAGCCCGAAGACCCGTACCTCGAGGAGGAGCTTCCGGAAGGCTTTGAGGATGGCAAGTCCAATCCCATCCTTTGATGCATATTTATCCCAGTTTTATAAGCATAACCTATTGTCCTGTTTTATAAAATGCATTGTATTATTGCAAGACATGGTTGTATAGCCACCCCTTGATTGCTATGACTATTCCTTGATGACCTAGGTTAATGTCTATATAGGATTTGCTCTGTTGGACGTTAACTACTGCTAGATGCTTAGGACCTTTTATTTCCTTTTATTATATCTTAATCATGACCACAACGCACTTTATTGAGAATAAAGGTGGGAGTGTTTTAAAAAGATAAAACGGGATTTTAGGAAAATAAAAGAAAGATGTAACCTGATGAGATGGATGGTGTTTTCTGTGTGAAATACCACCGGTGAGCTTGTACCTTTGTGGTTAAGCATGGTTGGGAGATGTCCGTCTTGTCAATGTAAGGATGAGCTGCGGTGTCATCTTGCCTAACCCACTTCTTGTACAACCACTCAACCGTTGTGTGGGCAACGGCTTAGGATAAATCCCACTAGTTGTTCTGCTAGCCAAAAGGAGAGCTGGTGAGCGATAGGAGATCATGGAGAATGAATACGATCTGTGTGAGTTATGTCCCGGTTATGACTTTGTTGATAGGTCATTAACCCCATGGTTGCTTCCGTGTTGGCTAGTTAGATTCAGCTAAGGTGGGTAATGGCTTTGTTAGGATCCGCAGCGACACTAAGGTGTTCATACTGCGGTACCCTACTTGTGGGTAAAGTGTACAACCTCTGCAGAGTGTAAAAATCTATTCGAATAGCAATGTCCATGGTATTGGACGAGTTACGGCTTGGTCACTCCAATAGACATTTTTGGATGGTTGGTCTTGTGGCGTGAGTCATTTTGAAAGTATCCGGCAGTTGTGCCGTGAGCTACTGTGGATGTGGAGTCCGTAGCATTAAAAATTGGATCCTTTATGTAGGATCAACCCCACTTATTATTCGATTACTACAGAAATGTTTCGAGAAAACTCTTTTATTAAATGAACCCTCATGTGTAAAACCTTGCTTTATCGCAAACTAACCCTAGCCTTATCCTTGATATATCCTGTGCATGATCTTTATTATCCCCCTCCGTGGGTGTGGTTGGACTTGTTGAGTACGTATGTACTCACTCTTGCTTAGTTTTTATAGCGGAGGATCCGAACTCCGTTCCTGAAGACGTCGAGTAGGTCGCCGTCCTGCACCCAACCTTGCCTGTGGTTCAAGGTCTCCACAGGAAGCTTACCATGGCGCAAGTCTCTGAAGTTATCTTAGATTTTGTTGGCACTTTAGTTTGGCTTTTAGTCCTTATGTTGTCCCTCATGATAGTGGTGCTTCAGTGCCCGCTACCTTGATAGTTTGTACGGTAATGAACCAACTGATGTAATAAATGTGTTATCAGCATCCTAGGACTGATATTTGTATCACATTTAGTCACCTCTGATGAGGGGATGCTTCACTCTCCGAATTCAAGGTACGATACCCGGCAGTTCAAAAACTTTTATATGCTATACTGATTACATCAAGAAAGTTGCGCTATTACTTCGATGAGTACAAGATCACTGTGATTACGGATTTTCCGTTGGCGGATATTCTTCATAATCAAGATGCCACGGGACGTATATCAAAGTGGGCAGTGGAACTGGGGGCTTTATCCATCGACTTCAAGCCACGCACTGCAATCAAGTCTCACGCTCTAGTCATTTTTATGGCCGAGTGATGAGAGAACCAAGTCCCAACTCCAGTCGACAAGCTAGAGCACTGGACCATGCACTTCGATGGGTCACTTAAGCTCGATGGCGGCGGCACTGGAGTCCTAATTATTTGTCCACGGGGCGAACAACTGAAGTATGTCCTCCAGATCCTTTGGGAGGTATCCAATAATGAAGCCGAGTATGAAGCATTGCTTCACGGGCTATGTTTGGCGATATCACTAGGCATCAAGCGACTACTTGTATATGGCGATTCACTTCTTGTCGTTCAGCAAGTCAACAAATAGTGGGACTGCAACAAGAAGATGATGGACGCTTATGTACAAGAAGTGCGTGTGGCAGAACCAACCTGAATTATACCGGCTCAAGTACGCGAGTCCACTTCCGAGGGCTCCAACGTGCTTCAAACGGTATAATCCCTTGGCCTGTCGGGTAACGTCCCGATAAACCACCGAACACAAGATCAATAAGGTTACCTCACACGAAGGTGAGTCCAGAGATACAATTACCATCACAATTTACATAATAGGGAATTACATTACAAGAGTTTATAAAAGTAGTACAAAGTTTCAAACTTAGAGAAAACAATACAAACTGTTTAAGCTATGATTTTTAGCAGCGGAAAACATACGCGTTGATCTACAGCACGTCGACAAGACGGATGTCATGCTAAGCCCGGGCACGACATCACTCGGTATTATCAATGTTGGCCGAGGACGGATCCCATTCCACGGACCAACCGTTTGGAAGAGCACAGGGCCAAGGCAAGGGAAGAGTAGGGTCTTCAAGATATTACCTGCAAAACATATAGCTAGCAAGGCTGAGTATACTAGTACTCAGCAAGGCTTACCCGGGATTGGGTATACTTTAGCCCATAACTAGACTTAAGAAGGCTTAAAATAGTTCTGGGTTAAGTTTCAGCTGAAAAGCAACTAAGAGTAGGTCCTTATTTTCAACTTTTAGCTTTCCAGTTCTATGTGATTATCCATTCTAGATAAGCACTTATAACTAAGCAAGCAAGGTAGAGCTCTGTATCCCAACCATCAGTATTACTCATCATATAGTTGCTCTTGTTACTCGGTGTGATAAAGGGATTAAGTAGTCTCAATCATCGTGAGAGGCGGACGAGTCTGAATCGAATTTAACCTTGCAAGGTAAACCTAACTCACACGCTTGGAACACCAAAGGGTCGTTCCGAAGCAACCGTTTGCCTTTCATTCCGACTCGTGGATCAGATCCACCACAAGCGACTGCAGGACCATACGCACTTCCAAAGTGCAGGACATACGTCTGTAGCGCGACTACAAAACCCGTATTCCTGGTTGCCCTTGCAACACGTATTCCCCAGTCGAACCAAGTAACCAGAAGAACCAAATACATGTGGTGGGAGGTATGTCCACTCCTCGGGCCGATTGGTTACTAGGCTTACCGCTTACCATATTTCGCGGCATGTGGTTAGTACTTTCAAACGCTTAACCCCGATCGGCACACACCGCGACCTTATCACTTTCAACAACACAGACGGGGTATCACCTCAACCATGATACCTCACAAAACTCCCATCCGTCATCCTTATAGTGATAACCGAAATGTAAACATTACAATTCTTATATCGCGCGAGTGACAGGAACTCACCCGACTTCTACCGGCCCTATCTAGCATAGCAGCTAGTCGGACTCAAGTGCTAGTATTCATCACATTGGTTCCTAGGAGATTGCAACTAGAGTTTCAAGCAATTCCTAAAAACTTAATGCATAGAATACGTAAATAGATATAGATTGCAGTGTAATAAAATAGTAGGTTATGTCCGGGGCTTGCCTTTACTGGTGGGACTGAAGTTAGAGATGTCAATATCTTCCGAACTTTGGTTCGGGGCTTCAGTTAATCCCTTGGTGACATTCACTTGGTCTTCAGGAACATCCTCTGCAGACTCCTGGGAGATCTTGTTGGTACCGTTGCAGAAGTAGTCGTATCTATATGCAATGCAACATTACATTCAAAGTGTGCATATAAAACTATCTTACTTCACAATAAAGTTGCAATCCAACACTCATTTAACATATTACTTACATAACAACCAAAAAGATCTGAAACTAAACTTAGATAGAGTTTTAAGAGGACAACTAATTAGGATCGGCTACTTGTTGAAGATTACAACAGAGCCAATAGGAACAACAAGGGCTTAGCTGATTGATGAGTGCATTGGGTTCCTAGATGATCGATGAAAGCATCGATTACCTTGGCAGAAGGATGATTCCTAAAGCAGTTGTCTTAACTGAGATGTGCTTAAGTGTTATTCTAGATAACTACGTGTGGTTATATCGACTCGATTACGTCAGCACAACAATTGAGTGACGTATAGTCGAATGGAGTGTGGTTAAGGGTATATGATTGATAGGTATAAAACCGTCCTCTTAGTCGATAAATCGACTGATAGAAGTGTGTGGATAAGGATGGGGAAACTAAGGATCGATCGGCCGTGTTTGACCGGTATGGAAAAGCAATCAAAATCGGCTTGGGTCGGCCGATGGCAAAAACCCTAAGATCGTATGTGTTTCTTCGATACATCGACTCTGTGCAGTCGATGTAGGACAGACTAAAATAATTGTATCGGCAGTAGCCGATACTAGAAAGGTAACAACCGTATCAACTAACCAGCCGATGGTAGAAATATCGACTGACAGCTGTTACACAGAAACATCCTAGACCCAAGGAAAACGGATGCTTAGTAGCTGAACCAAAAGCTGATGTTGAAATGCAGCTGTCGAGATGTATAAGTTAAGCAACAGATGCACATGAATTAATAAAGATCTTTACATGGAGAGAAACTTAAGGAAACGGCAATCAAGACAAGGATAACGTCTTGACGGCAAGGATATGAGTACCAGGGTGATAGGATTAACTAGATATCACACCTCTCTATTTAAGACATATATTCTATGACTTACCTTTCAGTTATAACATAAGCATACAATATAAAGCACAATAAAACATTCAAGGTCCTTCTGCTCACGGTTGAACTTCCTCTGCTCACGCACGTGTGCCACTGAAACACGGCCGGCACACCCGCGTAGCTCCCTGCAGGACTGCCGTGCTTGGTTGCATCGAGGCTCCTCCGAGTTCGTCACGCCTAACTGCCGCCTTCGCTCCACAACTCCTCCTTCTGACTCGCCTCGCCAAACTTGTAGCCGCATCACTATCTGTGGCTTCCGCCGCCCCACACCGAGCACTCGACGTGGTCAAACCCTGGAAGGAAACTCTGGACGCCATGCTGTTTGCGGACCAGTTGCTGTTAAACCCTCGCCGCTGTTTCCGCCTCGACCACCTCGTGCTGCTACTCCTCTTCTTCCTCATCTGCTGGACCTGCGTTGCCGTCAAGACGTTATCCTTGTCTTGATTGCCGTTTCCTTAAGTTTCTCTCCGTGTAAAGATCTTTGTTAATTCATGTGCATCTGTTGCTTAACTTATACATCTCGGCAGCTGCATTTCAACATCAGCTTTTGGTTCAGCTGCTAAGCATCCGTTTTCCTTGGGTCTAGGATGTTTCTGTGTAACAGCTGTCAGTCGATATTTCTACCATCGGCTGGTTAGTTGATATGGTTGTTACCTTTCTAGTATCGGCTACTGCCGATACAATTCTTTTAGTCTGTCCTACATCGACTGCACAGAGTCGATGTATCGAAGAAACACATACGATCTTAGGGTTTTTGCCATCGGCCGACCCAAGCCAATTTTGATTGCTTTTCCATACCGGTCAAACACGGCCGATCGATCCTTAGTTTCCCCATCCTTATCCACACACTTCTATCAGTCGATTTATCGACTAAGAGGTCGGTTTTATACCTATCAATCATATACCCTTAACCACACTCCATTCGACTATACGTCACTCAATTGTTGTGCTGACGTAATCGAGTCGATATAACCACACGTAGTTATCTAGAATAACACTTAAGCACATCTCAGTTAAGACAACTGATTTAGGAATCATCCTTCTGCCAAGGTAATCGATGCTTTCATCGATCATCTAGGAACCCAATGCACTCATCAATCAGCTAAACCCCCGTTGTTCCCATCGGCTCTGTTGTGATCTTCAACGAGCAGCCGATCCTAATTAGTTGTCCACCTAAAGCTGTATCTAAGTTTAGTTTCAGATCTTTTTGGTTGTTATGTAAGTAATATGTTAAATGAGTGTTGGATTGCAACTTTATTGTGAAGTAAGATAGTTTTATGTGCACACTTTGAATGTAATGTTGCATTGCATATAGATACGACTACTTCTGCAACGGTACCAACAAGATCTCCCAGGAGTCTGCAGAGGATGTTCCTGAAGACCAAGTGAATGTCACCAAGGGATTAACTGAAGCCCCGAACCAAAGTTCGGAAGATATTGACATCTCTAACTTCATCCCCACTAGTAAAGGCAAGCTCCGGATATAACCCACTATTTTATTACACTGAAATTTATATCTATTTACGTATTCTATGCATTAAGTTTTTAGGAATTGCTTGAAACCCTAGTTGCAATCTCCTAGGAACCAATGTGATGAATACTAGCACTTGAGTCCGACTAGCTACTATGCTAGATAGGGCCGGTAGAAGTCGAGTGATTTCCTGTCACTCGCGCGATATAGGAATTGTAATGTTTACATTCCGGTTATCACTATAAGAATGACGGACGGGAGTTTTGTGAGGTATCATGGTTGAGGTGATACCCCGTCTGTGTTGTTGAAAGTGATAAGGTCGCGGTGTGTTCCAATCGGGGTTAAGCATTTGAAAGTATTAACCACATGCCGTGAAATATGGTAAGCGGTAAGCCTAGTAACCAATCGGCCCGAGGAGTGGACATACCTCCCACCACATGTATTTGGTTCTTCTGGTTACTTGGTTCGACTGGGGAATACGTGTTGCAAGGGCAACCAGGAATACGGGTTTTGTAGTCGCGCTACAGACGTATGTCCTGCACTTTGGAAGTGCGTATGGTCCTGCAGTCGCTTGTGGTGGATCTGATCCACGAGTCGGAATGAAAGGCAAACGGTTGCTTCGGAATGACCCTTTGGTGTTCCAAGCGTGTGAGTTAGGTTTACCTTGCAAGGTTAAATTCGATTCAGAATCGTCCGCCTCTCACGATGATTGAGACTACTTAATCCCTTTATCACACAGAGTAACAAGAGCAACTATATGATGAGTAATACTGATGGTTGGGATACAGAGCTCTACCTTGCTTGCTTAGTTATAAGTGCTTATCTAGAATGGATAATCACATAGAACTGGAAAGCTAAAAGTTGAAAATAAGGACCTACTCTTAGTTGCTTTTCAGCTGAAACTTAACCCAGAACTATTTTAAGCCTTCATAAGTCTAGTTATGAGCTAAAGTATACCCAATCCCGGGTAAGCCTTGCTGAGTATTAGTATACTCATCCTTGCTAGCTATATGTTTTGCAGGTAATATCTTGAAGACCCTACTCTTCCCTTGCCTTGGCCCTGTGCTCTTCCAGACGGTTGGTCCGTGGAATGGGATCCGTCCTCGGCCAACATTGATAATACCGAGTGATGTCGTGTCCGGGCTTAGCATGACATCCGTCTTGTCGACATGCTGTAGATCAACGCGTATGTTTTCCGCTGCTAAAAATCATAGCTTAAACAGTTTGTATTGTTTTCTCTAAGTTTGAAACTTTGTACTACTTTTATAAACTCTTGTAATGTAATTCCCTATTATGTAAATTGTGATGGTAATTGTATCTCTGGACTCACCTTCGTATGAGGTAACCTTATTGATCCTGTGTTCGGTGGTTTATCGGGACGTTACCCGACAGGCCAAGGGATTATACCGTTTGAAGCACGTTGGAGCCCTCGGAAGTGGACTCGCGTACTTGAGCCGGTATAATTCAGGTTGGTTCTGCCACAATGCGCAAGCTGGAAAATAAATTTTCCGGCCTGGCGGTTCATCATGTGGTACGGGAGTATAATGTTGGCGCAGATATACTATCCAAGCTAGGATCCACCCGCGCACAGGTTCCAGCAGGAGTTTTCATCCAGGAGCTGAGACAGTCATCTGTCAAGTCCTCACCTCAAGTGACCACTGATGATGGCCTTCAACAGCCTGATCGGGAGGTTATGATGCTTGGAGAGGACTGGAGAGAGGCTTGTATCGACTTCATCCGGGATCAAAGACTACCAGCGGGGATGGACGCAAGAAGCGCAGAGGCAGCTCGTGTCATGCGCAGAAATAAGGGTTTCATCCTAGTCAACAGTAAACTCTACCGGCATGGCGCACGATTAGGTGTGCTCATGAAGTGCGTCACGAGAGAAGATGGCTACGACATACTGCGGGAGATACATGAGGGCGTTTGCGGCAACCACGCAGTTTCAAGAATGCTGGTGGGAAAAGCATACAGAGCTGGTTTCTGGTGGCCCACTGCAGTGTCCGATGCGGAGGACCTCGTGCGGAGATACCAAAAGTACCAGTTCTTTGGCAAGCAATCTCACGTCCCAGCTCACAGACTTATCACCATACCGCCATCCTGGTCGTTCGCCTGCTGGAGCTTCGATATGATTGGGCCCTTCACAATGGCACCAAGCAGTTTCACCCATGTATTGCTGGCTATCGACAAGTTTACCAAGTGGATTGAGTACAAGCTGATAGCCAAGCTCACACCAGATCGAGTCATTGACTTCATCTCCGATATCTTGCATTGTTTCGACTTCCCGAATACCATCATCACGGACTTGGGATCAAATTTCACGTCCAACCATGTCAGACCCGGGCTACGGGGCTGTGTGCATAAGGTAGTTTAAATAGGATTAAGAGATAAAGCCTGTCTTATCTCTTATTTATGTTGTTTTCTACTCGTTTGAGTAGGAGATAAAGCTAGTCGGTACAGAAGGGAACTACTCGAGTTATACTCGGGTACGATTCCTTGGCTAGTATTGGCTAGGATTCATGTAACCCCGACCTCCCGGATATATAAGCGGGGCACGGACCCATTCAAAACACAACATCAACACCCAAGGCAATACAAACCACCATACAGGACGTAGGGTATTACGCACCTCGCGGCCTGAACCTGTCTAAGTTTTGTGTTCCTTGCACCTTCGAGTTCCTAATCTCAGCGTCTCCTCACCTAAACTTACCACCTTGGGTATACCCCTCGGTGGGCAGCCGGTAAAACACCGACAGCTGGCGCGCCAGGTAGGGGAGCGCATTGAAGATCCACCGGCGAACTCGATGGCATCTTTCCAGTTCACCAGGTCAGTACCTTCTCAGGGTACAATGTTTGTTTTTGGCTCGTGGGTCTGCGTCACAGATGGTGTAGGCAGTTTCCTTCGATTCCTTGTCGACATGAAGCCAAAAATTCCTGCGGCGGGTTCTCATAGCGACCTCGACAAGTTCGTGGATGATCTCGACGATTTGTCAACCCTTGGATCTACTACGAGGACCAAGGAGGAGTCTGCTTCCAGCATGACTTCATCCAGCGCTGCAACAACCTTCCTTAGGTTGGATTCATTCCAATCTGAGGACTCGCGTAGCCGATCATGACTCGGTCTACACAATTTGGCCACTGATCTCTAGGAGGCCAACATCTCCGAGTCCCTCTCCACATTGGAGGAGGACTTGGACACTTTACTCCAACTCGGAAAGCCTGAAGCCACCGCACGTCGGGGGGCTTCGGGTTGTTTTGGTACCAACGGTTTGATGATCACCTCCACTCCGGAGGGGCGTTTCGTGCATTGGAAGGGCATGAAATTTTCTGATCTACTCGAAGCCGAAGACCGACTTGTGGCACACCTCGAGCCTTTGCCTTTTCAGGGGGGCACGCCATTAGCCACCATGGCGGAGGAGTCGACAGAGCTAGTCGACGCGAGCTCTGATGAGCTCATCTCACGCCAGGTGCTGATGGTAGAGGAAGGCGAGGATGATGGCAACTTGCCCATCATCGAATTTGATGCGGTATCCGATGATGAGGCCATAGCCAACACCGGCGACGAAAACAACACCGATCGTGAGGCACGGAGGACCAGGAACAGAGCTCGCGCGGCCTGCCGAAGGAGGGTCAATGAGCGCATGTGATCCATGCATCGCGAGCTTGACGCCGAATTCGCTGCCGTAAGCGAGCGGGGCTTCAGGACTCTGGTGGCCAACATCACCAGGGTTACAGCCATACTCGAGCGCAGTAACGATCCGAATGTGCATCAAGCACTTCGTTACGTGTAGAGGGTTTGGATTCAGCTTGATCAACAAAACCCGGCATCTACCTTCAGGGAGGAGCGCGTGGGCGAAAGCCGAAGCCAGGCTCACAGTCGAACGGTAGGTGGCCATCTTCGACCTCAGCGCACAACAACGACAACGTTCGCGGGAGTCAGGCCCCTGGCGGGAGGCAGTAGCCACCTCCAGGGGGTAACCCGCGACAGGCTAATCATCGGCCTCTTCCAGAAGACCTGCGCCAACGAATCAATGAAGGACGTGATGCACGATCCGTAATCAATTCCAGGCGCAAAGAGCGCGAAGTAATCGAGATAGAGGGCACTGACTCTAGCGACCGTTTTCCAGCTTTTTCTGCACGGTTTAGCAGTTACAAGTACCCTGAGGGCTTTAAGCCGATCGGCATCACCAAGTACAATGGAAAGCAAGCTCCTCAACAATGGCTACGTTGCT
This sequence comes from Panicum hallii, assembly GCF_002211085.1. Lineage (NCBI taxonomy): Eukaryota > Viridiplantae > Streptophyta > Magnoliopsida > Poales > Poaceae > Panicum > Panicum hallii. The sequence goes on from NC_038043.1 coordinate 12,253,460, forward strand.
ACTCCACCGCTATTGAAGTCGCCGGGGTCTCCAACATCACCAAGGTCGTCTACTTCCCGATGGCTTTGGACCCTGCGCCGCTCATGTGGTTGTAGAGCCTCAGCAACAACTCGATCGACTCCTGGGAGCGGCTCAAGAAGGTCTTCATCGACAACTTTCAGGGGGCGATCACTCGCGCAGGTACTCGAACGTAATGAGCTCCTACGATCCTATACACGCCGTTTCTTCGATATCCGCACCACCATTGCGAATATCTCGGAGAAAGATATCATCGACTGCTTCTACAATGGCATCACCGACCCAGCCATCTACAAAGACTTTGGGTGGAACAGACCGAAAACTGTTGCGGGGCTTCATGACATGATGCACGACTGGTCCGAGCAGGAAGAGAAGATGCGGGAGCGGTTCCCGAGGCGCAATGATAGCAACCTGAGGCGTCCCAATGACAACCACAACGATAAGAGCCAGCGGGACTATTCAGGTCCATCTTGAAAACGCAAGCCAGATGATCTCATCGCGGCTGTGGATCGTCCCTCGCGAGGCAAGATGTCAACGACGTAGGAAGAGTTCGAAAAACTCCTGCAGAAGAAATGTCCGTGGCATCTAGGTGCCAATCATGCGGCAATTGATTGCTACCACCTCTGGAGGATATTCAGCAATCCCGGTGATGGCAAGAAGAACAAGAAGCTAGTGGACAAAGAACCCGAAGACGACAACCAAGGGGACCAAGCGCACAACGTGAAGTTCCAAGATGCTTCAAAGACCGTCAACGTCATCTTCAGGGGAGATGGAGACTTCGGTTCCAAGCGGGAACAAAAACTGCTTCTCCGGGAAATCATGTCCGTCGAGCCGGCGGCACCGCGACCACTCCGCTGGTCTGAGGTGCCCATCTCGTTCTCCCGCGACGATCAATGGACAAGATTTTCGGAGCCCGGTAAGTTCCCCTTGGTCCTGGATCCGGTGGTGGTAGAAGTCAGGCTCACCAAGGTACTCATCAACAGCGGGAGTGGTCTCAACCTCATCTTCGCCAGCACTTTGAGAAAGATGGGTCTGGACTTCACGGACATGCTGGTTCCAAGCAAGTCTCCTTTCTACGGCATTGTCTCAGGTAATACGGCGCACCCACTTGGCACAGTGGTTCTTCCAGTCACCTTCAGCACGAGGGAGAACTACTGCACCAAGTCATGGTAGTGCCATATTATGTTTATCTGCTTCTCAAGATGCCAGGACAAAGTGGTGTACTCACTCTCCGAGGCGACTTAAAGAAGTCATATGATTGCAACCAGAAGGCGATCCAGTATGCTTCAACTACGCGTGTGCCAGATGCTTTAGGGGAAGTACTCACAGCCGCGCAACAGCTCTAGCAAACCGGGCTGGAGATCCCTTCAAGAAAGGCCAGCAAGTCGAGCATCCAGTCAACTGGTGACGTGGCCCTCAAGTCGATCCGACTCCAGGAGGGTGACTCATCCAAGACCACCGTTATCGGCACGGGCTTAGATGAGAAATAGGAACTCGCGCTCGTCAGTTTCCACCAGGCTAACCGAGATATATTCGCGTGGAAACCAGCGGATATGCCAGGGGCGCCCAGAGAACTGATCGAGCATAGTCTGAATGTACACCCATAGGCTGTGCCCAAAAAGCAACGCCTTTGAGGATTTGCTCACGACAAGCCTGAAGCAATTAAACGGGAAATAGCTAAACTCCTCGCGGCTGGCTTCATTAAAGAAGTGATTCATCCAGAGTGGGTAGCTAATCCCGTCCTTGTAAAGAAAAAGAATAATGAATGAAGAATGTGCGTTGATTACACAGATCTCAACAAGCATTGCCCAAAGGATCACTTCGGGCTACCGCGCATTGATCAAGTCGTCGACTCGACGGCGGGTTGCGTACTCCTCTGTTTCCATGATTGTTATCCAGGATATCACCAGATTGCACTCAAGGAGGAAGATCAGATCAAAACCGCGTTCATCACCCCGTTTGGGATGTACGCTTACAAAACTATGTCTTTCGGGTTGAAAAATGCAGGAGCAACCTATCAACGCGCGATTCAGATGTGCTTTGCCGATCAGCTGCATTGGAACGTTGAAGCCTACATGGATGATGTGGTCATCAAGACCAGGAATCCCAACGGCCTGATTGCAGACTTGGAAGAGACGTTCAGTAGCTATGCAGGTTTCGGTGGAAGCTCAACACAAGAAAATGCATTTTCGGAGTACCATCAGGGAATTGCTCGGGTTCATCATCAGCAACTGGGGAATTGAAGCCAACCCTGTGAAGATTTGGGCCATCACTGATATGGTGGCTCTGGCCACAATCAAAGATGTGCAGAAGCTAACAGGCTGTATGGCAGCCCTGAACAGGTTCATCTCCAGGCTCGGGGAGAGAGGACTACCCTTCTTCAAGCTCCTGAAATGCCAAGACAAGTTCCAGTGGACGGAGGAGGCCGAGCAAGCCTTGCAAGACCTGAAGCATCACCTTCAGTCTCCTCCGATCCTTACAGCACCATTGCTGGGAGAAGATCTACTACTCTACATTGCGGCAACAACTCATGTTGTCAGCAGTGCTATTGTAGTCGAGCGCAGCAAGGAAGGCCATGCATTTGGGGCGCAGAGGCCTGTGTACTTCGTCAGCGAGGTACTCTCCAAATCCAAGGTATGATACCCGGCAGTTCAGAAACTTTTATATGCAATTCTGATTACATCAAGAAAGTTGCGCCATTACTTCGATGAGTACAAGATCACTGTGATTACGGATTTTCCGTTGGCGGATATTCTCCATAATCAGGTTGCCACGGGGCGTATATCAAAGTGGGTAGTGGAACTGGGGGCTTTGTCTATCGACTTCAAGCCACACACTGCAATCAAGTCTCAAGCACTAGTCAATTTTATGGCTGAGTGGAGAGAGAATCAAATTCCAACTCCAGTCGACAAGCCAGAGCACTGGACCATGTACTTCGATGGGTCTCTTAAGCTCGATGGCGGCGGTGCTGGAGTTCTATTTATTTCTCCAAGAAGCGAACAACTGAAGTATGTCCTCCAGATCTTTTGGGAGGTATCCAATAATGAAGCCGAGTATGAAGCACTCCTTCACGGGCTATGTTTCGCGATATCGCTAGGCATCAAGTGACTTCTTGTATATGGTGATTCACTCCTAGTCGTCTAGCAAGTCAACAAAGAGTGGACTGCAACAAGGAGACGATGGACGCTTATGTACAAGAAGTGCGGAAGCTGGAAAACAAGTTTTTTGGCCTGGAGGTTCATCATGTGGTACGAGAGCATAATGTTGGCGCAGATATACTGTCCAAGCTGGGGTCTACTTGTGCACAGGTTCCAGCGGTAGTCTTTGTCCAGGAGTTAAAGCAGCCATCCATCAATTCCTCACCTTAGGTAACCACCGATGCGGGCCTTCAACAACCTGATTGGGAGGTTATGATGCTTGGAGAGGACTGGAGAGAGGCTTATATCAATTTTATCCGGGATCAAAGACTACCAGCAGGGATGGACGCAAGAAGCGTAGAGGCAGCTCATGTCATGCGCAGAAGCAAAGGTTTTGTCCTAGTCAACAATAAGCTCTACCAGCGTGGTGCACGATCAGGGGTGCTCATGAAGTGCGTCATGAAAGAAGACGGCTACGACATACTGCGGGAGATACCCGAGGGCGTTTGCGGCAACCATGTAGCTTCAAGAACGCTGGTGGGCTAAGCATACAGAGCTGGTTTTTGGTGGCCACCGCAGTGTTCGATGCTGAGGACCTCGTGCGGAGATGCCAAAACTGCCAATTCTTTGGCAAGCAATCTCACGTCCTAGCTCACAGTCTCATCACCATACCGCCATCCTGGCCATTCGCTTGCTGAAGCCTTGATATGATTGGTCCCTTCACAACGGTGCCACGCGGTTTCACCCATGTATTGGTGGCTATCAATAAGTTTACCAAATGGATCGAGTACAAGCCGATAACCAAGCTCACACCAGATCAAGTTGTTGATTTCATCTCCGATATCTTGCACCGCTTCCCGAATACCATTATAATAGACCTGGGTTCAAATTTCACGGCCAACCAGTTTTGGGAGTTCTATGAAAATGAGTGCATCGAAATCAAATATGTCTCTGTTGCACACTCAAGGGCCAATGGTCAAGTCGAGAGGGCGAACGGCTTGATAATTGATGGCTTCAAGAAAAGACTCTATAATGAAAACAACAAGAAAGGAGGAAAGTGGATACACGAGTTGCCACATGTCGTCTGGGGGCTCAGTACTCAGCCGTCCAAAACCACAGGACAAACACCGTTCTTCCTTGTCCATGGCTCCGAAGCTATTTTACCGGCCGACATCATGTGGAAATCCCCAATGGTTGAAATGTACAATGAAGGCGAGGCGGACGAAGCAAGGTAGTTAGAGCTTGATTCTATCAAAGAGGCTCACTGCACCACTCTTGTTCAGTCACCATGATACCTGCAGGGGATCCGGCGATATCACGATCGCAACGTGAGGGAAAGGTCGTTCAATATAGGTGATTTGGTCCTACGCCGCATCCAAGACGAGTCCGGCTTACATAAGCTCAACTCGAGGTGGGAAGGTCCGTTCATCGTCAAGCAGGTTACAAGACCGGGGTCATATCAACTACAATACCCCGAGGGCCAAGATGTCCTAAATTCTTGGAACATTTAGAACCTGCACAAGTTCTACCCATGAGGAAGCATGCGTGGATAGCCGTTCTCCGAACGCCTAGGCGGCCTTTTTTTTCGAATCAATTTGGAGGCTACGTGTCACAAAATTTGGAATGTAAATTTTTTAGTTAACAGATGGAGGCTACGGCCACATTCATGTTTTATAAATCCAACTTCTTGTCATGAGTTTTGACGGAGGCTACGACCATGTTCATGTTCTATCGACTTCTTGTCATAAGTTTTGACGGAGGCCACGGCCACATTCATGTTTTATAAATCGACTTCTTGTCATGAGTTTTGACGGAGGCTACGGCCAAGTTCATGTTCTATCAACTTCTTATTATGAGTTTTGACGGAGGCCACGGCCACGTTCATGCTTTATATGAATCGACTTTCACCATGACCTTTGATGGTCATTTGCGATGATGATCGCATTTTTCGCAACAAGTTCGATCCGTTCGATTGGTTTATACCTAACTTGTTAGACGGGCTCACATGAGGAGCAATTTTGACTACGCCCAAAGTCATTGCACTCGGGGTAGTTTTGATTTTTCTTGCCATAAGCACGGCAGTTTTGCGACGACGCTCGCGTTCTTTCCTAACCGGTTAGACCCGCTCGATCGGGTTATGTCTAACTTATTGGATGGGTTCCTACTTCGAGCTACCTCGACTACCTCTAGGGTCGCTGCACCCGGAGAAGTGTCTACTACTTAGCCTTCAAACATGGATGCAATTCAGTCAAGGCACACACAAGTAGAGATATCAAAGACAAATACATACAAGGAAACGAGTACATGCTTTTACATCTTAATCCTGCAGTACACTCTTTACTATCTATTCTGTTATAGGTTGGGCATCTTGGAGGTACTCGTTGAATTGTTCTTCAGAGCACTCCGTGGCCACACCCTGCGCAAACGCTTCTAGTCTAGCTTCCGGCCAGAAGGATTTTACGAAAGAAAGAGCGTGGCTGACACGCGACCGGGACTTCAATGAGGAAATTGACGACCTTCTGCGGCGCTCCGAGAAGTCGCTCCAGCAAGGAATGCTCACCTGCTTCGCCATCTTCTTGTGGGTCCACCATGTCCACAAGCTTCTTGGTGGCTCCCTTGAGGTCCTCCAGCTCCTTTTGCCGCTGCTCCTTCTCCTCGCCCAGCGTCTTGATCTGCTGAAGGCAATCGGCGAACTGTTGTTCCATGTCAGCGATTACCTTCTGTAGCTTCTCGACGTCATCTGTACGGTGCTACAACATATTCTTCACATCAGTAAGCAGCTCTTCTTTATATGTTAAGATTTTCCTAAGCTCTGCAGTGAAGATATTTTCAGAATCCAAGATAAGTTGTTAAGTGAAAGTACTCGAGGGAAGAGAGGGCTTGCCTTGGTGCGCCTCCTTTTGTTCTTTGAGCTACTCCTGGAGCTTGGAGTTGGCTTTCTCGAGGTTGCGGAGATTATTTTTGAGGAGCCACGTCTCTCGAGTCCGCTCCTGCTTCAGCTTGTCAAGTTCTCTCTGGAGATAAATGTTCTTCGTCAACTCTTCGGATATGCGTTTGTCCTTGACAGCGAGCTCCTGATGGCCACTCACGACTGCTTTCAGTTTCTCGGTCTTCTTTTGTGAGTTCTTGATCACATCCTGCATAAGGGGGAGGATTAAGACAATCAACTCGACAACGTATACGGGCAAAAGAGTAATCATGTCTTACCACGGTAAAAATGTACAACTCTTTGGAGATCTTCTTGAAGTATCTTATGTTGTCGTCCGTCAGAATTGGGTCATCCACTAGATCTGTGGTGATGACGTTCTAGTTTCCGCGTCCGGTCACCAACAGATCTCCAGGGCTCCTCGAGATCCCTGCGGCTTCTTCAGCTGATGGTTGTTGGGCACCTGCAAGTCAAGATGCATTCAGTACATAATGTCTGTGGTCTAAGCAGCTAGTCGTGGGCGGTCAGACATTTACCTGTGCCATCTGCAGGAGCGGCATCAGGGGCCTTGACTTGTTCCTCACCACCAGCTCTGGCTTCGGCTTGCTGGGGCACGGGGGGTGGCAGGTCGGGTAGTGTTGTGTCCACCTCGGGGGCTGGTTCCTTGGGCGTGGGCTCCTCTAGGGCTAGTGACTCGGGGGCTGGGGTAGCAGCGGCTGGCTTCAGCTTGTGCCTCATGTCGCTTGCAGACCTAATGAAGTAGAAGCAGTTATATTATTACACAAGTCGAGCAGAACAGGATGTTCATTATGCAAGAAAAGATGTATACTTACAGCGAAGACTTCTTCATCACAGATTTCTTTACTCTCAGAGCCCGTGGTGTCTCAACCACGGTACTCGTTGCTGGTGGCGGGGTCACACTAGCTGGTGGCGCGGTGCCCGCCACGGCGATGGTAACTGTTTCTGTCGAAGTAGTCGGTGGGTCTGTTTCCACCTCTTGGCGTTTGGGGTTGGGAGGAGAAGCAGACAGACTGCAAAAGGACAGTGTTAGCATGCAGCAATACCGATATTTGACATTTCAACAAGGCAGAAATTTCATACTTGGAGGACTCGACTACATGCGCTTTCCACTTGCGCACTACCCGACGACCTTGCGGGACCACAGGTAGAGTTTCGGTCAACTCCACGAATGGTCCGGAGGAGTTGCTCCTTCTCACCTCTCCTTCAGCTTCCCTTTCCGCCAGGGGGCTCCTGCCTTCAGTGGACTCACTGCCGGGTAGAGCCTCGGCCGCTTGAGCCCTCTTTGCTTCGGCTGTGGCGCTGGGGAGAAGGTGGTCCGGTCAAGGGATGTCGGGTTGCGGTGGATAGTTCCGGTACAACTCTGTGTGTCCCTGCAGAAGATTTGCAGTTAGCATTGGCAGAATAGCAGAACTTGTTTTCAACAAAAAGTAGTCGAATACTTACCGGTTTTGGAGGATTTTGTGCAGAAAATAGTTGCGGGACGTAGGAAACTGCATCCACGTCTAGCAGCACTAGCCTGACCCGGATGAGTGCAGCGTCGTCGGTCACTTCTTCTGCGCACATCTGAGAGGGATCTTCAGCGCCTATGTACTCGAAGCCTAAAGTATGGTGTTGTTGGATTGGCTGGATCCGGCGCTTGAAGAAAGAAAACATTACGGATGCTCCGGTCACCCCTATTTCTTTGTGAGTTGCTATGATGGCTAGCAACTCATCGACTTGGTCCAGGTTTGCTCTGGGGAGCTCGGTGTTCCACTCTAGCCTCACGACAGGGGGTTTGCCAGATTTTTCAGGAAGCTGGGGGCATGGTTTTCGATGTAGAACCAGTGATTCTTCCATCCAGTAATGTTGGAGGGGAATTTATAGGAAAGGTACCTATCGCCGGCTTGCTGTCTAAGTTGGATGCCGGCGCCCCCTACAATGGATAGATTTTTTGTTGTGGGTTGTGGTTTTACCCAAAAAAGGAAGCGAAAAAGATCCCAATGGGGTTTGATTCCGAGGAAAGCTTCACAGAAATGGATGAAGATGGCTATGTGGCAAATGGAATTTGGGTTGAGGTGATGCAGCTCAAGCCCATAGAAATAAAAAAGGCCATGGAAAAAAGAACAAGAGGGGAGGGCTAGACCCCGTTCGGCAAAATGGTAAAATGTGACGATTTCGTCTACATTTTCCATGGGGAAAGGTTCACGAAAAGAGAGGAGCCAGTTGACAAGACTCTTGTCTTGGAGCAATCCCTCAAAAACAAGTTTTTTGAGGTCGTTGTTGGAGCACTTACTGTGAGTCCACTCCCCAGACGGCGGCTGCGACTCCTTCTTCCCATCCTTCTCGCTTGATCTCTTTGGCGCCATTTTTGGATCCGCTCGCCACAAGTTGCTCGGGGGCTGCAGGGGAAAGTGGCGACAAGATTTGGTTGGATTGGGGCTCTCCAAGGGGGTGAAAGCGGAGTGCGGCTTTGATTGGGAGATTTGGAAAGCTCTCGGTGGATTGCAAATTGGAAGCACAGTTTTTACTCGGCGTTACCGCGGGGTTAAATAACCAGCGGCCGGATACAGTTTTACTGTTTCGAAGTTGAAGAGTTGTTTCAGGGAATATTCAGAAGATGAGGGGTCATTTGGTGGATTATTTTGATACAATATTCGATTAATCATTTTTTTCAGGGTTAATTGTCTGAAAAAAAGGGTTTTTCGAATTCCAGATCTAACTTCCATCATTTGTACCATCACACCAGTTATTTATCATGGGGACATTCTTGCACTGCATGCCACGACTTTTGGATCCTTATTTCCAAACCTGATAGATTTGGATTCAAGGCTCGGGGGCTGCGGGATACGTGGCATTGACTACTTATTTTTTCGAATTTATTTGAAAAGTAAGTAAGGAAGATTCAAGACTAATGTGACCCTCAGCCTGATTCTCCGATTCAACCTAAGGCTCGGGGGCTACTCCTTATGGAGTGTGATTTTTCAATTGCACACCATTCCAAAGAAGTAACTCGGGGCATGAGCACCTCATAGCTTGGATGTTGAAGAGTTGTTTCAGGGAATATTCAGAAGATGAGGGGTCATTTGGTGGATTATTTTGATACAATATTCGATTAATCATTTTTTTCAGGGTTAATTGTCTGAAAAAAGGGTTTTTCGAATTCCAGATCTAACTTCCATCATTTGTACCATCACACCAGTTATTTATCATGGGGACATTCTTTCACTGCATGCCACGACTTTTGGATCCTTATTTCCAAACCTGATAGATTTGGATTCAAGGCTCGGGGGCTGCGGGATAAGTGGCATTGACTACTTATTTTTTCGAATTTATTTGAAAAGTAAGTAAGGAAGATTCAAGACTAATGTGACCCTCAGCCTGATTCTCCGATTCAACCTAAGGCTCGGGGGCTACTCCCTATAGAGTGTGATTTTTCAATTGCACACCATTCCAAAGAAGTAACTCGGGGCATGAGCACCTCATAGCTTCGATGTAGCCAAGAAAGTACTCGAAGAAGAACTTCAAGATGGAGCTTCAAAACAAGTCGAAGACTACTTCGAAAGTATTCGAGAAGCCTGCAGTACTTAGCTACGAAGAGCTCGGGGGCTTGTCAGACCCGGGGCTACAGGGCTGTGTGCATAACGTAGTTTAAATAGGATTAAGAGATAAAGTTTGTCTTATCTCTTATTTATGTTGTTTTCTACTCGTTTGAGTAGGAGATAAAGCTAGTAGGTACAGAAGGGAACTACTCGAGTTATACTCGGGTACGATTCCTTGGCTAGCATTGGCTAGGATTCATGTAACCCTGACCTCCCGGATATATAAGGGGGGCAGGGACCCATTCAAAACACAACATCAACACCCAATGCGATACAAACGACCATACAGGACGTAGGGTATTACGCACCTTGCGGTCCGAACCTGTCTAAGTCTTGTGTTTCTTGCACCTTCGAGTTCTTGATCTCAGCGTCTCCTCACCTAAACTTACCACCTTGGGTATACCCCTCGGTGGGCAGCCGGTAAAACACCGACAAACCAGTTCTGTGAGTTCTGTGAAAATGCGTGCATCGAGGTCAAGTATGTCTCTATTGCACACCCAAGGACCAATGGTCAAGTCAAGAGGGCGAACAGCATGATAATCGAGGGCCTCCAGAAAAGACTATGATGAAAACAACATCCACACGAGTTGCCACATGTCATCTGGGGGCTCAGGACTCAGCCATCCAAAGCCACAGGACAAACACTATTCTTCCTTGTCTACGGCTCTGAAGCTATCTTACCGGCCGACATCATGTGGAAATCCCCAAGGGTTGAAATGTATAATGAAGACGAGACGAAAGAAGCAAGGCAATTATAGCTTGACTCTGTCGAAGAGGCTCGCTGCACCGCTCTTGTTCAGTCAGCGCGATACCTGCAGGGGATCCGGTGATATCACGATCGCAACGTGAGAGAACGGTCATTCAGCATAGGTGATTTGGTCCTACGCCGCATCGAAGATGAGTCCGGTTTACACAAGCTCAACTCGAGATGGGAAGGACCGTTCATCGTCAAGCAGATTACAAGACCGGGGTCTTATCGACTTCAATACCCCGAGGGCCAAGACGTTCCAAATTCTTGGAATGTTCAGAAGCTGCGCAAGTTCTACCCATAAGAAGACGTGCAGGGATAGCTGTTCTCCTGGCGCCTAGGCGGCCTTTTCTTCCGATTCAATTTGGAGGTTATGTGTCACAGAATTCGGAATGTAAATTTTTCTGTCAACATACGAAGGCTGTAGCCACATTCATGTTTTATATGAATCGACTTCTTGCCATGAGTTTTGACGGTCATTAAATACGGAGGCTATGGCCACGTTCATGTTTTATATGAATCGACTTCTTGCCATGAGCTTTGATGGTCGTTTGCGATGACGATCGTGTTTTTCCCAACAGGTTAGATCCTTTCAATTGGATTATATTTAACTTGTTGGATGAGCTCACATGAGGAGCTATTTCGACTACACCCAGAGTCGTTACACTCAGGGTAGTCTTGACTTCTTGCCATAGGCACGGCAGTTACGCGATGATGCTCGCGTTCTTTCCTAACTGGTTAGACCCGCTCGATCGGTTATATCTAACTTGTTGGACGGGTTCCAGGGTCGCTGCACCCGGGGTAGTGTCTACTACTTAGCCTTTGAACTTGCATGACAATCCAGAAGTCATAAGGCACATACAAGTGGAGACATCAATGATAAATATATACAAGGAGAAGAGTACTTGTTTTTATGACATCTCAATCCTGTAGTACACTTTTTGCTATCTTTTCCGCTACAGGTCGGGCTTCTTGGAGGTACTCGTTGAATTGTTCTTCAGAGCACTCTGCAGCCACACCCTATGCGAATGCCTCTAGTCGAGCCTCCGGCCAAAAGGATTTTACAAAGCTAATTTCATGGCTGACACACGTGATGGGGGCTTCGGTGAGGAAATTGAGGACCTTCTGCGGCGCTTCGAGGAGTCGCTCCAGCAAGGACCGCCCATCTGCTTCACCGCCTTCCTGTGGGTCCACCATGTCAACAAGCTTTTGGGGGGCTCCCTTGAGGTCCTCCAGCTCCTTTTGTTGCTGCTCCTTTTCTTCGCCCAGCGTCTTGATCTGCTGAAGGCGTCAATGAACTGTTGTTCAGTGTAGGCGATCACCTTCTGCAGCCTCTCGATGTCACTCTGTATGGTGATACAGCATATTCTTCACGTCAGTAAGTAGCTTTTCTTTATATGTTAAGATTTTCCTAAGCTCTGCGGTGAAGATAGTTTTCAGAATTCAAGATAACTTGTTATGAGAAAGTACTCGAGGGAAGAAAGGCTTGCCTTGGTGCACCTTTTTCTGTTCTTTGAGTTGCTCCTGGAGCTCGGAGTTGGCCTTCTCAAGGTTGCGGAGATCATTCTTGAGGAGCCATGTTTCTCGCGTCCCCTCCATCTTCAGCTTGTCGAGCTCTCTCTCAAGATATATGTTCTTCTTCTGCTCCTCTGATATGTGTTGTTCCTTCGCTCGGAGCTCCCGGTGGCCACTCACGACTACTTTCAGCTTTTCGAATTTTTGTTGGAAGAGTTTGGCCACATCCTGCATAAGGGGAAAGACTCAGACAAGCAACTCGACAACGTATAATGGTAGAAGAGTAATCATGCCTTACCAGGGTAAATTTGTACATCTCCTTGGAGATCTTCTGGAAGTATCATATGTTGTTGTCCGTCAGGAGCGGATCATCCACTAGATTTGTGGTGATGAAGTTCTGGTATCTACTCTCGGACACCAGCAGCTTGTCAGCGCTCCTTGTGGTCCCTGCAGCTTCTTCAGCTGATGGTTGTTAGGTACCTGCAAGTCAAGATGCATTCAGTACATGATGTCTGTGGTCTAAGCAGTTAGCCGTGGGCGGTCAGACATTTACTTGTGCCATCTTCAGGAGTGGCATCAGTAGCCTCGACTTGTTCTTCACCACCGGCACTGGCTTCGGGTTGCTGGGGCTCGGGGGGTGACGAGTCGGGCAGTGTCGTGTCTTCCTCGGGAGCTAGCGGCCCGGGGGCTGGAGTAGCTGCGGTGGGCTTTGGCCTAAACCTCATATCAGTTACAGACCTAATGAACCAGAATCAGTTATATTACTACACAAGTTGAAAAGAACAGGATATGCATTATGCAAGAAAGATCTACACTTACAGCAAAGATTTCTTCATAACAGCTTTCTTTATTCTTAGGGCCCGTGGTATTTCTACCACGGTACTCGTTGCCGGTGGCGGGGTCACACCAGCTAGTTGCGCGGTTTCCGCCATGGCGATGGTTACCATCCCTGCTGAAGTAGTTGATGGGTCCGTCCCAGCAGTTTCTGCGGCATCATCTGCTGAAACATCATTCCCAGCGAATTCGGTCCCGACCACCTCTTGGCGCTTGGGGTCGGGAGGAGAAGTAGAAGGACTGCAAAAAGACAATGTCAGCATGCAACAACTTCGATATTTGACAATTTACCAGGGTAGCAACTTCATACCTGGAGGGTTCGACTACATGCGCTTTCCGTTTGCGCACTACCCGACGACCCCGCGGGACCAATGGCAAAGCTTCGGTCAACTCCACGGATGGTCCGGGGGAGTTGTTCCTTTTTGTCTTCCCTTCGGTTTCCCTTTCCACCAGGGGGCTCTCGCTCTCGGTTGTTTCGCTGCTTGGCTGAGCTTCGGATGCTGGAGCCTTTTTCGCTTCTGCCGCGGCGCTGGGAAGAAGGTGGTCTGGTCGGGGGATGTCGGGTTGTGGTGGATAGCTCCAGTACAACTCTGTGTGTCCCTGCAGAGGATTTTCAGTTAGCGGTTGCAGCGCAACAGAATTTATTCCGAAACTAGTCGAACACTTACCAGCTTTGGAAGATTTTGTGCAGAAAACAACTCCCGGACATAGGGCACTGCGTTCACGTCCAGCAGCACTCGCTTGACCCGGATGAGTGTGGCATCGTCAGTCAGCTCCTCTGCGCACATTCGAGATGGATCTTCAGCACCCATGTACTCGAAGCCTAGCGTATGGCGCTGCTGGATTGGCTGGATCCGGCGTTTGAAGAAAGACAACATTGCGGACGTGCCAGTCACTCCCATTTCCTTATGAGCTGCTATGGTGTCTAGCAACTTGTAGACTTGATCCATATCCTCCTGGAAAGTTTGGTATTCCACTCCGGCCTTACAACAGGTGGTTTTTTTGACCTTTCTAGGAGTTGGGGGGCATGATTTCCGATTTAGAACCAATGATTTTTCCACCCAAGAATGTTGGAGGGGAATTTGTAGGAAAGGTATCTATCGCCGGCTTGTTGTCTAAGTTGGATGCCGGCGCCCCCTACAACGGATGGATTTTTGGAGGTGGGTTGCGGCTTTACTCGGAAAAGAAATCGGAAAAGATCCCAGTGGGGTTCAATTCCACGAAAAGCTTCGCAAAAGTGAATGAAATAGCAATGTGGCAAATCGAATTTGGGTTGAGGTGATGGAGCTCAAGCCCGTAGAAGTAAAGAAGGCCCCAGAAGAAAAAGCAAGAGGGGAGGGCCAAACCCCGTTCGGCAAAATGGTAAAATGAGACGATTTCATCCACATTTTCCATAGGAAGGGGTTTGCGAAGAGAGGGGCGCCAGTTGACAAGACTTTTCTCCTGAAGCAAACCCTCGGAAACAAGATTCATGAGTTCGTTGTTGGAGCACTTACTGTATGTCCATTCCCCAGATGGCGGCTGCGACTCCTTCCCCTTCCCATCATTCTCGTTGGATCTCTTGGGCGCCATTTTTAGATCTGCTTGTCACGAGTTGCCCGGGGGCTGCGGAGAAAGGGGTGGAGAGATTTGGCTAGATTGGGGCTTTTCCAAGGGGGTGAAGGCGGAGTGCGGATCTGATTGGGGATTCAGAAATTTCTTGGCGGATTGAAGATTGGAAGTACGGATTTTACCTGGTGTTACTGCGGGGTTAAATAACCAGCGGCCGGTTACAGGTTTACTATTTTGAAGTTGAAGAGTCGTCTCAGGGAATATTCCGAAGATGATGGGTCGTTTGGTGGATTTTTAGATAAAATATTCGATTAATCATTTTTTCAGGGTTAATTGTCCCGAAAAAAGGGGTTTTTTGAATTCCAAATCTAACTTTCATCATATGCACCATCACACCAATTATTTATCACGGGAACATTTTTTCACTGCATGCCATGACCTTTGGATCCTTATTTCCAAATCTCAGAGATTTGGATTCAAGGCTCGGGAGCTGCGGGATACGTGGCATCAACTACTTATTTTTCGAGTTTATTTGAAAAGTAAGTAAGGAAGATTCAAGATTAATGTGACCCTCAGCCTGATTCTCCGATTCAACCTAAGGCTCGGGGGCTACTCCATATGGAGTGCGATTTTTCAATCGCACACCATACCAAAGAAGTAATTCGAGGCATGAGCACCTCATATCTTCGATGCAGCCAAGAAAGTACTCGAAGAAGAACTTCAAGACAGAGCTTCAAAAGAAGCCGAAGACTACTTCGAAAGTACTCGAGGAGCCTGCAGCACTCAGCTACGATGAGCTCGGGGGCTTGTCAGACCCGGGACTACGGGACTGTACATAACGTAGTTCAAACAGGATTAGGAGATAGGGCTTGTCCTATACATTATCTGTCTTGTACTCTACTCGTATGCAAAGTAGGACTAGTCGGTACAGAAGAAAACTACTTAAGTTGTACTCGAGTATGATTCCTTGGCTAGTATTGGACTAGGATTGATGTAACCCTATCCTTCCGGATATATAAGGGGGGCATAGACCCCCTCAAAATATAACATCAACACCCAAGGTAATACAAACCACCATACAGGATGTAGGGTATTACGCACATCGCGGCCCGAACCTGTCTAAACCTTGTGTTCCTTGCACCTTCGAGTTCGTGATCTCGGCGTCTCCCAACCTAAACTTGACACGTTGGGTATACCCTTCGGTGGGCAGCCGGTAAAATACCGACACATGTAGCCTTGCACCACAATATGTACTCACTGAATTCCATTTGTTCAACAAATTGATCCATATATCAACTTTATGATCAAGCAACTAAAAATTTTCACTTCTATTGAATATTAAGCTCTTGATCACATTTCTTTCTTCTTGATCAAACTATCAATGCATTATACTCATTGAATTCCATTTATTCAACAAATTTATCCGTATACCAAATTTGTGATTAAGCAACCAAGAATCTTCACTACTATTAATATTAAGCTCTTGATCATATTTTTCCTTCTTGATCAATATACCAATGCATTATCAATCTTTACTCATTCATACAAACAAGCCATTATTGAGACCATATAATAGCCCTCGCAACTATATCTCTTTTTCTTTTCAATTTGCTTGCCTTTTCTTCAATTTGGGATATTATAGTTTTGGTACACTTCTTTGTTTCTGTGCAATGAGACCTATCCAAAGCTCGTCAAACTCATTAGTTCTTTAATTGTATTGTCATTCAACCACCAAAATCCACAAGGGAGCCTAGATGCACTTTCAGGGATAAACCACGGTAGGCGCCAAAACTGTTGGTGGAGAGTACCCTTCGGAATGAAGAGGCACTACAACAACTCGCGGAACGAACTCTGTCGGCACAAGTAAGACCTTCAGAGTAGAAAACAACTTTCTATTTAATTCGGAAAAATCTATCCCAGTTACAGTTACAGGGTATATTTATACGGGGAAGGTTCACCTACCCCTCACTGTTATTACACCTTTTACCTGTAACAACTATATTTCTCGAATATTCTATGGACAAACAGTAATTTCCTATTTATTCTCGTCACGCCCTTCGGGCCCACCTCGACACGACGGTCTCGCTCATCGCTGACCATAGGCCTTTGAACTTTGCCTCGCCCTCGGCCGACGCAAGGGGTGAAAACCGGAAATCGACCTCAGTGGCCTTCGAGGCAGTTTCGTCTTCGCGACCCTTCGGCTTCGGCCGAAGACTTCGGCCCGCTCTCCAGAACCGCCCGAGAGATCAGTCTAATATTTCAGCGCGATGGCGCCCCCAACAAATAGCACGTGAGCTTTTTAATATTTACTTTATATTTATAATTAGTTCGATCCATTTAATTATAAAAATTATAATTGATAAGTATGTTATTTTTTATTAGCTATTTTGTATATGTGCGTACTGATCCATTACTCCTACTTCCCTACTTATAGGGTAATTTTGATCTACTATAATACTATTAAACAATTTATAAAGTAAATAGATACTCACTTTCAAATCGAGAAGGTACTAAACCCGAATTCATTTTGTATTCATATTCCATAAGATTCGTATTTAAATTCGAAATTTTATATTTGTATCCAATAAAATTAAAATTTATATTCAAATTCAAATTAAAACGTAGTAAAAGTGCTCTCTGGATCTAATTCTAGCCAATCTGAATAAAACCCTAAGGTTGCTCTTGCCTATAGAAAGGAGACCGAGACCCCTTATCTGGTGTTCGTCCCTGCAACTAGCGCCTAGCGAGTTGACGCATTCAAACGAACACAACAAGCAACAAGCAATACAACAGAGAACGAACACAGCGAACACAACAAGCAATACAACACAGAGATAGGATACGTACAGAGACCAACTACGTACAGTAGCTAGCTCCTACGTACATTACATGACACTTGACACATACGTACATGTACATTACACTGCGTACACTAGACGTACTACCTGACTGGACCGCTAGGACCTCGGCTAGGCGTGTCAGCTAAACGTGTCAGCTAGCTAGCTGGCTAGGCGTCGTAGGACATGTACTTGGAGATGGCCTTGGTGCCCTCGGACATGGCGTGCCTGCTGAGTTCCCCGGGGAGCACCAACCTGACGGCGCTCTGCACCTCGCGGGAGCTCAGCGTCGCCCTGCCGGACACCTTGGACAGCCGCGCCGCCTCGTCCGCGAGGCGCTCGAACATGTCCGCCATCATCATGTCCAGCACCCGCATAGCGTTCCCCGACACCCCCAGCTCCGGGTGCACCTGCTTCAGCACGCGCCACACGTACCGCTTGTACCCGCCCACGCCGCCCATGCCGGCATCACCGCCGGGGCTCGCCTGCCCCAGCCGCCGCCGCCCTCCCTTCTTCGCCTTAGTGGTCTTCGTCTTGTCGCCGCCGCCAGCGCCTCCGCCGCCCCGCTTCTGCTGCTGCTGCGGCGTCCTCTTTGCTGCTGCCGTCTTCCTCTCCGACGCCACCCGCGGCGTCTCCGGCGGCTCCTCGTCTTGCAGCTCCTGCTGCGGCGGCTTCTTCTTCTTCTTCTTCTTGCCGGCGTCCTCCTCCTCCTCCTGCTCCTCGTTGGGGTCCTGTGTCTCCTGGCTCTGCGCCACGGGCGGTTCTTGCGCTGCTTCTTCAGCAGGAGGCGCTGGCTTCTCCTCCTCGCGCCGGCCACCACGGCCTCTCTTGCTGGTGGCCTGCTTCGCATTGGAGCCGCCGGTGGTGGTGTCGCCGTCCGGGGTAGTGACCTCGATGTGGACGACCCTACTCCTGGAGCCGCCGGAGGCGTCCACGGCGGGTGGCGCGAGGGCCAGATCCTCCGTGGCTCGCTGCCCCGGCTCGCCGTCGGCGACAAAGGCGGTGGTGACCTCCACGGTCTCCTGCACCACCTTGGTCTTCACCACGGAGCCGACCACCTTGCCACCGCTACGCCGCTTGGGAGCCATGATGCCAAGCTAATCAGCTATGCTAGTTCAGACACTAACAGTGGCGACGATGAGTCGATGACAGACACGCAGCTCGGTGGGGGCGAGGGTGCTTTATGCGGAGGACGGCAGGGGACACGTCACGGGCCGGCGGGTGGACACGCGGCTGCGTGGGAGGGCGAGTGGCGACGTGGTAACTCGTGGTAACTCCTGCCGCCTGGGGCTCCGTGAGCAGACAGACACAGTTGCCTTGCACGGTCGTGTCGTCGTGGTGACTTCTCCAGGCGTTTGGAGACGGCCCTCGTGGAGACAGGTCGACAAGATGAGCAGAGAGCAGAGGGATCTAGCTCAAGGGTAAGAGGAACTCGTCGATCAACGCGCGCGCGGGCTCTCTTGAAATTCGAATCACGACGGTCGAGTTTTGATCCCTTTATAACAGTGTTAATGAGAAATGTGTTACTGTAGCTCAATGGCTCCAACTTGGGGTTTACCTCCAGGAGAACTGTAGCCAAGGCATGGTCCAGTAGTTAGTTATTTGGAGTTTTAACTCCCCACTGAAATTTACTCTCTGCAATCTTTATATGTTGTGGTGAACTTCAATGGTATTAAACTTGTCCACTCCCTAGCCTTATGGGGTCTAAATATCTCACCCATGATCCATATGTTTCTTTGGCTTCTTAGTTAAATAAATTACTAACCCGATAAAACTTGGGGAAAAGGAGGAGAGTGGAAGACAATTCTTGTCTCCTCTGCAATGAAAATGAATCCATTAATCATCTCCTTTCTGAATACTGTGTGGCCAAAGAGGTGTGGGCCTGCTCTGCCGACAGCCTGGACATTCACATGGAGGCTGATTTTGTTTTCATAGATAAATGGTGGATTAGTAGGGAAAAAACATGCTTTACTCAGCATGCCACTTCAACTATTTTATAGAGTATCTAGAAAATAAAAAAATGCTATGTGTTTTAGGGGTTGGTGTGGATGGAAGTGAGGATGGTGATTCGCAAAACGTTAAGGACGCTGAGAAGATGGTAATACTTATACAAGGAACAAGAAGACTTCTAGCTGGTAGAAATCGTACAAAAATTGGAAAGGAAAGCAAACCAAACTCCGCAAATCGGCTAGGTAGCTGCGTCATCAAGTTCTGGCCGGAGAATAGCTTTTGAGCTGCCTGATAATCAGACATTAGACTGCTAGTCGTTTAAAAAAAAAAACTCTCCTGCTTGTTTTCAGCGGGCTCACTTAGAATACACTTATATCCTTAAAACTGCTGTATCGACTTGTGATGTTTGTTTCTGTTGTAGTAGAAAAGGTTTGAGAGAGAATGAATTATATTGATTGGGGACCACATTTTTATTTATATATGCCCAAGAGGCCAAATGAACCGAGGGATATGCCCCATTAAATTGGACCTTTCGGTGATTAGCAACTGTTAATGACATCATTAATAATTAATTAATATAATAATTGATCACTAATCTAATGCTTCATAACAGTTTCCACCCGCAAGTAAACAGTAAACAGGAAACCTCCCTTTTCTCTAAAAAAAACTTTTGACAGCTCGCGCGCCACAATTTCATAGGCAGAGTCTCTATGTTGCTTTCTCCATTCTCTTTTCATAGTCCTCTTGGTATAATCATCAAGAAGGAGGACCTTACTTATCATCTCATTAATTACAACTTCTCGATTTTCATATTATCATATACATACACTAATTCTAGAACAATTTTTTCTTAAAGAAGTTACTCGATCTCCACAGAAATCAAACGGCCATCTATACTATTCCCAAGATGTCAACTCAAACATAACTAAAAAAAGTAATTAAATTTTAAATTTAGAACTATCAAAAGAGAATAGAGGGAGTATACTGCATCCAATCAATTAAACTTGACTTTTAGACATAAATTTTGATTTACATGGAGGCCATATTTTAATGAAAAAGGGTTAGTCTTCATGGCACTGACTTACACATCCGATCATTCATTACTACTGATCTCGTCATTTGGCGGATAGGCGAATGCTACCAAATACTAGCAACATAAATTTTCGTGAGAAAGAGAAAACTCAAACGGTAATAACTAAGTGTGAGACTGATAATTATTACTCCCCCATTCTTTTCCGATAGACTTATTTCATTGTGGCACGGTAATCAAGGAGAAAGAGCCTACTTATTATTCAATTAATCATGTCATCTTTACTCCGCATTAGGCCAGTATTAAGGGCATTCCCAACGTTAGAATAGTTTTTATAGCATTAATTATACTGCTATATATGATTTTTAGCTTATGTGGTATGAGAGAGAGAGAGAGTGAAGAGAGGAACAAACTGGATCTCATGCAAGACTCAGTGTCAATACGTAAACCAATACGCTAGACACTACAAATTATGCATTGGAAGAGAGGTGATGTCTTCATAATAAATGTAGAACAAATATAATAGGTGGAGAAAAGGGAATGAGTTTAATAGGAATCAGCACCAAAACATCATGGGTTGTAGACTGCAGTTTCTAAAGGTGGTGTGTTGATGAGATGACAGAATAGACACTGCCCATAGATACTATGGGTTGGGACTTCCCTAACAGGTTTCATAGAGAGTTTCACGGCATTAAATTATATGCCACATCATTAATTTTGTTGATATGACGAGAAGAGAGAAGGAGGGAGTTTTATGGAATACAAGGGAAGTTTCATCGCTATAAAACTCATCTAGTACAGTAACGTTACCTAATTTTAATCTTGGTAACTGTACCCACTAAGACTGGTCACGGAAATATTTTCCGCTAGAACTCCTCGGTATCGATGTTATTGTACACATGCATCCGTCTTTTTTTCTGGAGAAGTTACCCGGCTGTCGGTGCCAAACCCGAGACAATAACTAAATAGGGCTATCAAAATAGAAAATTTTAGATTTAAAAATATGCCTATAAAAATAAAATGGAGACAGTTTACCAAGTGCTTAGCCTTCTGAAAAAGAAACGATCTTCAACGGCTTTCCGATCATTATTTGTGAACTTTCTATGATTTATTGAGATGCCAGGATATCTAAAGAGGTAGTGCCAAAAATCTGTGAATATTATTGAACCACATATAGATTTACCTCTCCCTTTTAAAGGTTGATCTTCAATCCACATAATCTCTATCTCTACTAATTTTTAAAACAAGCAATGGTTTCTTGGTCCGTCAATCGGAATCCTAATCGGAAGCTAGACAAATCAATCGGAATTCCCATCGGAACTCGGACAATCAATGCCTCATGCGGTCACGTCACGTGATGAGGACATCTCTCCTTTGCATACAATGCAAGGACTGATCACTAGAGCACGTGCGCAACAGTTGGATCTCAAGGTACGTTCTAACCTTGTCAATTGTTTTTCAGAACTTACGCTTGGTTCCATGCATGTTTTATTGATTAGGAACAATGGAGAGGACCAGCAAGGACTTGGAGAAAGCCAAGGAGTCAAGGAGGAGGAGCTAGGACGTTCACACCAGTGAGGAGTCCATGTCTAACTCGAGTTCGGCTCCACCTCGGATTGTAGAACCTGACTTCACCAAAACTGATGCCGTGGCCACATACGGAGTCGGATTTGGACGTTCTATATATGATTGGAACCAAAATTTCATAGAGCTTCCAATGGCACTGGTCCCACCTCAAAATTCCTTCTGAGTCAACAGAAATCATCGACACAAGTGGGCGTCCAGAATCTGTCAGGGTGCTGTGTCACCGTTAGTTGGGCCGTTGGCTCGTGTACCATGTTGGAGCCCATTAGGGTTGCGTCCAGGGAACTTGCACGCTCCTAACTTCTTTTTATTCAGTAGCCGTCACCATATTAGGGTTTGGATTTTGCTTAGATTCAATCTGTTATAGAACAATGTTACCGTTTATCAGTTTGTGAGACCCCATCTCGTAATTAAGTTGTTTGCTTGCATCTCCTGTTCTTGCTTGTGTTCTTGATTGCGCTTGCAGGGATAAGCCTTCGTGGCAAGGTCATTCATGTGACACAGGTGATAACTAATGGAGCAGTGGTGTAGTGATTGCGAGGTGAGCAATGGTGTAGTGATTGCGAGGTTCTGTTCGTTCGAAGTCTTGGATCATCAACGTCGAGTTCTCCACCAATCAAGTTTACCGTATCTCTCAGAAGATCAGGACTCATCCTCCTATCAAGTGATATCAGTTATCAGGTCGTCCGTGAGGTATACTCGTGTACCTTTAGATTCACTTTGTTTTCCATCCTATAGTTTACAAAAAAAGCCACAAAAAAATTTTTACTCTTTCCGACCTACAACCCTCGCTCAGCCTTTTGCACAATTTAGTTTCGGAGTCCGTAGTTCTGAGTTCGTGTAGGTTGAGTTTGGTTGCTGGTTTATATTTATTTTAGTTTAGTTTTGTTTCTTTCATCCGTTGCCATCTACAAAAAAAATCAATCTACAAAATTTTTTTCATCCACCGGTCCACCAATTCGCATCCGATTCAGTTTCCACCGCCACAAAATGTAATTCGGAGGGTCCTCCTTAAAACGGGCATAACTTTTCGCTCGGAACTCTGATTGAGGTGAATTTTTTTATGTAAAGCTCTCAAAAAGTTGCACATACGATTCCCTGGCTTTGCCAGGTAGGGCGTTCTCAAAAAATTCAAAAAAATCAGGAAGGCACTTGATTCAGGCTCCGAAGTTCCAGCACCAGTTTTTCCAAACGCTCCTGAATTTGTACCGATCACATCTTTCATCAGTTTGAGCTGATATTTGGTGCTGTTCATTCTCTTGTGCCCCTGGTTGAGAAAAAATATCAAAAAAATAAAAAATAAAAATTTGATTCCTACTAGTGCTAAAAGACAAAATAGGGGAATACTTGCTGTTTTTCTCTGTGTGCTGCTGGATACTTGCTGATACTGGCCTTGTTGTTCATCATCTTTCATCCTTGTTCCTTGCTTGCTGCCACTTCTATTCTAATACATTTTTAGGCCAGCAACTAGGTCAAGTTCTTTGAACACTTATTCAGCATTGCTATCTGTTACTAACTTATGTGTCACGCACATATACTGCATTTGAGCCTTCCCAAGCTCCACCTTCTCCCGTGCAGAACAGGTAACCTTTGCAATCACACCACTCTCCTCGTGTTGTCATACCGGTCACCGTTTGCCACCTGCAGTGCTGGTAAGACACTTGTAAGAGCGGAGTAAGACGCATCTTGCTGCTTGTTTTCCACTTCCATTTCAGAGAGTATAGTCGTAGGGTTCACAACCTTTTGCCTTCGTTTCTGTTTTATTCTAACCATGACAGGAAAGGCGCCGATGGATGAGACCTCTACTTCTACACCTCCGGATGATAATGAGTGCGTGTCCCATATGGAACTCAAAGATATGATGCGGGCGATGACTGATGCTTTCAACAAGTACCAAACCACTACAACAACCACCTTTCAGAGGATTCATACAAGTGTTGATGATCTTGCCGCATGGTCGAACGTGGTGGAGGCTCATTTTCCCCACCATGCTCCACCCCCGTCGTCCCTGCTACCGGCGGCCTTGCTCACAATGACACAGAGGACGAGTTCGATGATGACGAGGTTGATGCACAGCAGCGCCGTCGCCTTCTACATCATCGTCAAGGTATGGGAGGTAATGGTAGACGTCGTCCTCATGCTCCTGAGCAAGATAATGATCCTTATGCTAAGATTAAGTTTTCCATTCCACCGTTTTATGGATCTTATGATGCTGAGACTTACTTGGATTGGGAGATGACGGTAGAATAGAAATTTAGCTCCCATCTTATTCCTGAGCATCATAGAGTTAGACAAGCCACTAGTGAGTTTAAAGATTTTTGCTATCATTTGGTGGAATGAACTTGTTAATGCACGTAATGCCCCATAGACATGGAGTGCGTTAAAAGAAGAGATGCGCGCTAGGTTTGTTCCTCCATCATATAGACGTGATCTTCGTAAGAAATTACAACACTTTGATCAGGGTGACATGTCTGTCCAAGAGTACTACCAAGAGTTGCAAAAAAGTATGCTTCGTTGTGGGTAGTTGAGGATCAGGAAGACCAGATTGTTAGGTTTTATGGGGGCTTGCGGCATGAGATACAGGATATAGTTGATTATAAGGAATATCATTCTATACAACGTTTGTTTCAACTTACTATGTTGGCAGAAAAAGAACTGCATGGTCACCAACAGTAGCAGTGGAACAACACCTTCACACCATGGCAGCTTCCGGCGCCAGCCAAAGCGGCACCCTCCTCGAGTTTACGTGCGGCCACACCTCCCTCCACCAGTGTTGTAAGCAGCACCGCACCTTCACCATCAAAGGGACAAGACAGCAGCAAGTCCCAGATGCCTCCTGGTGTTGCAGCAAATGCTAGCACTTCCACTAGCCGCACATCCGAGATCAAGTGCCACTGTTGCCAGGGATTTGGCCATATGCAGCGAGATTGCCCTAGCAAACGGACCATCATTGCTACTGCTGACGGTGGGTATGTTAGTGCTTCTAATATTGAAGATGAAAATGTTATTGTAGCTAACATTTTAGGCTCCGATGACGGTACTGAGGAGGTTCTTGGTACATCTGCGACCAATAATTATAGGACCTTAATTGTGCACCAAGCTTTGAGCGCCACGGTGGGAGAGGACGACAAACGCCAATGTCACCACCTTTTCAACATGTTTCTTGTCGTCAAGGACTGCCGTGTGCATACAATTATTGACGGAGGTAGCTGCAATAATTTGGTGAATGTTGAGGTGGTCAAGAAGCTTGGCTTGACCACGCGGGAGCATCCACATCCTTATCACATTAAATAGTTTAACAACAACGGTAAGGTAAAGGTAACAAAAACAACAAGGATATATTTTTCAATTGGGTCTTACCATGACTTTGCTGATTTTGATGTGGTGCCTATGGATGCTTGCTCTCTTTTGTTGGGACGTCCTTAGGAGTTTGATATTGATGCTATTCACTATGGTAGATCTAATGAGTATACTCTCATGCATAAGGGCAAAAAAATTATGTTGCTGCCAATGACTCCCACTGAAATTGTGCAATTTGAAAATGAGAAAAAGAATAATGCTAAACAAAAGGGTGTTTTCAATTCTAAAAATCAGAAACCTATTAAGTTAAAAAATCTTGTTTTCTTTGCAACTAAATCTGATCTTGATGAGTTATCTGCCTCTACTGGACCTTGCCATGCTTTTGTGTGCAAATGTGCTTTATCTTCCATTGAGGTCGCGTCCATTGCTTTGCCACCTGCTGTTGCTAACCTTTTGCAGGAGTATATGGATGTCTTTCCATTGGAGCTACCCCCGGATTACCACCTATGCGAGGCATTGAGCACAAGATTGATTTGATTTCAGGGGCGAGCTTGCCAAACCGTGCCGCCTATAGGACCAACCCCGATGACACTAAGGAAATTCAGCGATAAGTCCAAGATCTTCTGGACCATGGGTACATTCGTGAGAGCCTTAGTCCTTGTTCTGTTCCTGTTCTTTTGGTTCCTAAGAAAGATGGCACTTGGCGCATGTGTGTTGATTTTCAAGCCATCAATAACATTACCATTTGATATCGCTATCCTATTCCTCGTTTGGATGACATGTTTGATGAGCTGAGTGGTTATGTTATTTTCTCCAAGATTGGTTTACGTAGTAGATATCATCAGATTCGTATGGCTTTAGGGGATGAATGGAAAACTGCCTTTAAAACTAAGTTCGGTCTTTATGAATGGTTAGTCATGTCTTTTGGTTTAACTAATGCGCCCAGCACCTTCATGAGATTGATGAATGAGGTTTTACGTGCTTTCATTGGTAAATTTGTGGTGGTTTATTTTGATGATATCCTTATTTATAGCAAGTCATATGATGCACGTGCTGTTTTTAATGCCTTGCGTGATGCACGTTTATTTGGTAACCTTGAGAAGTGCACCTTTTGCACCGATTGCGTGTCTTTTCTTGGTTATGTTGCTACATTGCAGGGCATTGAGGTGGACGAGGCAAAGATTGTTGCCATCACAAGCTGGCCACTTCCGACTACGGTCACGCAGGTTCGAAGTTTTCTTGGTCTTACAGGTTTTTACCAGCGTTTCGTGCGGGATTTCAGCACCATTGCAGCACCTCTCCATGGGTTGACAAAGAATGGAGTGCCGTTTCAATGGGGACCAGCACAACCATAAGCTTTTGATGCTCTCAAATCGAAGCTCACACAAGCACCATTGTTGCAACTTTCTGATTTTGAGAAGACCTTCGAGCTTGAGTGCGATGCAAGCGGGATTGGCATTGGAGGAGTGCTCATACAAGGAGGTAAACCTGTTGCTTTCTTTAGTGAAAAATTGTATGGTCTTTCGCTGAATTATTTTACATATGATAAAGAACTTTATGCTTTAGTGCGAGTTTTACAAACTTGGCAACATTATCTATGGTCTAAAGAATTTGTCATACATTCAGATCATGAATCTTTGAAGTACCTTAAAGGGCAAGCTAATCTGAACAAACGTCATGCTAAATGGATTGAGTTCATAGAGTCATTTCCTTACATCATTAAATATAAGAAAGGGAAAGATAATGTGATTGCCAATGCTTTATCTAGACGTTATACCATGCTGTCCCAACTTTCTCATAAAATCTTTATTTTTGAGACCATAAAGGGATTATATGCTACTGATTTGGACTTCAAAGATGCTTTTAAAAATTGTAGAGAGGGAAGAATGTGGCAAAAATTTCTGCTGCGTTAAGGCCTTCTCTACCGTGCTAACAAGCTGTGTGTTCCAACTAGCTCCATTCGTCTTTTGCTGTTGCAGGAGGCGTATGGCGGTGGTTTGATGGGATATTTTGGTGTCAAAAAGATGGAGGACATCCTGGCCGCTCACTTCTTTTAGCCACGGATGCGGCGTGATGTGGAGCGCTACGTCTCGCGTTGCACCACATGCAACAAAGCTAAGTCTCGACTTAATCCACATGGTCTTTATATGCCTCTTCCTGTTCCTCGTGCACCTTGGGAGGATATTTCTGTGGACTTTGTTTTTGGAATGCCTGGAACAAAGAGGGGGAGGGATAGTGTCTTTGTAGTTGTTGATCGTTTCTCTAAAATAGCACATTTTATACCCCATCACAGGACCGACATTCCTTCACATGTTGTTGATTTGTTCTTTAACGAGGTTGTGCATTTGCATGGTGTATCAAATACTATTATTTCTGATAGGGATGCTAAGTTTTTGAGCCATTTTTGGAGAACTTTATGGTATAAATTGGAAACAAAGTTGTGTTTTCTACTATTTGTCATCCACAAACTGATGGGCAAATGGAAGTAGTTAATCATACCTTGTCTACTATGTTGCGGGCTTTTTTGAAAGATAATTTGAGATTATGGGAGGAGTGTTTGCCACATATTGAGTTTGCCTATAACAGATCTATTCACTCCACAACCAAGTTAAGTCCGTTTATGGTAGTATATGGTTTCAATCCTCATGCTCCAATTGATTTGCTACCTTTACCACCTTCTAAAATTGTAAACTTAGATGCTACATAATGTTCTAAATTTATTCTTAAGTTGCATGAAACTACTAAGTTGCAGATTGAAAAAAAAATGAAAGTTATCAACTTGCTGCTAGTAAAGGTAGGGAGGTGGTAAAATTGGAACCGGTGATTTGGTGTGGATTCATTTGAGAAAAGATAGGTTTCCGGATTTGTGAAAGTCCAAACTCATGTCACATGCCGCTGGACCTTTTAAGGTTCTTGAGAAGATAAATGACAATGCATATAAACTTGAGTTGCCTCCCGAGTTTGGGATTAGTCCCACATTTAATATTTCAGATTTGAAGGCATATTTGGGTGAGGAAGATGAGCTTGAGTCGAGAACGACTCCAATTTAAGAGGGGGAGGATGATGAGGACATCTCTCATTTGCATACAATGCAATGACTGATCACTAGAGCACATGCGCGACAGTTGAATCTCCAGGTACGTTCTAACCTTGTCAATTATTTTTCAGAATTTACGCTTAGTTCCATGCATATTTTATTGATTAGGAACAATGGAGAGGACCAGTAAGAACTTGGAGAAGGCCAAGGATCAAGGAGGAGGAGCTAGGATGTCCACACCAAGAAGGAGTCCATGTCTAACTCGACTTTGACTCCACCTCGGATTCCAGAACCTGACTTCACCAAAGTTGATGCCCTGGCCACATACGGAGTCGGATTTGGATGTTCTATATATGGTTGGAACCAGAATTTTATAGATCTTCCAGTGGCACCGGTCCCACCTCAAAATTCCTTCTGAGTTAATAGGAATCATCGACACAAGTGGGCGTCCAGAATCTGTCAGGGTGCTGTGTCACCGTTAGTTGGGCCGTTGGCCCGTGTACCGTATTGGAGCCCATTAAGATTGTGTCCAGGGTACTTGCATGCCCCTAACTCATTTTTATTCAGTAGCCGTCGCCACATTAGGGTTTGGGTTTTGCTTAGATTCAATCTGTCACAGAACAGTGTCACTGTTCATCGGTTTGTGAGACCCCATCTCGTAATCAAGTTGTTTGCTTGCATCTCCTATTCTTGCTTGTGTTCTTGATTGCGCTTGTAGGTATAAGCCTTCGTGGTGAGGTCATTCGTGTGACACGGGTGATAACCAACAGAGCAGTGGTGTAGTGATTGCGAGGTTCTGTTCGTTCGGAGCCTTGGATCATCAACGTCGAGTTCTCCACCAATCAAGTTTACTGTACCTCTCGGAAGATCGGGACTCATCCTCCTATCATCACGGCTTGTTCACAGAGTGAAAGAGCACAAAGTTTGTTGTCTCATGTACATCCGGGTAAAATCTATATTACCTGTAGCAACTTACGGTCTACGGGCACCGTGCTAGTTGGTCTAAAGCACGTAACAGGATTTCGTATTAGTTGTCGGAGGCCTCAGCCTTTACTGAGCGGAGGGAAGTATATTTGCTTTCTTCATCTCCTAAGACCAAGCAGATACATGGGAAGGCGTTATGCCAGTGACATAGGAAGAGGAAAAATCCATTATACTTCGTAAGAAAAATAGTTCTATATTTTCCAATATGTGGTCGCATTTTTCGTGGAATCAAATAGAGAGAATGCTTTTCATTCCAAATAGTGTATGGGAAGAAACTGAAGGTATGGCCAATAGAGAGTGATATTTCACACAGAATTCTTGATCATGCTTCAATGTGTGTATTTGTGTATGTATATACATTGGGGATGGCTGGATGGGGGCAAACTAAGGCTTGGTGCACACAGCAAGTTGTATGTTTAGCACCATGTGTACCAGTCAACAAATAGAGTACACTTTAGTTATCAATGATTTAACTACTACAATATCTCTGAGTTTACTAAAAAAGCTACATTTTAGAAATAAGTAACACTGATCGTTAATTTTGTTGTGAATAGAAATTGTATGAACAGAGAGACAAAGAGAATAGTGAATTTAGGGTATTCTTATTGATCTCAAGGTTATATATATATATATATATATATATGGGGATTACAAGATAGATGTTATGGCTAACATTAGTGCAGTCCTTGAATTCTCTCTCTAATATCAGCAATAAGGCTCATTCATGCCCTTAACCATGGCTGTTACATAGTCTAACAATGGCTGTTACAGTAGACTTAACCATGGCCTTCATGGCCTCAACCATGACTGTTGTATTGATGAGATCAAATAAAGACATATTGTAACACTCCCCCTTTTGATTGAGTCCATCTTGAGATCAACATATCCTTTAGTTCTTTTGAAAAAACCTTGTGGGAAAAAATTGGAATAATATGTCTGTTGATTACTATATCATGAACCTGCAAGGTTTAAGGAGTAATCCATGCTTTGATTTTATCTTTAGAAAAACCCCAGTGGGGAAAACATGAGATAAGGCATATGCATACATCAATCATTGTCTCATTAAAAATTTTGTATGAGAAAAACCTGATGGTAAAAACTCATAAAAGAAAAGAGTACAATGTGAAGCGTCTAACAAGTTCTATCATCAAGAGAGTCTCCACGTGAAGCTTGCAAGTCTCTGAGTAGTCTCATACCAATCCCCTTAACACATTTCTCGAACGAGGAAGTAGGTAGGGATTTGGTGAAGAGATCTGTCAGATTGCCACGAGACTTTATTTGTAATATGTTTGTTTCTCCATTTTGCTGAAGCTCATGGGAATAAAATAACTTAGGAGCAATATGTTTGATGATATTGCTCTTGATGTAACCTGTTTGCATCTGTGTAATACAAGCAGCATTATCTTCATAGATAATGATAGGTGATTTTGAAAGACCAATACCACATGATTGCTCAATGTGGTATATCATTCTGCGGAGCCACACGCATTCACACGATGCCTCAAATAGTGCAATGATCTCAGAATGATTTGTAGAGGTAGCCACTAAGGTTTGTTTAGATGACTTCCATGCTACAGTAGTTCCTCCATGAAGGAACACAAAACCTGTCTATGATCTAGCATTGTGGGGATCAGACAAATAGCCAGCATCAGTGTATCCAACCAAGCTAGGATCATCAGTTTTCTGAAAGAATAAGCCAAGATCCTTAGTACCATTCAGGTATCTAAGGATTTGTTTTGCTTCGGTCCAATGACGCTTAGTTGAGGCAGCACTATGTCTTGCCAACAAATTCACTGCAAATGCAATGTCAGGCTTGGTACTGTTTGCAAGGAATATGAGTGCTCCGATGAGACTGAGATAGGGATATTCTGGTCCTAATATCTCTTCTCCTTCCTCTCATGGTCAAGAAATGTCCTTTTCTTTATCGAGAGATTGAACATCCATGATTCTAATTCGTCGGATATTATTTATTCTTATTTGGATATGCTTTGTTCATATTGAATTTCTCCAATAATTTCTGGACATAGACAGATTGGTGCACTAAAATCCCTGTGTGAAGTTGTTCGATTTGCGAACCTAAGCAAAATATGGTTTTACCAAAATCCTTCATCTCAAACTCCAACTTACGATGATTGCGGGCTTCAACAATATCTTGTGTGTTGCCAATGTTATTCAAATCATCTATATACACTGATATAATGCAAAATCCTATGGAGGATCTTTTTGATGAAGACGCAAAGGCAATCATCATTATTGCAGTAACCCTTTTGTAGAAGGTACTCACTCAGTCGGTTATACCACATTCTTCACGACTATTTAAGATCGTAGAGTGATCTTTTGAGCTTTACATAATACATATTGCAATTTACGCTTTCATTAGTATAGGGATCCCATCAGGGACCTTCATATATATGTCCGAATCTAGAGATCCATATAAATATGCTGTCACGACATCCATCAACTGCAAAGATAGACACTTTTGAATTGCCACTGAATTAAATATCGAAACATGATTCCACTCATGACCGGAGAATATGTTTAATTGAAATCAATGCCGGATCTCTACGTGAACCCTTATGCTCCAAGCCTTGACTTATATCTCACCACCTCATTGTTCTCATTCCACTTCCGGATGAAAACCCATTTGAAACCCACAGGGAAGTTTTTAGGAGGTGTAGGTATCACTGATGAGAATATCTCTCTTTTATTGAGGGAGGCTAACTCTGTTTCAATTGCTTCCTTCCATTTGTTCTAGTCTGAGCGCTTTTTGCACTCTACCAAGGATTTTGGATCTGGATCATTCTGGATGGTATCTGCAACTGATGAGGCAAAGTATATGTCAACAATTGTAGTCTTACGATCGAATGATTCTCCAGAATCAGCATAGTTTATGGAAATTTCGTGTACCCCAGTTGTTGGCTCAGTATTTCCCAAAACGTAGCATCGGGGTGTTCCAATGTCACATCATCAGAAATTGAGTGCACTGTTGATGTGGGAGGTGGATTGGGTAAATCCACTTGGTGTCTCTCAACTTGAGGTTGAGTTTCATTTACTGTGTTAGAGGATTCTTTCCTCTGTTTCCTCGTGCGCTTGGGAGGATTTGCCGTACTTCTCCCACTCTTTTGAGGTAGGGAGTTGAATAGTTTTGTTTGGTACCTCTATTATTTCCGGCATATTCCTAAGTAATGTATGATTTTGTGACACTTTTACTCACAGTAAATGAGTCTGGCAAATTGTTTGCAGCAATCTGTAAATCAATGATCCTCTAAACTTGAAGTTTAGATTCTGTGGTACGAGGATCCTGTCAGACCCGGGCATATGAGACTGCGCATATGGCCTACATCTTATAGGATAAGGGGTCGGACATGGCCCACGCCCTACATCTATTGTAACTACTCGTAGCCTAGTAGGACTACTCATACAGTAGTAAAACTAGTCGGACATGGTAGGAAACTACTCGAAAAGTACTCGAGTAGGACTACTAGGCTTGAACCCGATTAGGACTTCCATGTAAACCTGTCCCCCCGGACTATATAAGGGCGGATAAGGACCCCCTCCAAATAGAAGGTCACCCGATCACCACCTAAGGCAATACAAACCACACAGGACGTAGGATATTACGCTCTCGGCGGCCCAGACCTATCTAAACCCTGTGTTCCTTGCCCCTCGACTTTCTGATCTTGGTGACACCCTACCTACAAACTCACCACCTCAGGGGTATCCCTCGGTGGGCGTGGCAGTAAAACAATGACAGTTGGCGCGCCAGGTAGGGGTGTTCATCGAGCATCCACTAGAGAACTCGATGGCATCGTTCAACTTCACCAGCGCTGTGCTCAATGAGGGTACAACCTTCATCTTGGGCTCCTAGATCTGCATTGCCAATAGCTTGGGTGGCTTCAACAGCCACCTAGTCGACTCCAGGAAGCAAGAGGCCTCTACATCAACTCAAAACAGCAACCTCGACGAGTTACTGCTTCCAGATCTGGCCCTGTAGATTGAAAAGATGTCTGTTTTTGACGCGACTTCCACTCATGATGCACCACAACTAGCCGGATCAGACTCAAACCAATCTGAGGAGACCACACGACCTAAGTCGCTCTCCGACTTGGAGGAGGACTTAGATCTGCTGCTCAAGTTCTAGGACGTGGGAGCCACCGCTTGCCGGGCAGCCCCATTTCGACAACTACTCGGACTCCAATGAAGAGTACTCGTCGCTTAGTACTACACCTTCAAGCCAGAGCCGAGGAGGACTGGGAGACGAGGGAGCCACAGCCCGCCTGGAGGCCCTCGCTCTTGAAAACCACTCGCAACCCGATGGCCACACCGAATCATTTTTGGGCAACCATCTGGGTTTAACCATAACATCAACGCCGCAAGGCCGTTTCATGTACTGGAAGGGTTTTGAGCTCTCCGGACTACTTGATTAAGAGTCCCGCCTTGTGGCCTTCATGCAAGAACTGCCCTTCCAGGAGGGCAAACCTCTCTCTCCCGTCGCGGAAGAGGGAGACAGTAGCACAGAGCTACTTGAGTACAGCCTTACGGCTAACAACTCGCCGGATCGTCAAGTCTATATGGCCTTTCTTCGTAACGCGGATGACGACGAGCTGGGTCCTGAGTATGATGACGAGCAACTCGTGGATGTCTCTGCCAACGAGCCCACAGCTAACGCCCCTAGGACAAGAAGGAGGAGCACCGAAGGATCCGGCGTGTGAAGAACGCCAAGCACGCCCAATGCAGGAGAAACACAAAAAATCGCTCTTGCAATCCAATATACGAAAGGAACCTCAACATGCTTTTGCAGTAGCCGCGGATCGGGAGTACCGTACACCGATTGGTGCCATCGCAGAAGTAGCTCTACTAGCCCAACAACTACCACCCAACCCTCAGATACAAAGGCTACAGTATCTGACCCAGCGCACACTCGTGCAACTCGACAGGCAACATCCAGTGTCTTCCACTCGGAACCTACCCTCGAGATCCGAGCACCATGGCGAAACTGCGCTGATCAGTTGCACCCCCGGAGGAGGCCCCGGGTACCGGAGGAACGACAGCCACCAGCGCAACGAGGGTCACCCGTTCGGCCATGGCAACGAGGAACAAGAAGTACAACAATCTACTCGCCAACCTCGCAACCAACATGGTGCAAGCCCTCAAGGCCAAGCTCCACTCGAGGCCAGCCTTCACGACGCCCCCACGATTGACCTCAAGCAGAAGATCAATGACGGTCGCGATGTGCGACGTGTTATCGAAGCAAGGAGAAGGGACCATACCAACAAGTACCACGACGACGACGACAATGACTTCTTCCCCGCCTTCACCTCCAACATCACCGACAAATCCTATACCAAGGAGTTCAAACCAGCCAAAATCCCCAAGTACAACGGCAAGCAGGACCCGCACTAGTGGATCCGATGCTACTCCGTTGCCATCGAAGTTTCAGGGGGATCTAACTCCACCAAAGCTCTCTACTTCCCGGTAGCTCTGGAGTCTGCACCCCTCACTTGGCTTGAAAGCCTCAAGCCAAACTCCATTGACTCCTGGGCGGACCTCAAGTGGGCCTTCATCGACAACTTCCAAGGATCCATGATCAGAGCGGGTACTCACCACGATCTATCCCAGGTGAAGCAAGAGAAGAATGAGACCCTGAGATCCTACACCCGACGTTTCTTCGAGACGCGCGCCACCATCACCAACATCACCGACGAGGACGTCATATGCTGCTTCCAGAACAGGCTCTTCTCGAAGCACACGTACCACGACTTCGGACGCAATTGTCCGACTACTGCCGTGGAGCCACATGACATGATGGCACGGTGGGCTGACCAGGAAGGCGAGGAGAACGACCGCTTCCCCAAGCGCAACAGTGATAAGCAGGGCAATGGCAACGACCACATCGACAAGAGCTAGCGGAACCACTTGGGGAATCCCCGAAAGCGCAAGCCAGACCAAGAAGTCGCAGCTATTGAGCGCAATCCACGTGGTAAGAAGTCAGGGAACAATGACACACAACTTGAGAAAGTCTTGCACAAATAATGCCCGATGCACCAGAAGTCAAAACACATGCTCTTCAAGTGTGTCAGCCTCCACAAGTCACTCAACGCCCCACCCCTTCCTCAAGCAGGAAAGCGAAAGGATCAGAAGGATGAGGAGGAGGGTGACAAGTCGGGGCTCAAGACTTCCAGGATCTAAAGAACATCATCAACATCATCTTCGGCGGAGACGGCGGATTCCCATCCAAGCACGTGCAGAAGCTGACCCTACGTGAAATCCTCTCTATAGAGCTGGCCACGCAAAAGCCTCTGAGATATAGCAAGGTCCCGATCTCCTTCTCCAGGGATGATCAATGGACCAGCTTCTCCGAGCCAGGAAAAATTCCTCTCGTTCTAGATCCTGTCGTGGTAGGCTCACAGCTGACCCGAGTACTCATCGATGGCGGGAGCGGCCTCAACCTGCTCTTCGTGAGTACTCAGAAGAAGATGAGCCTGGACATCTCCAAGATGCTCACCCCTAGTAGAGCTCCTTTCTACAGCATCATCCTGAGAAACGCGGCTACGCCACTCGGCTCAGTGGTCCTGCCAGTTACCTTTGGGACAAAAGATAACTACCGTACCGAATACATCAAGTTCGAGGTGGCAGACTTTGACTCGTCATATCATGCCATCCTTGGCAGACCGGCACTAGCCAAGTTCATGGTCATGCCCCACTACGTCTACCTGCTACTCAAGATGCCACGTAAGACAGGCGTACTCACGCTCCATGGCGATCTGAAGAAATCATACGACTGCGACCAGGAGGTGATCGAGTACGCCACAACATCACACGTGCCAGAGCCGTCTGCAGAAGTACTCGCGGCCGCGCAGAAGCTCACTGACTCAGAGATGGAGATCTCCAGCTAGCGGCCAAGCCAGTCGAGGGTTAAACCCAACCCCAGCAACGTCGGCATCAAGGTCATCCAGCTGCAAGAAGGCAACCCGTCCAAGACTGCTTTTATCGGAGGCGGCTTAGGTGATAAATAGGAAAGCGCACTCGTTAGCTTCCTTAGGGCTAACCGAGACATATTCGCGCGGAAGCCAGCGGATATGCCAGGGGTGCCCAAGGAGTTGATTGAGCATTGCCTAAAAGTTGATCGTAAAGCCACTCCGAATAAACAACGACTACGACGCTTCGCCCCCAACAAGAGGGAGGCTAACAAGAAGGAGCTAGCAAAACTACTCGCGGTTGGTTTTATTAAAGAAGTGTACCACCTCGAGTGGTTAGCTAACCATGTACTAGTCTTGAAAAAGAATAATAATGAATGGAGGATGTGTGTGCATTATACTGATCTCAACAAACACTGCCCGAAGGATCTTTTCGCGCTCCCACGCATCGACCAGGTCATCAACTCTACGGCTGGCTACGTCCTGCTCTCCTTCCTCGACTGCTACTCGGGCTACCACCAGATAGTTCTCAAGGAAGAAGATCAGATCAAAACGACGTTCATCACCCCTTTTGGAGCATATGCATACACTACAATGTCATTCGGGTTGAAGAACGCAGGGGCCACCTATCAACGGGCCATCCAACTATGCCTTGCGGACCAGCTACATCGCAACGTTGAAGCTTACGTGGATGATGTGGTCATCAAGACCAGATCCCACAATGAGTTCATCGCTGATCTCGAGGAAACATTCAACAGCTTGCGGAAGTTTTGATGGAAGTTTAACCCGATGAAGTGCGTCTTCGGCGTACCACAAGGAAAACTACTCGGTTTCATTGTTAGTCACTGAGGAATTGAAGCAAACCCAAAGAAGATCATCGCCATCACGGCCATGGATGCTCCACTGACTATCAAGGACATCCAGAAGCTCACAGGCTGCATGACAGCCTTGAACAGATTCATCTCCCGACTTGAAGAACGGGCACTACCTTTCTTCAAATTGCTAAAGCACCACGACAAGTTCCAGTGGACCGAGGAGGCAAAGCAGACGCTGCAAGATCTCAAGCACCATTTGCAGTCGCCCCCCATACTGACGGCTCCCCAACCAGGTGAGAACCTGCTACTCTACATCGCCACGACTACTCATGTCGTCAGTACGACAATCGTGGTGGAACGCCAGGAGGAAGGCCACGCCTTTGGGGTGCAGCGACCAGTCTACTTCATCAACAAAATCCTTTCTGAATCCAAGGTTCATTACCCGACAATTCAAAAACTACTTTATGGTATACTCATCACCTCCAGGAAGCTTCGCCATTATTTCGACGCATACAACATCATGGTGGTCTCCGACTTCCGATTGGCGGATATCCTCCACAATCGAGACACCACCGGGCACATCTCTAAGTGGGCAGTGGAGCTGGAAGCCCTCACCCTCAACTTCAAGCCCCGGACGACCATCAAGTCGTAGGCACTAGTCGATTTCATGGCGGAGTGGCGAGAAAACCAAGTGGAAGCTCCAACCAACCAGCAAAAGCATTGGGTCATGTACTTTGCTGGCTCACTCAAGCTCAGTGGCGGTGGCGCGGGAGTACTTTTCATTAGCCTGAGAGGAGAACAACTCAAGTATGTGTTCCAAATACTATTCGAGGTCTCTAGCAACGAAGCCAAGTATGAGGCATTATTGCAAGGGCTACGCCTAGCAGTCTCTCTGGGCATCAAGCGACTACTCATCTACGGTGACACCTTACTGGTAGTCCAACAAGTCACCAAGGAGTGGGACGTCAACAAGGACACCATGGACGCGTACGTTACGGAGATACATAAGCTCAGGAACAAGTTCTCGGGGTTGGGAATCCACCATGTGATTCCCGACAACAACGTCGGAGCAGATGTGCTCTCCAAACTAGGTTCTGGAGCTAATGTCCCACCGGGAGTTTTCATTCACGAGTTGCGTCACCCTTCCATCAAGGTACCGGACTCAAGTTCCATCGCTCAGGGTCCAAAGGAATCCAACCGAGGGGACTTGATGATCGAGGTCGACTGGAGGGTGACCTTCATCGACTACATCCAGGAGCACAAGCTACCCCTCGGCATCGACCCAAAAGCGCTGAAGCTACTCACATCCTAAGGCACAGTAAAGGGTACGTTTTAGTTGGGGGTAACCTGTACAAGCGTGGATCAGCGTCAGGCATACTCACGAAGTGTGTCTACACAGAGGAAGGCAAAGAGATACTCCAAGATATTCACGAAGGCGTGTGCGGGAACCACACGGCTTCTCGCACATTAGTCGGCAAGGCTTTTAGATCTGGTTTCTACTAGCTAACTGTTTTGGCAGACGCCGAAGCACTCATTCTCCAGTGTACAAATTGCCAGTTCTTCAGCAAACAGCCCCATGTTCCGGCTCACAATCTCATCACCATACCACCTTCATGGCCATTTGCATACTGGGGCCTAGACATGATAGGGCCTCTGGCTGCTGCGCCGGATGGTTTTACATACGTGTTGGTGACCATCAACAAGTTTACCAAATGGATTGAGTACAAGCCAATTGCAACGCTCTCTGCAGATCGAGTGGTTACTTTCATCTGCGATATCCTACACCGTTTTGGCTTCCCCAACACCATCATTACGGATCTGGGATCCAATTTCCACTCGCATCAGTTTTGGAATTTCTGTGAACATAGTTCCATTGAAGTCAAATACGTTTCAGTGGCTCACCCGCGGGCCAACGGCCAGGTTGAGCGCGCCAACGATTTGATTCTTGATGGATTGAAGAAAAGACTCTATGAAGAGAACAGCAAAAAGGGCAGCAAGTGGATCGATAAGATCTCATCAGTAGTCTGGGGGATTCGTACACAACCAAGCAAAGCCACAAGATAGTCACCTTTCTTCCTCGTATACGGGTCCGAAGCTATATTACCAGTTGACGTGATGTGGAAGTCTCCTCGACTGTAGATATTTGAAGAAGGCGAGACTGAAACCGCAAGACATCTCAAGCTCAACTCAGTTGAGGAAATCAGATGCAATGTGTTGTTCTAGTCGGCCCGCTACTTACAAGAAGTCCGTCGTTACCATGACCGGAACGTTCAACGACGCTCTTTAAATGTGGGAGATATGGTTCTTCGACGAATCCAGGATGACACTGGGTTACACAAGCTTAACTCGCGATGGGAAGGGCCTTTCATCGTGCACAAGGTTACAGGCCCTGGATCGTATCGCTTATAGTATCCTGATGGCCAGGAGGTTCCTAATTCCTGAAATATCGAGCATCTACGCCGTTTTCATCCTTGATCAATTGGGACATCCTCTATCGGTGCCTAGATATTAATACTTCCAGTACAACTACATTTTACTGGTTTACGACTGGTATTACGCGCAAGTTTGCTGAAAGGGCCTTGCTCCCATTCTTCCAGTAACAGATTACTAGTTTCCGACTAGTATCTTATGTTACTGAAGGAGCCTCGCGCTCATACTTTTAGTATAACTCCGTTTTACTAGTTTACGACTCGTATCGCGCATAAATTTGCTGAAGGGGCCTCTCTCCCATACTCCCAGTAATAAATTACTAGTTGGAGACTAGTATCTTATGTTACTGAAGGGGCCTCGCTCCCATGGCAAGGGGTTCACTAATTTACAACTACTTCAACTCCTTGTCTTGCCTTCAACTCTACTCGGGATTGACTCCGACTAGATGGCTCCATTGACTGTTCAAGATCCAGCG
Organism: Panicum hallii; assembly: GCF_002211085.1. Taxonomy (NCBI): domain Eukaryota; kingdom Viridiplantae; phylum Streptophyta; class Magnoliopsida; order Poales; family Poaceae; genus Panicum; species Panicum hallii. Next base: position 12,293,147 of record NC_038043.1, read on the forward strand.
GCTACTTGGCCAATGCCTGGGCTTGGGGGCTGGCGCCACCGACTGCTAGGTATATTCTATGCTACTCATCTAGCTCTTTGGCTCGAGGGCTGGATGTGACAAGACACTCAGCGTGCTTCTAGGGACAACTCTCATGCTTTAACGCTGGACACTGTAAAACTATTCGAACGTACCCGATTCAAGAGGCTTTTGAAGATTTATCTTAGGTAGATGATTGTTAACCATTATTTTAGGGATTTTATTCCGACATAAGGGGTTTTTTCAGATTATTACCCAGAGGTCTTATTAAGTCATTGGCTAAGGGAACAAGATCTAATTTGAGAGGTAATTTCGGGCGTTTGTTGGAGAAGTTATTTGCTTAACCATTTTTTCAAGGAATTCTTCCTGAAAAAAGAGGTTTTTGAATTTACTGAACTAATTTGCCAATCTTAACCATTAAATCTTTACTGTCATATATTGCATGCCACGATTCTTTGCATCCTTTATTCCAAACCTTGGGGATTTGGATTTAAGGCTCGGGAGCTGCAGGACATGTGTCATCAGCGACTTATTTTTCAAATCTGTTGGAAGACAAGAATAGAAGACTCAAGATTAAATTGACCCTCAGCCTGATTCTACAAGTCAACCTAAGGCTCGGGGTTACTCCATATGGAGTGTGAGTTTAAGCGCACCCCATATAAAAGGAGACTTGATAACTACTCGGAGCATGAGCACCTCACAGTCTCGATGCAGCCAAGGAATTACTCGGAGAACACCTTCAAGATAGAGTTCAGGAGGACTCGAAAACTCTTTCAGAAGTACTCGAACGCCTGCAATACTCGACTACGAAGATCTTGGGGGCTTGTCAGACCCAGGCATAGGGGACTGCGCACATGGTCTACATCTCGCAGGATAAGGGGTGGAACATGACTCATGCCCTACATCTGTTGTAACTACTCGTAGCCTAGTAGGACTACTCATACAATAGTAAAACTAGTCGGACACGGTAGGAAATTACCCGAAAAGTACTTAGGTAGGACTCCTAGGCTTGTACCCGACTAGAACATCCATGTAAACTTGTCCCTTCGGACTATATAAGGGCGGACAGGGACCCCCTTCAAATAGGAGGTCACCCGATCACCACTTAAGGCAATATAAACCACACAGGAGGTATGCAGTTGGGCACAATTGTATTAAGCCACCAGCGTATAAGATTGCGTGACCCCAACATGAGGTTGGTAGGTTACAATTTTACAATTGTGGTATGGCAATGAGCTTTATTCTCTTGATAAGAGATTCAGCTAAACCATTCTGAGTGTGAACATATGGTACACAATGTTGAACTTCAATTCCTAAGGCATTCAATAATCATTGAAGGCTTTCAAAGAAAATTCTGCAACATTGTCCAATATGATTGATTTTATCTAGTGTTCAGGTTGACTTGCTCTAAGTCTGATAACTTTTGCAATCAATTTTGCAAAGGCATGGTTCCATGTCGATAAGAGACGCACATGAGACCATCTTGTGGATGCGTCCATTAGAACCATGAAGTACCCGAATCGTCCAAACAATGGTTGAATGGGGCCACAAATGTCACCTTGAATGCATTCAAGAAATTTTAGTGATTCAGCCTTTTATTTTATGATGTGATGGTCTCAAAATCAATTTTCTAGTTGCTCATGAGGTGCACACAAAATATGAGGATTTTGGGAATTTTTTGTCGCTCATACCATATCCACTTGAATTGCTCATGATTTTTCTCATCATCCCGATGCCGGAATGGAAAGGCGTTCATGCCAAGTTTTGAATGTATCGATATTCTGAAAAATCACTTTGTATGCAATATGTGGTATGGGTTTGATGTATGTGTAGTACAATCCAGATGGGAGAGAAGGCACCTTTTCAAGTGTCAGTTCGCCATATCCAGTATCTTTGGTCAAGAGGAGGAACTCCTCATTGTTTTCTTCATATGTTTCCACATGAATCCCATTTTTCGTGATATCTCTATAACTTAGTAGGGTACATGTTGAATCCGGATACAATAATGCCTCCTCGATATGTATTTGTGTACCTATTGGAAGTATGATTGTGGCCCTTCCGGAACCAACAATCATAGCATCGTGTCCTGCGATGGTCAAAACTTGTCCAACTCTCTTTATGAGAGTTTGGAAAAATTTGACTTCCCTAAGTATAGTGTTAGTGGTACAACTATCCACTAGGCACATCTCTTCTTCCATTGGATTGACTCCCGTAACAATCTATATAATGCAGAATTTAAATTCATAAGAATAAATGCAAAATATAGGTTGGAAGTGTAGCAACATCATGTTTTCATTACAAGGAATACTTTTGCAAATTTTTAAACACTAAAGCCATGGAGCCTATTTGAGGTCTCCAAAAAGGTCATTGGAAGCGTATTCCACGAGCATATTGTCAATGTCTATGGAGCCTTCCTCTTCATTTGGCGAAGTCTTGGTGTCGCTCGGTCCCGCACCTTCAGGGATGGGGTCCATAGTTCTATTCTCCAGCACTTGAGAGGCGAAGTGTGCTTCGTACTTCTGGGTGTTCTATGTACGACCCATGGACTTCATGTATAGATCAACAAGATGCTTAGGGGTCCTGCACTTCTTAGCAATATGATTATAGCAACCACACCTAAAACAAGCGGCCTTGTTGCCACTATCATTTTGGGCTTAGAAATGCCTTTCCCCTTTTGGACGTTCCCACGTGGCTTTTTGGCTCTCTTGCACTTGCCCTTGCCTGAAGAATTTACAGTTTGTGTGTTCCCATTAGGACCATATTTTTTCGCATTCGCATGTACTTCAGGCAGTGGTGCAATGCCCAATGGGTGCTGGTTTGAGTTCCACACAGTGAGCTCATGGCTCTTTTCTATCTGTTTCAATGTTTGGATGAGCGAAGAGTAGACTGTGAAATTCTTCTCCCGGTATTGTTGAGTAATAATCCTTTCTGATGGGAGCATTGTAGACAAAGTCTTCTCAATTTTCTTCGCTTCAAAAGGTTCTTTCTCACAAAACCAGAGCTTAGAGCATATCTTATGAATAGCATGGTTGAACTCGTCTACAGTTTTGAAATCCTGTAGGCGTAAGTGGTTCCATTCATGCGTTGCCTCTGGGAGGATAATCGCTTTATGCTGTTCATATCTATTTTGAGAGCTGTCCACAAAGCACGTGGGTCCTCCTCATACATGTACTCCATTTTCAAATCCGGATGGATATGATTCCTCATCACTTTCAAGGCGGAGTAATTAGGAATGTTAGAGGGGGTAACAGTCCTTGCAACTATTCCTCATCACTTTCAAATCCGAGGAGGCCTATGAGGGGGGTGTGGGTTGGCACATGCGCTTGGCCGGTGAGGCCGGCCCAACAGCCACGGCTGCCGTGGCCTTGAAGGCCTGGCTTGGGCACGGTTAGGGTTTAACCATAACCAGCAGCCGCTACCGCCTCCTGCCTACCGTCGCTGTCTGCCTGCGCCGCTAGCGCCACCGCTTGCGCCGAGCCACTGGTGCCACTGACGCCGCCGGTCCACCGTCGCCACCCGCCTCCGCCCCTCCCTCACCTCCCGGAACTCATCCCCCCCCCCCCCCGCCCCGCGCGCGTGCTCAGGCCTCCCCCTAACCTGAGGGTGGGGGCAGCGGGTCTCACCGCCGACGCTCATCTCAGCCGGGACATGCCCGGTCTTGATGATGCGGCGAAGGCCGGGGCGCGCATTGGCCGCCGTGGCTACAGTCAGGCGGCTGGGGAACCAAGGCATCGGTGGTGGAGATGGAGGTGCAAGCACAGGCTCGGGCTTGGCGAAGGCGGGCGGCGCCGCCACGGCCATGCTGCTGGAGCAACACGCGGCCATGTAGAAGGGCAGGGCGCCGTGGCACGCGGTGATGGTGCCTCTGAGGAGGAACTCCGGCGGCTCAGCCGGTGTTGGAGAGTACAGAGGCATCACCGGCGTGTAGGCCGGCGAGATGGTGCAGCGCGGCGAAGCCATGGTGAAGCCATGCCATGTTGATGAAGGACTGGCGTCGCGGCGAGCTATCCATGGTGAGGACAGTATGATGTCACCATGTCTGGCCCCTCCTGCGGTAGCCCGTCAAGCTGCAGCCGCACCCTTGCAGTCCATCCATGGGACTCGCAGTGGCGTGGTGACTCCACCAGAATGTGTTCTGGTGCGGTGTAGGTGTCGGGCATCACAGGAGGACCGCGGCAAGTCACAAGGGTGCTAGTGATGCGAACCCACTAGGGTTTGTTCCTGATCTTTCGATGAGAGGCGTGGGATAACTTGACTGATGGAGGAGACGACGTTCACGGCCCGACTACAGCCTTCCAAGTATGCTGCGCCTTAGCAACCGATACACCACCTCCTATGGTTGCCGCGATCTTGTGGAGCGTGACACCTGGCCACTAGGTCACTCATCCTGCAAGCAATCGAAGAACTAGCAAGAACAAGTAGAACAAGTACTGAAAATATGAGATGTAATTGAAGGTCTCAAATATGGTGGGGTTCCGAAAATAAGTAGACGGGCGGCTGGATCAGCACGTGCGCCTACAAGGAAGTAGCAAAAGCTAAACTTGCATCTAACAAAATCCGAGTGTTCTTGGCGGCGGCTAAAGGTTATAAAGAAATGGAAGAACAACCATAAGGATGCTGGGGTCGTGTTCCAACCCTAGGACACGTCCGAATTGGACTTAACTTGATACACGGCCCATTGGGCCAAAATAGGGTGACGCAGCACCGTGGCTAAAAAGGACTCTGTAATAAATTGACGATTGCGGTTAACTCCGAAAAGATATGGAGGTGATTCTGGATCCCTTGGAAAGTATATTTGATAAGCTTTCTAGGAAATACTTGAATGACCAAAACGGAGTCCGGATGAAGTCGTGGCGGCCGTCACAAGTCGTGTCTGTCCTGCAGTCCGAATCCAGCCTGCGCGATGCCTCTTCCCTTTTGATCCAATCCATTGTTCCTGAGTAAAACAAGAGTGCATGTATCTTCATTGTCTAAATATGATGAACTTGAGCTTAAGAGTGAACTTACTTTATGGGTAAGCCGACGAGCACGAGCGCGAGTAACAGGACCAAGTGGTGTTGGCGAAGTAGATACTGGTGTAGGTGTGGATGTATCGTTGCTGGCGATGTCCTCATCAGCTAGAGTTGCTGCTGTTGGCTCGGGTGGTTCTGCGGGCAGCAGCGCCATCGTCGCAGCGTTGTCCTCCACGGCTGGTGAAGCTAGCAGGAGACCGGGGGCCACGGCCCCTGCCGCGTCGAGGACGGTGCACTAGAGCCCGGAGAAGCTCGGCGAGCTGTTGGCGCAAGAGGCGACGTAGATGGCGAGCACGAAGGTTGCGAGGAAGAGAAGAACCAGCATCAAGGGAAATCAGCAAACGGTGAGCCATCTAACCCTTCAAATTGGTAATCTCTTCACCTCTTTCTCTCTTGCTCAGTGTTTAGAGCTGCTAATAACGTGTTGTGAGTAGAAATTGTATGAACAGAGAGACGGAGAATAGTGAATTCAGAGTATTCTTATTGATCTCAAGGTTACATATACATACATACATACATACATACATACATACATACATACATATAGGGGATTACAAGATAGATGTTATGGCTAACATTAGTGCAGTCCTTGAATTCTCTCTCTAATATCAGCAATAAGGCTCATTCATGCCCTTAACCATGGCTGTTACATAGTCTTAACAATGGCTGTTACAAGACTTAACCATGGCCTTCATGGCCTCAACCATGACTGCTGTATTGATGAGATCAAATAAAGACATATTGTAACAAATTTTACCTACGCCAAGTTATGTTAGTTTCTTCAGATCACTAAAGATAACGTTTCAGTGTCACAGCAGCAGTGTCATCAGTCCCACCCCATCAGCATACTGGTGACTCCTCCCACGATCTTGCTCTGCAACGCAGCCGAGAGATCATGCTCCTCACCAAAGTGCACCCTGTAGACTTCCCACTCCCTATCTTCCACAACATGCCTCCCAATCTCAGCCTACAAACATCATGATGTTCCATCAGCTGTCAATAGTTGCTTCTCTCAGTAAAAGATCATTCATCAATGATTGTAATAATAGTTAAAGCTGCACAATGATAAACATTATATAGTGTCAGATGGAAGTTTAAACATTATATTGTGTGAGACGGAGGTTTAGGGAGAATAACAGATTCATTAATCCAATGAGTAGCGGTGTACATGTATAGGCACGGAGGCCCTGTCGTGCACATGTACACTAACCCAACACCTATGTCTATGTGTAGAGATACATCGGCTAACATATAGTACCATACCAAGAAGATTCGTTTCTGAAGATTCTTGAGAGCGAGGGTGATGTCGTAGAAGACCAATGGCCTTCCCTTGCCAGAAACCTCAACAGGGTTTGCTACCAGCAGTTCTGTGTCAGGACCCCGGTTCACCAATGCTACACGCAATGGTCGGAGGAGCTCCATCCTTAGGCGACAACACAGTGATCTCTGCCTTTGCTGATCAAGGATCTTCTTCCCATCTGATTGCACCACGAACAAATCCACATCACACCTCCCATTTTGGGTCGCATAGAATCGGCCATAGGAAATCTGACAAAAAAGAAAATTGGACTTGCTTCTCCATCATTTTCATTTTGAAGATGGTGAAATACAAATGGCAAGAATTATGCTTGTACCAACTGTTGTTACCTGAATGTTGCAGTCCTTGACTGTCCTCATGATGTCATATAGCAGGCCCTTATGGTCACCACACTGAATCTGAATAAGAGTGTGGACAGAGCTAAGAGAGTTGTCTGTTGTTACGGAGATGGCATTGTCACCTCTTGTGGTGATTGATTGCTCCTCTATAAGATCTGTGTTAAACATCTGTTCCATTACAGCAGGCGTCAATGATGGACATGCTTGGAGGCAAGTCAACATGTCTTCAGTGGCAGGATCTATTTCACGACTTGCCAAGGAGTCGCCTAAGACACTCTCAAGTTTGTCGTATGCTTCTTCTCTTCTGCTCTTTGTGTGCAGAAGCTCCCTGAAATCATTCCGGAGTGTTCGTTTACTTTCTAAAGGAGATATGGAGCTAATAATATACTGAGAGGTGGAACTAAGTAACCACAAACAAGGCAGCACCACACTATGATGTAAAAGAAAAAAGGAGGAATGGACAATTCTTGATATCTCAGCCAAGATGCTTGATGATAAAATGTATTATTTTCATCATATTATCATGGAGTAATAGTTTCTGGAATCATGAAACAGAAAAAAAAAAGATCATCAGAGGCACTGAAAAGGTTGTGTTAGGAGACAAGAGACCTGGCATCTGTGATGAAGAAAAGGTCCAGCACAGTCCCATCAGGCGTGGTAGAGACCTTGACCCTCCGAATTGTGAACTCTAGCTCACACAACACTCGTGTTACATCTGTGGACACAGAATTCCCATCATAAGATCCAAATCAGACCTTTTCTAGATGCGGATATCTCTGATGAGATACCTTTCAGGACTAGCTGTTGCTTGGTAACATAAAAAGCAAAATTAGCTGGATATGAAGTTACCTTACCTAGGAGTATGTAGTTATAATGTGAGAAAAAAGAATCCGTACGATCTCCTATGTATTCAGTAATTTAAATGGAAAAGAAATGCATGCTATTTTTTTGAACGAAAAAATGCATGCTATTGAGCAATGAGAGACTGACAGTTTTATCAAAAGATGTCTGAGAAATGAGATCGGCAGTCAATATAATTTTTGGTTGTCTGATAAGATGACTGATGAAGAGGGGAACACTTTCCCCAATCATTTAGGCTAGCACTTTCCATAGAATAGAAAAATCAGGTAGCCTACTGAACTATGCAGGCAATCATCTTAGTGAATCTACGATAGCAGGTGGTGTTGTTACCATGCAAGAGGCCCATCCGGTCGAAGCAGTATAGCTTGAGCAAGAAGAGCCGTGGCGCGGGAGGCGGGGCGTCCTGGAGGCCAGCAGCGGCGAGGTCGGCGGTGTCGAACCCGAACGGCGCCGCGACTGGGCAGAGTTGGAGCAGCCTGTCCTTGAGGAGGCCCCACGGCACGGGCCCGGGCCGCCCCCGCCGCGGCAGCACCCAGAGCACGATGTAGCACCACCGGCCGTCCGTGCTCATGTCCCCCTTGACGACGCTGAGGCCGAAGAGTAGGACGACCCGGCAGAGGTCGCAGCCGAGGCCCGTCTTGTCGGGGCAGCTGACGGTGACGACGGCGGGGTCCCCGGCGGCGGCGGCGTGGCGGATTTGCACCACCTCGTCGCTGGGCACCCCCATCCTGCTCAGCCTCCCAGCTCGCCCGCAGCCGGAAGAGGGGCGATCTTCAGGGGGGCTGCCGCGGCTGCGGGGACAGACAGACAGACAGACAGCGGAGGCGGAGGAAACGAGAGAGAATGTGGACAGAATCTCGGGTGATGGATTCCACGGCAAGCAAAGATCCCTTCTTGTTCTTGTTTTTCTAGCAGCGGCAGAGGGTGCAAAAGGAAACCAAACAAATTCCCGGGGTTGGAAGAGAAAGTGATTTGTGTGTCGTGGACAAGTCAACAAGGCATACGGCAGGCCAAGATTGGTTGGACGGTGAGATTTTCTCTTGTTTTGTGCAACCAAGCAGTCTCTCCACTTTGCTCAGTGTGACTGTCCCGGTCTGCTCTGTCTCTTAGTCCACGTTTTTTTTTAAACCTAACCTAATGTAATAAAGTCGTAGTTTTCTCCATTTCCTGATTTCAGACCGAAATCCTGAATTCAAAGAGTCGTTACGAGTCCAAAGTTGCTATGGGGGCGATTGTCGGCATGCAAATTCGAGGGATCTCCATCATCCGCGTCACGCGCAGTCGAAATTCAAGTTGGTGAAGAGGAGTTTTTTTTTTAAGAAAAGAGCAGGAGCACTGCTATTCATGGTGACGAGGAGTGAAGGGATGTATTTCCCACGTCCAGCTAAAGCTAAGACTTGAGCCATGCTATGTGTGAACCACCAAAAACACGAAATTTAGCACATCATAAAGCACGTGGAAATAATCGCGCAGCCGCGCACGTTAGTGCAATGCGAAGCGTTGCAGAAGAGTGCTGCTGCTCGCTGGCTGGTGGACCCTAGCTACTATGCTTCCTCGTCGAGCCAGCTGCCGGAGTTCAGAAGGGGAGGGCAGCCGGAGGATCCAACACCGCTGGACTTAGGAAGGTGGGGTGCAGGGAAGGCAGATGGTGGTGGCAGGTTGTAGGTTGTAGGGCGGCACGGCATACTGGCGCGGAGTCAATCGGTGAGCGAAGGACTCGGCGGTGGCGCAGCAGCTGGTGGCATTGGCGGGTTGCAGGGCGACATCTTCTGCAGCGGCCACCACCGGAGACGGAGACGAGGAAGGTTGACGGTGGCAGAGATGTGGGCTGTCGTGGACCTTCTACGATGTAACTGTACGTAGTCGTGCGCGTTACTGCGAATAGCGTCTAAAGCACGGCACGATACAGTAAATTTTAGACTGTACCAGTATGGCACAAACACGAGGATGTACATACCTAGGATCTCAACAGATTTTTTTTGGAGAGGATAGGAACTCGACGCACGTAGGCACGGCACGAAAATGATCCACACAACCGAGTACCTCGAGCCGTTATCTAGGCCCAGAGTTTTGTCTACGTCTGAAGCGGCCTGAGTTGGCCCGAGTCCACCTCTACTTTAGGGTTTAGGGTAGGACAGCATCAGCCCATATAGGGAAAAGTTCTTTCAACCCACTCAACTATCAACACAATTTGATTTAAGCCCCCTCAATCGAAAAACCAGATATTTCAACACCCCCAACTAATGAAACCGTCCAATTTACCCCCTCTCGGTAGTTTTGAAAGACGGTTTTGCCGACGTGGCGCCATATTAGCCATTCTACGTAGCGCCACATCAGCCAAAGAGAGGTAAATTGGACCGTGTTGATAGTTTAAGTTGGCCAACTAGACTTTATCAAAAAATAGTTAAAAACATATTTTCTTAGAAAACATATGTAATTAAAAATCCTAAAATATGATTTAGTCTCCGAAAATTCATTTTAGCTCACAAATATATGAAACTAGTTTCTTTTTTTTTTTCTAAAATCATGCTCTATTTATAGTGTCCAGTTAAAAATTATTGAGATCCTATGGTCATACCTTAATTCTTTTTCTAAAAGTTGGTTCTGTTATTTGGTGTAAGTAGCCTCAACTTATTTATTATCATCTTCTGTGTCGTTTAAGACTCAATTTCAAATGAGCTAAACGAGCCGAGTTAAAATTGACTGCGGTTAAAAACAGCCTAATTCTAATTTAGAAATAAAAATAATTTTAATCAAAGTATTTTTGAAAGATCTAATAACTCCTAACCTAGGAACCAGAAGATAGAGCATGATTTTAGAAATAAGTATGAAACTACTTTTTCATATTTTTTTCTATGATAAAACCAGATTTAAAAATTTTAATTGCATATATTTCTAAGAAAAAAATTATAACTATTTTTTGATAAAATCTAGTTGACTATCTTAAATTATATGTGACTGGTGTAACCCTATGTAGGATTACTAATATGATGACGCCACGTCGATAAAATCATCTTTCGAAATCGCCGAGGGGGTAAATTGGATGGTTTTAATAGTTGGAGATGTTGAATATCCGATTTTTTGGTTGAGGGAGTAGATCAAATTGTGTTGATAGTTAAGAGAGGTTGAAAGGACTTTTTCCGCCCATATATATCACCTGGGGTGGCCGCACGCCCAGATTATGTCCGCCCACCAAGCCAAAAAAAATACTGAAGCCAAAAAGGGAGGGGGACGTGAAATCTACGGCAAGCAAAGCGTACGTCCCTGGGCACGTAGTTGCTGTGCAATCACCGTACATTTAGAGCGGGGCTCTCCCCTTATTTTCTCGTCTCATGGATGCAGTGCAATTCCCTTGTCACATTTGCAGCGCCAGCGTACCTGCAGGCTGCTGCACCGAACCTCGCATGCAGATACAGTATATGATGAATGCTGACGGGTTTGGTTGGTCAGTGTCCGTCTTGCTTGCACGGCATGCGTACGCATCACACAGCTCATGAGCTCATCGGAATCTGACGCCAACCGCTAATGTCAGGATGCAGGTGCAACAGCAGCAGCAGATCGCTCTGGTTCCAACAGCTCTTCTTCCTTCAACACCACGCAGCTGGGTGTCTGCTGTGACAAAGGAAGAAAAGAGCAAGTTAGTTTGCGAATGCAGGCAGGGCAAGGTGGCAACTTTATCCTTTATTTTAGGTTAATTCTCCTAAAAAAGAGGGAGAATAAGATGGCACCGTTGATATTATATACCAAACCGGATCATATATCATGTGAACGAAAAGGTAGGGAGGAAAGAAAGAAGAAAGCGAAGCACGACGAGGGGGAGAGATGCAAAGGCAGGGGAGCTCAAGAAAAGCAGCTGTGACTCACTGCATGGAGGATGATGCCAGTATGGAGTAAACTACTGTCTACTGGCAGTGTCATTGAGCCTGCTTTCAACACTCAGTGAGTAAAAATAATCACGGACAGCACAGTGTAATGCGATGCAAATGCAATGTAGCCTCCCAACCAACCCAGCTGTATTGTACTAGTGTACCTTGCTCCGCTTTACTGCTCCTGTTATTACCTTCTCGTGCCTCTGAAGACAGGACAGCAGGCTGTGATGCGAGTGAGATCCATGTGAGTGCTGGTAGCAACCAGCAACACAACAGCTAGCTCGCCCGTATCCATGCCTGCTGCTGCCTTACCAAATGAAATGAGCAACAAATCATCTTCCTGGACATGGGAAACAAATCAGAACCACCTCTACGAGAAGGAAGCAGAAAAGGGGCAGGCAGCAACAAGAGAAGAGTTGCCAACCTCTAAGTGCTGGTTCTCATGTTTATATAAGTATCTGCTCCAGGCTTCCACTCCCTCGGTCTGTCTACCACGTCTCTTTCACTAGTTTCTTCATCAGCACTTGCTTCTTTCAAACGCAAGCAAAGGAAGCTTCATTGCCATTCCCTGCTGCAGCTAGCTAGCACTCTTCTGTTCCAGCGGGTAAGCACTTGCTCTGGCTGGATCGTCTCATCTGCAGTCTTGTAAATTGCTTGGTTCGTCCAGTGAAGGGAAGGGCAGGAAAGCTGCCATGTCCTCATCGGAGGAAGGAGCAAAGGCACCGAGGAGGCGCCGTGGCAACCCAGGCCAGAGTAGTGTGCCAGTGACGGTGGTGTACTACCTGTGCCGCAGCGGACGGCACCTGGAGCACCCGCACCTGATGGAGCTGCGCCTCGCCTCCCCAAACCAAGCCCTCTACCTCAGAGACGTGATCTGCCGGCTGGATGCGCTGCGAGGGAAGGGCATGGCCACCATGTATTCCTGGTCCTGCAAGAGGTAACTGGCCATCCAGATCATCTTTTGCTTCCTTGCTCACTTGTTTGCTTCTGGCAACTAACATACACAACGCGCTGCGACATTGGAGGAGGTACAAAACCGGATTCGTGTGGCATGATGTGTTGGAGGACGATGTGTTGCTCCCAGCGCAGGGCAGCGAGTTTGTCCTCAAGGGCTCCCTCTTGCTCCCCCACCACTCATCACCACCTGCTGCACTTGTAGCTGCATCACCACCTGCAGGTATATTATAAATCATGCATTGCAGTTATGGCATATTTGGCCTAAGTTATTCTTCTTCAACTACTACTTGCTGGATTTATTTACCTATTGCATGTTTCCATCCTGTTATTTGTTGATTCAGATCATGACCACACAAACATCAGCACATCCATTACACGTAAGGTCCACTGCATCAAGCCAACTCCTGATGAAGAGACACCAACTCATTCCAGGGAGGGCTGGACTACTAATTCATCATTGCCATCTCCTCCCACAATTAAGGTTGATGTTGAGGTTGAAGCACAACCTCCACCTCACCAAGAACCACAGCCAGAGCTGTCGTCAATGTCACCATCATCTTCTGGCACCACTGGGGACAGGGACGAGCAGGCAGCATCAGCACATTCAAGCTCTTCAGGCAGCCCCTCCTCTCATAATATGCCAAGAGGATTAGCAGGAGGCACACCTTATCCTTCAGGTGGCACAAGCTCTCCCACTCCTCCACCAAGCCTCATGCTTTACAACAAGCAACAGGCATCCATAATCACAGCACAAGGCGAGGTGACACAAACCCAAGGAACATCAACAGGGAGGGACCTACACAATAAGGATACTGGTTGTAGTACTGGTAGCACACCGACCAAGGCAACTGTGACTACCGATGATAAGCATCCAGGACGTACAGGATCTTTCTCCTCCAGCACTAGCAGGAACGGGACCTTGGAGTCCCTCATAAGGGCTGAGGCTCTTGGCAGAAGAGGCGCCGCTGCTAAGAGAATCCTAGAAAAGGATGATGATGATGACAGAGAAGCAATGCAGTCACTGGGAACGAAGCTGAACCCTGCCAACCTGCTGATGCGGCTCGTGGCTTGCGGGTCGACAATGTCTGCAAGGCAGTATCTCCCTGCCTGCGGCCTCATGCGAACAACGCACAAGCCCAAGTACTTGAGCCAACATGTTGAGCTGCTGCCGTCATCTCCAGTCTTGTCTCCCCTTGGTGCGCTCATCATGCGTCCTGTAACTGCTGCTGGGGCCAGAGTAGTTTCAGAGTCAGGAGACTGCGGCGACTGCAGTGGGAGCATGCTCCAAACTGCAGGCATGGGATGCGAGTCAGGCAAAGTAATGTCCACAAATATTAAGCCCACCTCATCTTATGACCAATACTGGTACGTTTCCTGATTCCTTTTCTCGTTCTTCACTATCCTTTCCGATGAACCAGCTCAATCTGATGCAAGAGAGAAACTTATGCCCATTCCTCTCATTCATGACCTAATATTCAGGATTGAGGTTTAGCACAATGTTAGTCTTATAGATGAACACATCCCGTCATGCCCATCACTGTTTCAATGGCTGTCTCCTTGACCATGATCTCTCTGTATGCAATTAGCTTTCTGCATACAGTTCATCTGCATAGATTGTGACCAGAAAGAATATGTTGCAGTGTTTCTGAGAAAGAAGCCTCTGTACGGAATTTGGATAATTTGGAGCGCAGAACTCAAATTATCTCACAAACAATCAAAATGGCACCATGCCAGCAACCCAAAAGTGGGACATTGGTAACCATTACCACAGATGTCAGGCATAACAATGGTGAACAAGAATGTAGCAATGAAGCTTCATCCAAGACCTTGAGAAGAAGTACAAGCAAAAGAATGACCGATTCATCACCACGATTTTCAAGAGTAGTATCATTTCATGATGAAAAAGAGAAAGCGGTTAAGATTGAAGAAAGGTCAGTAACACTCCCAATCTTTGCAGTTTGTCCAGTGAGGCAGTATGATGAATTAACATTGATTTCACAATTGCAGGCTCGCTTCTGGAGCTCGTGTTATAATCCAGTGTGCACCCTTACTCAAAGAAACTTATGCCAGTTCTAAAGCAATGTAACAGAGGAGTTTCCATCTTGTTTTTCCCACTCTACTTTTTTTCTTTCTTGATAGTCCGAAGTTGTTGGCAGTAGCTGAAATTGTGTGATTCTATCAGATTTCTCACCAGGGTAATAAATAGAAACGGTTTTCTGTACCTTTCAGGATAGTTACCATTAAATGTCTATTGTTACCATAACACTGTACTCTCATCTCAGTAAAATATTTACACTGGCACGGCAGTTAGAAGTCTTTCAGTTTTCTTACTTTTTTTTCCTTCTGCTTCTGTAAGATTTCCCTCATGCAAGTATAGCAAAGGAGTAGCAAGCTATCTTTCAGCTGCCATGAAGAATAGCTTGGCATAAACGGTATAGTCCCTTCCCAAAGCAGTCGGCAGTTGCTAGGAGTTTGACAGCAAAAAGGGTGAAATAAATAGCACATCACCGAGGAAATTCATGCCCTGGACATGACTACTGCCTCCTTTTTCGCCAGAAACAGGACTGAGTACTCTCCGAAGCCAATACAGGCCCTGCAGGGGAGGAAATTTCTTTTGGTGTCTGTACTGTGCATTGTGCATTACTGTATCAAGAGCAGAAATTAGAGTTTCCTAGTGCACACAATAGGTTTGCGTCATGCATCACCTACTATCATACAGATTAAAGTCAGCTGATACTGCAGGCCAGTAGTAATGTCTGTGTGTGCTGCAATCCATCTCATCATTGTGGTACTTGTACATCTCCAGCCTGCTGTGCTTTACTTATACCTGCTCTGCTGGTACCTGTTTGTTTCTAGATCTGCTATGTGTTGCTTGCTCTCATGTCTCAAGTAGTAAACACCAGCATGAGCTGCATTCACGTGTTGCTCCATTTTGTTTGCAAAATCGCTATCTCAACTTATCTCAATGAGCTTTCATCAGGTGACTGACTGTTTTTCCAGTCAATGTTGCTAGCATCCCTGATTTCTGATTGATTCATCATTCATGGATAAACTGCAAGTGCATGGCCACATAATTCAGCTAGTGACCTGACATGCTATAGATGCATCAGTTTTCACATATGAGATATGTAACTGAAAGTGAAATATAGCGGTAAGACACTATTTTTTTTTTATACAGCCAACCAAACCATTTTGGTTGGTGGAGTTTTCTAGAGTTTTACCTGGCAATAGGTCTGTGTCCTAGCAGGAAGTTGACGTCGAAGATCATAGAGAGATGGTGGTTCATTTCCAACGGTTCTTGTCTACATGAAAATCAAAATTCACTTAACAGAACTGTTTTTTTATATAATTTTAGTTAACATCATGTTTGAATTTTTAGAGCACACAATATTGTACATACCGCCGGTTCTGAATCTGGGATGACAGCAGAGCTTAAAATATTTGCTTTATTCATAGCTCCACTGAATCGTGGCTTGTTTCTACATTGACATTTTCAATCCCTGAAGGAAAAAGAGCCGCCATTATCTTGCTTGTTATGTTCCTTACACTTGGACCGTTAGACCCCATGCTGTACACGTGTAGCTCTCATTTGCTGGATGTTCTTCTGCAGCCTCATCAGGATTTTCAAAGGCACAGTAAGGGCTAAGTAGGAAGCTCACAATTCTTTCTGTGCATAGATGGGTTGGTAATTTGGTTAGTGTTTCTCTGCAGCTGACATATTTTCAAGAATCCAATTATGCACATTGAATGCCATGGAGATCGTGCTGAGAGATGCCATTATCACTAAAATTCGATTAATCATTGTAGCATCTGTTTCATTGGAAGCTAGAAAATCAACTGCCTTAGGTTCATAGAATGCACCTCATATGAGTTTGCAAGATCCCTTATCTCTCCTGCATTACATTCATGGCTATCTGCCAAATTTGTTGCAACCACTTGCTCTGTCCAGCTGACTAAATGAACAATGTATAGACATAATATACTCTGAAATTTTGGGCAGGAACAGAGACATCTCTTTTTACTGCTTTCTTTAGGATTTTAAGAGACACGGTTCTTGGCACTGCAATCCTCAGCTGACTCCATCCAAAGCACCTATAAGCTGACAGATCTGTCTTTGTGATTGTCTCGTGTGCAATAAAACTAACAGCACAATAAGGATACATCTCCTCAACATCACTTTTCCACATATGAAATGGAAGACCCTTGATAGAGATCTTAATTGAGTGATCGGCTAAATCATATACAAGTTCATCATATGGAGTCCATACCTTGAATTCAAGCTATGCTCCTGAGAGAACATTCACAGCCTATAAGTTTATAACTGCTCATACGCAATCCAGGCCGCTGCATCATTCGTGAACATGATCATCATCTTATTGTCTCTGTGGGACATAATGTTGATCCTACCCTTATGACAATATAGAGTCTCTAACATCTTCTTGATAGGTTTGGCAGGGATATTAATGTTCTGGCCAGAATATGTGACAACCAAAGGAAACCGAATAATATCAAGAGTTTGCTGATGCTGCAGTATTTCTCCTAAGAAAGCATCACGGTACACTATCTGAGTATTGTTTTCCATGATTAAGTGCTGCAATGCTGAAACAGATAATGGATCAGAGCATTATAATATAGTAAAATCATTTAAGCAATCAAATTTTAAGGATGTATAGAGAGCACCACTGTTTACATAGTCTACGTAAATTGCTCGTTGGTCGCAAGGGGTACCATAGTATGCAGATCTGCAACTACACAGGTCTAAATATGAGCTGTACGAAAGCAAAACAGCAAAATCCCTGCATGAACTAAGATACTGCTCCACAAGCAGATCAAATCCAGATTGTCCCAATTAAACATTTCAATTTCTGCAGCACTTACGGATTATAAGGGAGCATATAGTTTTTAAAAAACAGTCCACACCTGCTTTTACGGAAAGTATATGTAGAAGGAAGCATATATAAATATAACTTTATCTAGTCTAGCAAGCAAATGATCCAAAAGATATCCATATTCCGTATATGTAGCAAGATGTATGTTTTCAGAAAGAGGATTCGTAGCTGTACTTGTGCCTGTGCATCACTCAAACTCAAAGAAAAGATACCCACAAAGTCAAAACACAGATGCAAATGAATCAAACATGATAATCGTTGTTTAAGTGTACTGTGGAATAAAACATAGGACGTTATGAAATGAACTGAATATAAAAAAAAGTATTACAAATCCTTGTTACAGAATCGAGTTAAGGAACTACAGTTGAATGGAATCAGTGCTACCAGAAGCTCAAAACTTTATATATATTTATGGTTACCGAAATTTCCACAGAAATAACAATGGCTAGCTAAATAAAACATCTACGGATAAGTCTGAGAACTAAATTGAGACATGATGAAGTTTACAAGACTTGCTTGACAAAAGCATGTCATGTGATGTTCAAACTTCAACCACTTATCCAGGACGTATCAACAAATGACAACTATCTATTAGGGAGAAGAAAACAAATCACCGGAGCACCTCCGCCTTCTTCTTCCCCCTGAGGAAGACCTCCCTATCAACGACCTCGCGCATGTACCCATCAAACTCCACAGGAACCCCACCATTGAGCCTCCTCATCTCCAAGAACCACTTGCTGTCTGTCCCCCACAGGTCCTCAAACTCATCCAGGTGATGCACAGTGAGCTTTGCCTTGAGTGCCTCCACCAGTGCACTGCTGACCCCCTCCCCTGCGACATACACCTGCCGCCCTGCATCAAGACCTTCCTCAACCTTCCGTCTAAGGTCCTCACAATTGGCATCAATATGGACCGAATCAAAGTCTGGTTGCATCCTTGAGACAATATCATCGACAATGTTCATCAAGCTCGGTGCCCAGCGTATCACCCGCCGCATTGGGCGGAGCACGCCCTTGGCCTCACCCTCACAAACATTGTACCAGTAGTTCCCCGGCTCCACATCCCCGAATTTCCTGACGATGAGGGTGTCCCTGACCTTGGAGTACTTGATAGGTGAGTGCCTGGTGTCCTCAACGAGGCGCGCCGGGAGCTGGCCCTGCACTCCCCACCTATCCCAGTCCGCCCAGAACTGGCCCTCCTCAATGATGGGGACCTGGGAGTGGAGGTGGTCGACGTCGATGTAGAAGGCAAGGCGCTTGCCCTCCTCAGGCATTCCTCCCGTGCCCGCTGCGGCGTAGGCGGCAGAGAGGCAGAGGGTGAGATCAAGGACGAGGGTGCGGTTGAGGTAGCGGGCCTCGGCGAGGGTGCAGAGGAGGCTGCGTAGGTAGTGCGGCATGGGCTTGCAGCGGTCGCCGCCCCCGACGTAGGCGAGGTAGGAGCCCCGGGCGAACTGGGAGCGAGAGAGCGCGGGCGGGGGTGGAGGGGCGATGGTGGCGTTTTTGGCGGCGCGGCGAGGCTTGCGGGCGTTGGGACCGGAGTGGTACTCGCCGATGGAGAGGACGGAGTAGGCGCACGTGCGGGGGTCGCGCGCGATGGCGAAGCGGCGGTAGTCCTTGGTGGTGGCCTTGGAGGGGGAGTCGGAGTCGGAGCGGGCGCGCCAGGCCATGTCGCAGGAGGCGGACGGGGGGTCGCCGGGGACGGGGCGGCCGAAGCGGGCGAAGTGGACGGCCGGGAAGGCCTCAATGGCGCTGTGCATCATGAGGTGGAAGAGGCGCGGGTCGGCGCAGTCGAGCGGGGAGGCGGGGTCGCAGGCCGGCTCCTGAGGCCTCTGGTCGGTGAGGTTGGGGGCGGCGCGCGGGGAGATGGAGATGGGGAGCCCGAGGAGCGTGACGAGGAGGACAAACAAGAGGAGGAGCGCCGCGGCGGCGTGGACGGAGGAGGAGAGGAAGGGCCCGCGCCCCGGCAGCGGGCGGCTCGGGTCCATCGCGGCCACCCACGCGCCGCGACGGCGACGAGAACACAGAGCGCTTAATCGAAGGGGGAAGAGTGGGGAGATAGTGTCAAGGCTTCTAAGGGGCTTCGATCTTCATAGTTAGTTAGCGAGGAAACCCATCACCAGCGGTGGATCTAGGGTCTGTTTCGTGGAGAAATGAGGTAGTTCGTGTCCGGTCTGGTGCGGGAGGAAGACGATGCAAGTAGAGAGAGCGAGAGAGAGACGCCTTTCATTTTTTTAATTGTTATCACCGGCTGGACCCGCAAACGGTACTGCCATAGAAGGTGAAAGTCGGCGCCTGTCACCCGGCGCTGCCGGACTGGTCTGTGCAGAAATTATTCTAATAGAACAAGAGACAGAGCATGTCTCGTATTATATATATATTATACTCGGATACGAATAGAACTCGCCGGTACACAAAAAATTATCTAAATAGTGCTCGAGTAGGACTAACGCTGTCTTTGCCGGTCCCAAGCCCGCGATGAGAAAATGCAGAGCGTTGTGTTAGGTTTGGCGAACCAGCGTAAAAAAAATCAGCCGCTCTAATAGAAATGAAACCCATAAAAAATTCGTTGGGGCGTAACCCTCTTAGCGACGCGCTACATCGGAACCCGGGTGTGGTGTTAAATGGGCAAGGGCCGGGTCATCATCCCCTCAGGGCGCGTCGTATCGTGATCCGGGTACGATGATAAGTGACAAGGGTCAGGTCGTCGCAGCCTCTGTGACGCGCTACGTCTGCGTCCGGGTGTAGTGAAAAATGAGTAAGGGTCTTTGCATTTCTCTCGACGGGTGCGAAGGGTAAGGAAGCTAGCCGAGCCAATTAGGATTCTTCTAGGTAGTTGGAACGTAGGGTCTCTAATAGGTAAGTTAAGAGAACTAGTCGATGTAGCAATTAGGAGGCGTGTAAATATTCTATGCGTGCAGGAGACTAAATGGAAGGGCCAGAAGGCGAAGGAGGTGGAGGGTTCTGGCTTCAAGCTTTGGTACACGGGGACAATTTCGGGTAGGAATGGTGTAGGCATCTTGATCGATAAGAGCCTTAAGGATGGAGTTGTAGATGTTAGGAGGCAAGGCGACCGGATTATCGTAGTGCGGTTGGTCATTGGAGATTTGGTTCTGAATGTGATAAGTGCCTATGCCCCTCAGGTAGGTCTTAGTGAGAGCTCCAAGAGTCAGATTTGGGAAGACCTTGATAGCATGGTTAGTACCGTGCCTATCAGTGAGAAGCTCTTCATAGGAGGAGACCTCAATGGCCATGTGGGTGCGACTAATGTAGGATATGAGTGAGTACACGGGGGTTTCGGGTATGGTAGTAGGAATGAGGGGGGAGGATGTTTTGAATTTTGCGCTGGCCTACGACCTGCTATTAGCGAATACCCTCTTTAGAAAGAGGGAGTCCCATCTAGTGACCTTCCATAGTGGACAATACTCGAGTCAAATCGACTTTATCCTTGCTAGGAGAAAGGATAGACGTGACTGCTTAGATTGTAAGGTGATAACTGGGTAGTGTGTTGTCCCCCAACACAAGCTTGTGGTGGCGGATTTTCGTTTTTGGGTACGTGCCCACCGGGACAAACGTGCCAAGATTGCGAGGACGAAGTGGTAGAAGCTTAGAGGAGAAGAGGCACAAACGTTTAAGGAGAGGATGCTAGGCGAGGGGCCTTGGGAAGAAGGAGCAGATGTAGATGATATGTGGCTAAAGATGGCGACATGTGTTCGGAAGGTGGCCTCAGAAGTGTTTGGTGTGAGTAGGGGACGCAAGCAGGAAGTGAAAGAGACTTAGTGGTGGAATGACGAGGTGCAAAGGGATATTAAGGAGAAGAAAGAGTGTTTCAAAAGCCTCCCCTCGACAAGAGCGCAACCAACATCGAGGGCTATAGATTAGCGAAGAGGTCTGCAAAGCGAACTGTAAGTGTAGTGAAAGGTCAGGCTTTTGATGACCTTTATCAACGGTTAGGTACGAAGGAATGAGAGAAGGATATTTATAAGATCGCTAGGATCCGCGAGAGGAAGACAAGGGACATAAACCAAATCAAATGCATCAAGGATGGGACAGATCGACTTTTGGTGAAGGATGAGGAGATCAAGGATAGATGGCGAGAATACTTTGACAAGTTGTTTAATGGGGAAAATGAGGGTCTTACCTTCAAATTGGACGACTCATTTGATGATACCAACAGACGCTTTGTGAGGAGGATTCAGGAGGCAGAGATCGGGGAGGCTTTGAAGAGGATGAAGGGAGGTAAAGCGATGGGTCCTAATGGCATCCCCATTGAGGTGTGGAGATGCCTGGGCGAGAGAGCGGTAGTATGGTTAACTAAGCTTTTTAACCTAATTTTCCGGTCAAACAAGATACCGGAGGAGTGGAGGAGAAGTATATTAGTACCGATCTTCAAGAACAAGGGAGATGTTCAAAGTTGTACTAACTACCGGAGGATTAAGCTGATGAGCCATACGATGAAGCTTTGGGAGAGGGTTATCGAGCATCGCCTAACAAGATTGACAAGGGTGACCCAAAACCAGTTTGGGTTCATGCCTTCGAGGTCGACCATGGAGGCGATTTTCTTAGTACGACAGTTGATGGGGAGATATAGAGAGGAGAAGAAGGACTTACACATGGTCTTTATTGACTTAGAGAAGGCGTATGACAAAATACCGAGAGACGTCATGTGGTGGGCCTTGGAAAAACACAAAGTCCCAACTAAGTATATTACTCTCATCAAGGATATGTACAAGGATGCGATGACTTGTGTTTGAACATGTGATGGCGATATTAGTGACTTTCCAATTAAAATAGGACTACATCAGGGGTCAGCATTGAGCCCTTATCTATTTGCTTTGGTGATGGATGAGGTCACAAGGGACATACAGGCTGATATCCCTTGGTGTATGCTCTTTGCTGATGATGTGGTGCTAGTTGACGAGAGTAGGGTAGGGGTAATATGAAGTTAGAGCTGTGGAGACACACGTTAGAGTCGAGGGGGTTCAGACTGAGTAGGACCAAGACCGAGTATATGATGTGCAACTTTAGCTAGACTAGGCATGAGGATGTGGACGTTAGCCTCGAAGGTCAAGTGGTGGCCAAGAAGAATACTTTTAGGTATCTAGGATCAATGCTTCAGAAAGATGGAGATATTGATGAAGATGTTAGGCATAGAATTTTAGCCGGTTGGTTAAAGTGGCGGCAGGCTTCTGGCGTCCTCTGTGACAAGAAGGTGCCACAGAGGCTAAAAGGTAAGCTCTATAGGACGGTGATTCGCCCGGCGATGCTATACGGTGCTGAATGTTGGCCTACAAAAAGGCGACATGTCCAGCAACTGAGTGTAGCAGAGATGCGTATGCTGCGTTGGTTCTGCGGGCATACAAGAAGGGATAGAGTCCGGAACGAAGAGATTCGAGATAGGGTCGGGGTGGCACCTATCGAGGAGAAGTTGATTCAACATCGGTTGAGATGGTTTGGACATGTACAACGGAGACCTCCCGAGGCGCCTGTGTGTAGTGGAGTTTTAAAGCGGGGCGATAATGTAAGGAGAGGTAGAGGTAAACCTAGACTAACTTAGGACGAGACGGTCAAGAGAGACCTTAAGGAGTGGGATATCACTAAGGAATTAGCTATGGATAGGAGCGCTTGGAGATTAGCAATTAACGTACCTCAACCGTGACTTTTGTTACTTTTTGTTTAACCCCTAACTCTTCCTTTTGGCTTGTGCCCTTTTTATGTTTCTTATTCTTGTTTTCTGTGGGTTTTATCTCTAGCCTACCCCAAGTTGCTTGGGATAAAAGGCTAAGTTGTTGTTGTTGTTGTTGTTGTAGTGCTCGAGTAGGACTCTTAAGCTACTATTAGGCTAGAATTTCATATAACACTGTCCCCAGACTGTATAAAGGTGGGCAGGGACCCCCTCCAAACAATCAACACACCGATAACCAATTCAGTCAATACAAACCACCATACAGAATATAGGGTATTACGCATATTGCGGTCCGAATCTGTCTAAACCATGTGTTACTTGTACTTTCAAGTTCCTGATCTCTGTGACACTCTGCCTACAAGTCTACTACCTTAGGATATACCTAGGTAGACTTGCCGGTAAACACTGATAGCGCGAATGCCTCACCTTCTCTCTTAGGTGCCATTTGGATAGCATGAGGGAATAGGATAGGGATATGAACTGGGTTATTTAGCGTGTGTTTGGTTCATGGGTCCAAGTGGGTTGGATTGGGTTGTACCCATCTTCAGAGGTGTTTGGTTTAGAATTGAGGTGGGTTGGGTTCATCCCTGAGGGGAATATTTCTCTCAGATGCGGGTCGACCTTGTCCGCCCAAATTGAGCAGAGGAGTCCAACCCACTTGGACGCCATCGGGGCTCCGACCCTCGAGGCAGCGGGAGCTAGAGAGCAGAGCCGCGCCTAGCTCGGGCGCGGGTCGGTGTGGAAGCCGGTGGCGCAGGGGCGAGTAGAGCCCAGCGGCAGCGCAGGGCGGCTGGGCGACGCTAGCACCAGCGCAAGGCGCAAGGAGGAGCAGAGAGCTCGAGCCGCGGCAACCGGCTCGGGGGAAAAGCGGTGCGAACTCGGGGGCGGGGGCGAGCGGAGCGGAGCGGCGGCGTGGGGTGGGCGAAGGAGGCCAATGCGGGTGGGCGGACGGAGGAGGCCAGCGTGGGGCGGGGCGGGCCGGCGAGGCCAGCACCGACACAAGGCGGGCGGAAGAGGCCAGCGTGGGGCGGGCGGGTGGAGGAGGCCGGCGCAGTGCGGGGTTGAGCGCCGGTAGGGGAGGGCGGAGGAGGCTGACGCCGGTCGATGAGGAAGAGAAGGATGGAACAGAAAAGAAAAAAATAGAGAGGATGACATGTGGGTCCCACAGATGACTGTTTTAACACTGCAAAAATGATAGCCAGCCCATTCCTGTACAACCCTCTAACCAAACAAAAAATTGGGTTGAGCCCAACCCTCTCAACCAAACACTAGATGGGTCGGACCCAACCCATCCCCAAAGCAAATACATGCTTAGAGGTGGGTATGGGTTAAGGTTATGAGATTATTTTCCCTTTCCTTTGTTTGGTATTGGGTGGAATTAGGTTAGGGATATATTGTTTTATGACCATAATACTCTCTTTTAAAGTGGAGTTTCATTCATAGGCCGAGGGTATTTGATGGGTCTAGGGACCCGGGGTCCCCAGCAGGCCCACCTCTCGTTGACCAGTCCAAGGCTGCGCCTGGAACAAGCACCCATCCGTATTGGGCAACAACTTCATCTGGGCCGTCTCGGCCCACAAGCCCGACTGACAACTCGGTCGGGATGACCAGGGCCCATATCCTCGACTGTGGAACGGTCGGAGGATGGGTCCGTACCAAGGCGCCGACTAAGGGCTCCGACTGGGCTCTGCCTTACACATGCCCGCCTCCTCAACCGACAAGCTAGTTGGGAGGCCAGGCCCGTCTTACCAGCGGGCCCCAAGAGTAGGTACGAAGGATAAGGATGAGCCTCGGGGTCAACCTGTCGTTCGCAGCCAACTACTCTCTCCACGAGGGTTACAGTCCCCTCTACTGTGGTAGTAGGGCACCACTATTCTACCTGCCCATCCTCGCGAAAGGATGGTACGAAATGTCATCATAATATGGCCAGAACGCCTCCATCATGACAGAGTGACCGGGCGAGGTGCCAGGGATGGGGCGTGATAGCCGTACCGTACCTGTCGACGCTCCCATGACCACCGACTGATGGAGCATGACACGCAGGGACAAGACAAGATGCTTACCCCATCGCGCAGGATTTGGACGGTGGCCAACTGAAGACTTCGACTGATAGGATGGGGAGACCTGATTGACGAAACTGACGACCCCAACCGGCGGGGTCGGGAGTCCTTTCTTTCTATCCTTACACCCTTAGCTCCCTGTAATGGAGCACCCCTTGGACTATGAAAGGGAGGGTCATCCGCTTAGAAGATGATCCTATCTCTTGATAGATCTGAACCAAGGACAACTCATCATATCCTCCACTTGAAAGCTTGTAACTCCCCAAACTCTCTCGAGCACCTAGGCTCAAGCAATACAACCAACTGACCCCCTACTCGACGTAGGGCATTTTGCCTGAACCAGTATAAATCTTGAGTCATTGTGTGCTAGGCCATATCCGATCATGACGCGCGATACACAATTCGAGTAGGTTTAGCTACCGGCTATTTCCGGAACTGACAATATTTTTGTAATTTCACACAATATTGCATCATAACCCAACTATAACCCACCCCTTCCTCTGGAATGGATAAGAAGCTTCCATTTCCCTTTCCCGAATCTCAATCTTTTCCCATACCCTATTTCCAAACATAGGATAAAATCTATCCTACACTTCGTATCCCATTCCCTTCCACCATATCCCTAAATCCAAACGCCACCTTAAATGATGCGCCAGTGCTCCTGGCAGCTTTAAAAAAAATAGAAGGTGAAAGTACGATTTCGGTGAGAAATATGTAAATGGAATGGTACTTCCAGGTAAGTTTTTATCACACCCAGTTTTTAAAAGGAACCAGATGCATCTCATATGTGCGCTGGGATCAAGTTACACAATAGACATCATAAGTGAATATAACAAAAGATAATGTTCAAAACGTAAACAAGAGAGTAAATAACTTTATTATACTCCGATAGTTTAGACACAAAAGTCTTTAAGCGTTCCACTGATATCCTAAACAAGCTCTGCAGCAACGGCTTCTTCCACATGCACTTGGCTGGTGAACGCACGTCTAGAACTCCTCGAAGTCACCAAAGTGCTCCACTTCCACGTTCTCTTTTAAACAGCAGTTTAGGCAAGGGTGAGTACTCTTATGGTTGGTACTCAGCGAGTGGGGGAAAGTATGCAAGGCCGTTAAAGAGAGGCTGATAGGATTATAGGATTATAGCGGTTAGTATTTTTAGTTGGTCATATTTTATTAGCAAGCAACTATTAACTAGGTATAAGTTTATACCAACCCAATTAAGCATAAAGGAACCAACATTATTCCAAAGCCAAAGAACCACAAATTAATTTATTTTTTAAGTTCAATTATCATGTGAGGGTTCAAGCCGCTCTTGACCGCAAGCACGGCTGATATATCAGATTTTACTCTACAGAGATTGTACACTTTCACCATAATTAGTGTTTCCTAAAATTGCCCGGGTTTGCAAGGCCCTTAAACACTTCCTTTGGTGAGTGGCGAGGGGTTCACTACAAAGTCTTTACAAAGACATGCAGAAAACTAAATAGCCCGCTAGAGTTTCAATAGCGGTGTGGTCCATAACCCTCCCTAACGGTCAGCACCTACGCAAAGGCTACTACCCCAAGAGGACTGGGCTATACCCCAATACCGACCCGCTCCTTGCCCTTTCGGTAAGGCTATCAGTTAACCACATGCCTAATTAATCAATCAGAGTCATGTGACAATTGTGGTTGTACGATTTTCTTGGGTAGTTCTCAATGTTCGATTTAAACAAAGTGATCTTGTAATTATCCAAGTATAACAACAAATAAAGTCATGATTAACATTTTCAAAAGTTTGTGACATCACCATCCCAAAATTAAGTAACTAAGCATTTCCATCCAACAAAAGGATTAAACCCGGTGTTCAAGGCTTGGGTGAAAACAATAGGTAAATTCTTATTAGGTATCCCGTCAAGTTATGCAATACAGAAATAAATAAAGTGTATTATCATGCTATTATTGGAACAAAAATAGAATATATAGGGGAGAAGTCTGTCAGACCCGGGGCCACGGGACTGGGTACATAACGTAGTTTGAAGAGGTTTAAGAGATTAAGTCCATCTTATCTCTTATTCGTCTTGTTTATCTCTTATTTATTCTGTTTAAACAGGAGATAAGGCTAACCGATATAGGGAGAATCTACTCGAGACATGTTCTAGTACGATTCCTTAGCTGGTGTTGGTTAGTATCTTTATAACCCTGGCCTCTCGGATATATAAGGGAGGACAGGGACCCCTCTCAAAATATGATCTCTAGGTCTTTCTACACAAAAGGTAATACAAACCACCGTACAGGACGTAGGGTGTTACGCATCTTGCGGCCCGAACCTTTCTAAGCTTTGTGTTCCTTGCACCTTCGAGTTCCTGATCTCGGCGTCTCCTCACCCAAAACTTACCACCTTGGGTATACCCCACGGTGAGCACCCGGTTAAACACCGACAGCTGACGCGCCAGGTAGGGGAGCGCGTCGAAGATCCACCGGCGAGCTCGATGGCATCTTTCAAATTCATCAGGTCAGTTCCCTCCCAGGGTATGACATTCGTTTTTGGCTCCTGGGTCTGCATTGCAGATGGTGTGGGCAATTTTCGGTGATTCCTCGTCGACATGAGGCCAAAGATCTCCGCTGCGGATTCCTGCAGCGACCTCGACAAGTTCGTCGACAGGCTCGATAACTTGCCGCTCCATGCTTCTGCAACAAGGGTCGAGATGGAGCCTGCTCCAAGCTCGACTTCTTCCAGTGTTGTGGTAACCTCCCCCGGGTTGGACTCATTCCAATCTAGGGATCTGCATAGCCGATCCCAACTTGGTTCATGCAAACCGGCCACTGATCTTCAGGAGGCCAACGTCTTTGGGTCCCTCTTCATGTTAGAGAAGGACCTGGACTTTCTGCTCCAGGACGGAAAGCCTGAAGCCACCGCGTGTCGGGGGCTTTGGTTTGTTCTGGCGCCAATGATCTAGTGGTCACCTCCTTGCCGGAGGGGCGCATCGTGCATTGGATGGGCATGGTGCTCTCCGGTCTACTCGAGGTAGAGGGTCAACTTGTGGCTCACCTTGAGCCCTTGCCCTTTCAAGAAGGTAGGCCATTGGCTACCGTGGCGGAGGGGTCGACTGAACTAGTCGACGCAGGCTCTCGTGAGCTTTCCTCCCGCCAGGTGCTAATGGCAGAAGAAGGCGAGGATGACAGGGATCTTCCCATTGTCAACTCTGAAGCGATCTCCGAAGATGAGATCACGGCCAACGCCGGCGATGAGAACGACACTGATCGTGAGTTGCGGAGGGCCAGGAACAGGGCCCGCACAATCCAGCGGAGGAGGGCCAACGAGCGTAGGCGGTCTATGCATCGCGAGCTTGACCCTGAGTTCGCTGCCGTAAGTGAACGGGGTTTCAGGACTCCGGTGGCCAACATCGCCAGGGTGACGGCCATCCTCGAACGCAGTCATGATCCGGATATGCGTCAAGCGCTCCTTTACGCGCAGAGGGCCTGGATCCAGCTGGATCAGCATAACCCGACGTCCACCATCAGGGAGGAGCGCGTGGGTGAGAGTCGGAGCCAGGCTCACAGCCGAACGGCTGGCGGCCGTCCTCGACACCAGCTCAGCAACGACAACGCTCGCGGGAGCCAGGCCCCTGGTGGGAGGCAGCAGCCACCGCAAGGGGGTCATCCGCGATAGGCCAATCATCGACTTCCTCCAGAGGACCTGCGCTAGCACATCAATGAAGGTCGCAACACGTGGACCGTGATCTCCTCCAGGCGCAAGGTCCGTGAAGAAGTCGAAACTGAAGGTACTGACTGTAGCGACTGATTCCCTGCTTTTTCTGCACGTTTCAGTAGCTACAAGTATCCAGAGGGCTTCAAACCGATCGGCATCACCAAGTACAATGGCAAGCAAGCTCCTCAGCAGTGGCTCCGTTGCTACTCCACGTCCATTGAGGTCGCAGGAGGTTCGAATATCACCAAAGTCGTTTACTTCCCGATGGCTTTGGACCCTGCGCCGCTCACTTGGTTGGAAAGCCTCAGCTACAACTCAATTGACTCCTGGGAGCGCCTCAAGAAGGTCTTCATCGATAACTTCCAGGGAGCGATTGCTCGTGCAGGTACTCATCACGATCTTGCTCAGTGTAAGCAGGAAAGTAATGAGCTTCTGCGGTCCTACACACGTCGCTTCTTCGACGTCCGCACCACCATCGCCAACATCTCGAAGGATGACATCATCGATTGTTTCTACAACGGCATCACCGACCCGGGCATCTACAGGGATTTTGGGAGGAACAGGCCGAAGACTGTTGCGGGCCTTCGTGATATGATGCACGATTGGTCCGAACAGGAGGAGAAGATGCGGGAGCGGTTCCCGCGGCGTCAAGACAGCAATCTGAGGCGTCCAAACGACAACCGCAACGACAAAGGCCAGCGGGACTTTTTGGGTCCACCCCGGAAACAAAAGCCAGATGATATCATCGCGGCTATCGATCGTCCTTCGCGGGGCAAGAAGTCGACGATGTAGGAGGAATTTGAGAAGCTCCTGCAGAAGAAGTGCCCGTAGCACCCAGGTGCCAATCATGCCGCCATTGACTGCTACCACCTCCGGAGGACGTTCAGCAACTCCGGTGGTGGAAAGAAGAACAAGAAGCCTGTGGACAAAGAACCCGAGGACGACGATCAAGAGGACCACGGGCGCAACCTAAAATTTCAAGACACCTCGAAGGTCTTCAACGTCATCTTCGGTGGAGATGAGGATTTTGGTTCCAGGCGGGACCAGAAGCTGCTTCTCCGGGAGATTTTGTCCGTCGAGCCGGCGGTACCACGACCACTCCGTTGGTCGGAGGTCCCCATCTCGTTCTCTCGCGATGACCAGTGGACGAGCTTTTCGGAGCTTGGTAAGTTCCCCTTGGTCTTGGATCCTGTGGTGGCGGAGGTCAAGCTCACCAAGGTCCTCATCGATGGCGGGATCGGGCTCAATCTCATTTCCGTCAGCACTCTGAAGAAAATGGGCCTGGATTTCAAGGACATGCTGGTTCCCAGTAAGTCCCCCTTTTACGGCATCGTCCCAGGTATCGCGGCACACCCGCTTGGTACGGTGGTCCTCCCAGTCACCTTCGGCACGCGGGAGAACTATCGTACTGAGTTCATCAAATTTGAAGTGGCTAATTTCGAATCTTCTTACCATGCAATATTGGGTCGTCTGGCACTCGCCAAGTTCGTGGCAGTACCACATTACGTCTATCTGCTTCTTGAAGAAGTCGTACGACTGCAATCAGGAGGCGATCCAATATGCTTCAACTACTCGCATGCCAGATGCTTCGGGAGAAGTACTCGCGGCCGCGCAGCAGCTTTCCCAGTCCGGGCTGGAGATTCCCTCCAAGAAGGTCAGCAAGTCGAGCATCCAGTTGACTGATGACGTGGCCCTCAAGACAATCCAGCTTCAGGAGTGAGATTCATCTAAGACCGCCGTCATCGGCGCGGGCTTAGGTGACAAATAGGAACTCGCGCTCGTCAGCTTCCTTCGGGCCAACCGAGACATATTCGCGTGGAAACCAGCGGATATGCCAGGGGTGCCCAGGGAGTTGATCGAGCATGCTTTGAATGTACACCTGAAGGCTACGCCTAAAAAGCAACGCCTGCGAAGGTTTGCCCACGATAAGCGTGAGGCCATCAAATGGGAGATCGCTAAACTTCTCGCGGCTGGATTCATTAAAGAAGTAATCCATCCAGAGTGGGTAGCAAATCCCGTTCTTGTAAAGAAAAAGAACAATGAATGGAGAATGTGTGTCGACTACACTGATCTCAACAAGCACTGCCCAAAGGACCATTTTGGGCTGCCGCGCATCGACCAAATTGTTGATTCGACGGCTGGTTGCGTCCTTCTTTGTTTTCTTGATTGTTACTCAGGTTATCATCAGATCGTCAACGAGGAGGACCAAATCAACACTGCATTCATCACGCCGTACGGGACATATGCCTACAAAACCATGTCCTTCGGGTTGAAGAACGCAGGAGCGACCTATCAGCGTGAGATCTAGATGTGCTTCGCGGATCAGCTACACCGAAATGTTGAAGCTTATGTGGACGACGTGGTCATCAAGACCAGGGAGTCCAGCAACTTGATTGCAGATCCGGAGGAAACATTTAGCAGTCTGCGCAGATTTCGGTGGAAACTCAATCCTACCAAGTGTGTTTTTGGAGTACCTTCAGGGAAATTGCTCGGGTTCATCGTTAGCAACCGGGGCATCGAAGCCAACCCTGTAAAGATCATGGCCATCACTGATATGGAGGCTCCGGCCACAATCAAAGATGTGCAAAAGTTAACAGGTTGTATGGCGGCCCTGAACAGGTTCATCTCCCGACTCGGGGAGAGAGGACTACCCTTCTTCAAACTCCTGAAATGCCAAAATAAGTTCCAATGGACGGAGGAGGCCGAGCGGGCCCTGCAGGATCTGAAACATCACCTTCAGTCACCTCCGATCCTTACAGCACCATTGCCGGGGGAGGATCTACTACTCTACATCGCGGCAACAACTGATGTTGTCAGCAGTGCTATTGTAGTCGAGCGAGGCGAAGAGGGCCATGCGTTTGGAGTGCAGCGGCCTGTCTACTTCGTCAGCGAGGTCCTCTCCGAATCCAAGGTACGGTATCCAGCTGTTCAAAAGCTTCTATATGCAATCTTAATCACATCAAGGAAGCTACGCCATTACTTCGACGAGTACAATATCACTGTGATCACGGGTTTCCCGTTGGCGGATATTCTTCATAATCAAGATGCCACGGGGCGCATATCCAAGTGGGCAGTGGAACTCGAGGCTTTGTCAATCGACTTCAAGCCACGCACTGCAATCAAGTCACAAGCTCTAGTCGATTTCATGGCTGAATGGAGGGAGAATCAAGTCCCAGCTCTAGTCGACAGGCCAGAGCACTGGACCACGTACTTTGATGGGTCCCTCAAGCTTGACGGCGGCGTTGGTGTTCTGCTTATTTCTTCATGAGGTGAACAATTGAAGTATGTCCTTCAGATCCTGTGGGCGGTATCCAACAATGAAGCCGAGTATGAAGCCTTGCTTCACGGGCTTTGTTTGGCGGTATCACTAGGGATCAAGCGACTACTTGTGTATGGCGACTCTCTTCTTGTCGTTCAACAAGTCAACAAAGAATGGGACTGCAACAAGAAGACGATGGATGCTTATGTACAGGAAGTGCGCAAGTTGGAAAGCAAATTTTCTGGCTTGGAGGTTCACCATGTGTTACGGGAGCACAATGTTGGTGCGGATATCCTGTCCAAATTGGGGTCAACACGTGCTTAGGTCCCGCTGGGAGTTTTCGTCCAGGAGCTCAAGCAGCCATCCATCAAGCCTTCTCCGCAGGTACCCATCGACGCGGGTCCCCAACAACCCGATCGAGAGGTTATGGTGCTGGGGGATGACTGGCGAGAGGCTTTTATTGACTTCATCCGAGATCAAAAGCTACCAGCGGGAATTGACGCCAGGAGCGTGGAGGCAGCACGCGTCCTGCGCAGAAGCAAGGGTTTCGTCCTGGTTCGACGGCAAGCTCTACCGGCGCGGCGCTCGGTCAGGAGTTCTCATGAAGTGCGTCACAAAGGAAGATGGCTACGACATACTGCGGGAGATCCACGAGGGCGTCTGCGGAAACCATGTGACTTCAAGAACGCTGGTGGGGAAAGCACACAGGGCCAGTTTCTGGTGGCCCACTGCAGTGACCGACGCGGAGGATCTCGTGCGCAGGTCCCAAAATTGTTAATTCTTCGGCAAACAGACTCATGTTCCAGCCCATAGCCTCATCACCATACCGCCATCATGGCCTTGTGCTTGTTGGAGCCTCGACATGATCGGGCCCTTCACAACGACGCCAGGCGGTTTCACCCATGTTCTGGTGGCTATCGACAAGTTTACCAAGTGGATTGTGTACAAGCCGATAGCTAACCTCACGCCAGATCGGGTCGTCGACTTCATTTTGGATATTTTGCACCGTTTCGGCTTCCCCAACACCATCATCACGGACTTGGGATCCAATTTCACGGCCAACCAGTTTTGGGAGTTCTGCGAGAATGCTTGCATCGAAGTTAAATATGTCTCGGTCGCACACCCAAGGGTCAATGGATAGGTCGAAAGGGCGAACGGCTTGATAATCGACGGCCTCAAGAAAAGACTTTATGATGAAACTAGCAAGAGGGGGGCAAGTGGATACATGAGCTGCCACATGTCATCTGGGGGCTTTGGACTCAGCCGTCCAAAGCCACAGGACAAACGCCTTTCTTCCTCGTATACGGATCTGAAGCTATTTTACCAGCCGATATCATGTGGAAGTCTCCAAGGGTCGAAATGTATAATGAAGGCGAGGCGGACGAGGCGAGGCAGTTAGAGCTCGACTCTGTTGAAGAGGCTCGCTACACTGCTCTTGTTCAGTCAGCTCGATACCTGCAGGGGATCCGGCGATACCATGATCGCAACGTGAGGGAGCGGTCATTCAGCATTGGTGACTTGGTCTTGCGTCGCATTCAGGACGAATTCGGCCTACACAAGCTCAACTCAAGGTGGGAGGGCCCTTTCGTCATCAAGCAGGTTACAAGGCCAGGGTCATATCGACTACAATATCTCGATGGCTAGGGTGTCCCGAACTCCTGGAACATCCAGAACCTGCGCAAGTTCTACCCATAAGAAGACGCCCGGTGATAGCTGGATCCCCGGGGGCTTAGAAGATCTCTTGTCCTCGAGTCAATATGAAGGCTACCTGCCACAAGATTCGGGTTGCACATTCCCTTACGAACACAAGGAGGCCACTGTCATGAACAGTACTTCTATAAATCGACTTCTTGTCACAAATTTTACGGAGGCTACGGCCACGTTCATATCTCCCCGACTTCGTGTTTTGACGGAGGCTTCGGCCCCATCCTCCATCTTCATGAATCAATCTCCGCTGCGGCCTTGGATGGTCGCACGCGACGGTAGTCGCATTTACCCCAACAAAATCGATCCGTTCGACCGGTTTACACCCGGCTTGTTGGAAGAGCTCGCATAAAGAGCTACCTCGACTACCTCCTGAGTAGTTGCACTCAGTGTGGTCTCGATTTCTGCCAAAAGCATGGTAGACCCGCGGCAACGCCCGCACCTGCTCCTAACAAGTTCGACCCGTCCGTCCGGGTCCTACCTAACTTGTGGAGCGCGCTCGCAGGAAGAGTGATTTTCGACTACTCCCGGAGTTGACGCACCCGGAGTAATTTCGTTCTTCTGCCTTAAACACGGAAACCCCGCGGCGATGCTCGCGTTCTTTCCTAACAAGTTTAGACCCGCTCGATCGAGTTGTGGATAACTTGTTAGGTAAGTTCCTACTTGGGGCTATGGCTACCTTCAGGGTCAATGCACCCGGGGTAGTGTCTACTACTTAGCCTTTTAAGCCTGGATCCCAATTCAGCTAAGGCACGCAAATAAGTAGAGACATCAAATGCAGTTTTTACATAAGGGAATGATTACTTGTCTATTACACCCTAATCCTGCAGTACACTTTGTACAATTTGTTCTGCTACAGGTTGGGCCTCTCGAAGGTACTCGTCGAATCGTTCATCCGTGCAGTCCGCTGCCATTCCCTGCGCAAATATATCTAGCTGCGCGCTTGGCAAGAAGGATTTCACATACGCGAGGGTATTGCTAACGCATGTGACCGGAGCCTCAGATATGAATTTAAGCACTTTCTTCAGGGCTTCGCGGAGTCGCTCGAGCAGGGACCGCGGGCTCGCCTTGCCTTCTTCTGGGGGATCCACCATGTCCACTAGCTCCTGGGCGGCCCCCCTGAGGTCCTTCAGCTCCTTCCGCTGCTGCTCGTCCTTCTCACCCAGCGCTTTGATTTGCTGAAGGCAGTTGACGAACTGTCATTCAGTATCGCCGATCACCTTCTGCAACCTCTCGACGTCATCTGTACGCCGATACAGCAGGTTCTTCATGTCAGTAAGCAGCTCTTCTTTATATACTAACATTTTCCTAAGTTCTGTGGTGGAAAGTTTTTCAGAACCCAAGGTGAGTCGTTCAGTGTAAGTACTCGAGGGAAGCAATGGCTTACCTTGGTGCGCCTTCTTTTGCTCCTTGAGCTGCTCTTGGTGTGCCTCGAGCGCCTTCTTCTGTTCTTCAAGTTGTCACTAGAGCTCGGCGTTGACTTTCTCCAGATGCGAGATCTCCGTCTCCCCGTCGTCAACGCGTCTCTTCAGAGCAGCAAGTTCCTTGCGGTCGCAGGCAAGGGTCTTCAATTCTTCCGCTTGTTTCCGGGAGTGGGCGATCACACTCTGCATAAAAAGGGAAATCCGGATAGGCAACTCGACATAGTCACTGGCAGAAAAGTGTTCAGGTCTTACCATCGCAAAGTCATGCGCCTTCTTGAGGTTCTCTATATTGCCATCTGTCAGCAGCAGGTCACCCGCCAGGTCGGCGGTGACGGCATCTTGACAACCTGACCCGGCCAGCAGCAGCTCAATGGGTCGGTTGCTGCACACCTGCAATCACAAGTATTCTCAACATACAGCATGCGGATCCCGGCAGCTAGCCGGGGCGATCAGACGCTTACCTGTGCCATCCGTAGGAGCGGCACCAGGGGCTTCGACTTGTTCCTCGCCACCGGCTCTGGCCTCGACTAGTTGGAGCTCGGGAGGCAGCAGGTCGGGCAGCGTCGCGTCCGCCCTAGGGGCTGGCTCCACGGGCACTGACACTTCTGGGGCTACCGTTTGGGGGCTAGCACAGCTGTGACTGGCCCCGCACTTGAGGATTCCTCTCGGGTCGAAGGCCGGGGGCTGGGGTAGTCGAGGCTGTCTCCAGCTGGAGGTTCACGGTGTTTGCAGCCCTGATACAGTAGAGTCTGTTGTCATACAAATCGAAAACAGGCAGCATGTTTATTACGCAACCAGATGCAAACTCACAGCGTAGACTTCTTTTTGACGGCCTTTTTCACCCTTAGGGCCCGTCGTGGCGTCCCCGTTGCTGGCGGCGGGGTTTCACCAGCCTGTGGCGCGGTCCCCTCCACGGCGACGGTGACAGCTGCGGCGGCCGACGGGGCTGTTCCTTCCTCTTCGGGCTCGGCCCGGGAGGAGGAGGCGGAAGGACTACAGGAGGACATTGTCAGCACGACATAATATCAACATATGGCAATGCAATAGAACAACAACAAGTACCCGGAGGACTCGACTTCTTGCGCTTTCCGCTTCCGCACTATCTGACGACCTTGCGGCACCAGCGGCAAAGCGCCAGTCAACTCCACGCCTGGCCCGGAGGAGTCGAACCGACGCGCTCCTCCTTCAGCTCCCTCCTCCGCCTGGGAGCTCACATCCTCTATGGACCCGCTGCTGCGCTGAGCCGCAGCAATGCGGGCCCTCTTCGCCTCAACAGCGGCGCTGGGGAGGAGGTGGTCCGGCCGAGGGATATCGGGTCGCGGCGGGTAGCTCTGGTACAATTCTGTGTGTCCCTGCAAGAGGTTTTTCAGTCAGCAATGGTGTAGTAGAGTTTGATTTCAAAACAAGAAGTCGAACACTTACTGGTTTGGGCGGATTTTGCGCGGAAAACAGCGTTGCCACATACGGCACGGCGTCCACGTCTAGCAACACCCGTTGGACTCGTTGGAGTGCGGCTTCGTCGGGTAAATCCTCTGCGCACATGCGAGAAGGATCAGCGGGGCCTGTGTACTCGAATCCCAGGCGATGGCGTTGCTGGATTGGTTGGACGCGACGTTTGAAAAATGCGAACATGACGGAGGCACCGGTCACTCCCTTCTCCTTCTATGCTTCTATGATGTCCAGCAGTTCCCTGACTTGGTCCATGTCTCCACCGGACGGTTCAAGATTCCATTCTGGCCTCATCACGGGCGGTCTGTTTGATTTTACTGGGAGTTGGGGAGCGTGGTTCTCGATATATAACCAGTCATTCTTCCATCCGGGAAGGTTGGAGGGGAATTTGTATGTGAGATATTTGTCGCCGGACTGCTGATGCAGTTGGATGCCGGCGCCCCCCGCAACGGAAAGGTTCTTTGATGTGGGCTGTGGTTTGATACGGAAGAGGAAGCGGAAAAGATCCCAGTGGGGCTCGATTCTGAGGAAAGCTTCGCAAAAATAGATAAAAATTGAAATGTGGCAGATAGAATTTGGGTTGAGGTGATGAAGCTCAAGCCCGTAGTAATACAGAAGGCCTCGGAAGAAGGAACAAGAGGGGAGGGCTAATCCCCGTTCGGCAAAATGGAGAAATGTGACGATTTCGTCAACATTTTCCATGGGGAAAGGTTCACGGTAAGCGGGGCGCCAGTTGACAAGGCTCTTTTCTT
The DNA here is from genome assembly GCF_002211085.1 of Panicum hallii. Taxonomy (NCBI): domain Eukaryota; kingdom Viridiplantae; phylum Streptophyta; class Magnoliopsida; order Poales; family Poaceae; genus Panicum; species Panicum hallii. The sequence goes on from NC_038043.1 coordinate 12,330,429, forward strand.
ACAGCAACCCCTCGGAAACTAGTTTGTTTAGATCGTGGAGGGAGCACTTACCGTGTGTCCACTCCGCGGTCGATGGCTGCGCCTCTTTCTTCCTCCCCTCGATCTCCGACTTCTTGGGCGCCATCTCAGATTCGCTTGCCACGAGATGCTCGGGGGCTGCAGGGAGAAGGGCGGGGAGGTCGGAGCGGGAGGATTTCTTTGGGGGGATGGCGGCGGCGCTTGGCTCTGATTGGGGATTTTGGTGGCTTTTGCCAGAATGCAGATTGGAAGCACAGTTTTCTCTCACTGTTGCCGCAGGGTTAAATAACCAGCGGGTGGGGAAAAGTTACTGTTCTAAAGTTTAGGAGTCACTTCCGAAGTTCCGGGAATATTCCGAAGTTGAGGGGTCATTTGGTGGACTGTTTGGATTAAATTTTCGATTAATCATTTTTCAGGGTTAGTTAGCCCGAAAAGAGGGGTTTTTCGAATTAATGGTCTAATTCCCATCATCTGTACCATCATTTTGGTAATTTCTCAAGTTGTCATTTTTAGCCTGCATGCCACGGTTGTTGGATCCTTATCTCCAAATTTTGTGGGATTTGGATTCAAGGCTCGGGGGCTGCGGGATACGTGGCATCGACTACTTATTTTTCAAATTTCTTTGAAGGATATGCAGGATTACAGACTAATGGGACCCTCAGCCTGATTCTCCGATTCAACCTAAGGCTCGGGGGCTACTCCATATGGAGTGCGATTTTTCAAATCGCACACCATAGCAGAAATAAAATTCGGGGCATGAGCACCTCATAGCTTCGATGCAGCCAAGCAAGTACTCGAAGAAGGACTTCAAGACGAAGCTTCAAAGGAAGTCGAAGACTGCTTCAAAAGTACTCAATAAGCCTGCAGTACTCAGCTACGAAGAGCTCCGGGGCTTGTCAGACCCGGGGCCACAGGACTGGGTACATAACGTAGTTTAAAGAGGTTTAAAAGATTAAGTCCGTCTTATCTCTTATTCGTCTTGTTTATCTCTTATTTATTCTGTTTAAACAGGAGATGAGGCTAACCGATACAGGGAGAATCTACTCGAGACATGTTCTAGTACGATTCCTTAGCTGGTGTTGGTTAGTATCTTTGTAACCCTGGCCTCTCGGATATATAAGGGAGGACAGGGACCCCTCTCAAAACACGATCTCTAGGTTTTTCTACACAAAAAGCAATACAAACCACCGTACAGGACGTAGGGTGTTACGCATCTTGCGGCCCGAACCTGTCTAAGCTTTGTGTTCCTTGCACCTTCGAGTTCCTGATCTCGGCGTCTCCTCACCCAAAACTTACCACCTTGGGTATACCCCACGGTGGGCAGCCGGTTAAACACCGACAAAGTCCACTTGCCTTCCTCGTCAAACTGCTGTATCTCTTCCTCGAACTGCTGCTCTTGTGCTTCCTTGAACGGCACATCGTCTATAGGATCACACAAGCAAAACATATAGAAAATAAGAATCAGCAAACCAAACAAAACAAATAGAGCAAGATAAGATGATAAAGTTACTGTGCGCATTGCAAGGATCGTGTGAGCGCAAGAACCGATAAAAATGGAGTTAAAACGAAGAAGATATGGCTAAAACATGATTCCAAAGACTTATTTGCGGGAGATTTGGAACTAAAAGGGCTCTGAACAAAGAAACCGAGGGTTAAAATAGGATTAAACCTAAAACTTAGGGGTTAGACTGAAAACGGAGAGGCTAGGGAAGATGGATTAAATTTTATAAAAACTCAGAGGCTAAAACAAAATAAAAGGGCTGTTTTGTAAATACTTTTGAACTAGGACAGAGTGCGAGTTGATTTCTATAAAATGGAGGGGCCTTTTTGTGAAAACATCAGGGCGGTTCGGTTTGACCGGTATTGACCCAAGTCAGATCCAATCTGATCCATCGGATCAACATCCGACGGCTCAGGTCAATTGGGGTGACTTGGCGGCAGCGCTGGTGGGGGCTGGCGGCGGTGCACAATGGTGAGCGGCGGTGGGGTCGCCGGAGAAACGCGATTCCGGCTGCGTTTTAGTGCGCGGTTTGCAAAGGGAGAGAGAGCGGGTGACAGGAAACAAGATGGGGGGCTCGGCGTGGGGTCTCGGCGAGCAGAGCGGACGCATGGTGGCGGCGTGCGGCGAGGTTGCTCCGGCGAGCAATCACGCCCATGGGAGAGAGAGTGAGGGGAAAAGGGGCCGGCGGTGATTCTTGACCTGAGGCGAAGCTCTGGCGGCGGTCGAGGTCGATGAGAGGCGCGCGGAGCGACGGGTCCACAACGAGCCCGAGCAAGACCACGGCGGCGTGAGCTAGTGTGAGGAGAGGAAGAGTGAGGCACGGGAGCGAGAGAGGGGAGTGGCAAGGAGTGAGGCAGGCTTGGGTGCGTCTTTTATAGGCTGAGGAGGGGAGAGGTGGAGCTCGGGTGTAGCCATCAATGGCAATCAAGGGATGGGGCTTTGATGGAGGGGAAACGGAAGGGAGGAGGTGAGGGGGTCGCGGGAGGCTCTTCACCGAGCCTTGAAGGTGGAGTAAAAGAGGGGCATGCGGCGTGGCCAACAACGGGGGGGGGGGGATGGGGGGCGTGCAGCGCGGGGTAAGGTGGAGCGGATGGAGGTGGGAGATGACAGGTGGGGTCCACCTGTTGGTGATCGGAGTGGGAGAGGAGGGGAGGCAGGTTAGGGCTGTGAGCTGGTCCGAGCGGGAGATTGGGCTGTGCGGGAGGGAGAAAAGGAGAAAGGGGGGAGAGGAGTTGGGCCAGGCTGGAAAGGAGAGAGGGAGAAAAGAGAGAGAGATGGGATGGGCCGGTTGGGGAGAGAGAGAGAAAAATATATATTTGGTATTTTGTGATGGAATTTCTTTCTTTTTTTTCCTTTTTTCTGGGTATTGCAGTTTTATAGTTTTCGATGATATTTTATAGAGATGACCGGAACTGATCCATATCGACACCTTTTGATTCGGTCTCATTTTCAATGTACTTCTTTTCCACTATCGCTATCGTTTCGGAGTAAAAAGGTATGATTAGAAAAACATAATGCAATAGTTTTCTTCCCTACGGATGACAAGATCTGAATGCTCACTTGCTCTTTGTCTCCGCTGCGAGCCACTATGGGCTCCTCTAACAAATGAGGTCTTTTTATAGGGCGCGCCCGCCACTAACCATCATAGCAAAAAAAAAAGATAAAAATAACTCTTGAGCTTGAGGAATATGTAAAACTAGCATGGTTCCCCGCGCAAAATAGCTTAGGTACCTAGTTTGTTTGCTAGAGTTTTGGATCTTTTTACTTCAAAAAAAAATGCAAATAGTTTTATTCAGTTATATCTTTGTAATTATTTTTTTATAATGGTCGTGGTCTAGACACGGGTGCAAGCTTTATTTTTTATTTTTTATATTTTGTCGTGTATTTTGGATAATAATTTAGAAGAAAATTGAATGCTTTATACATTTTTGGGTATTTACTGATAGTAACTAAATATTATATATTTTGAATATTATTTTTTTAAAATACTTGAGACGTACAATTTCTCTTGAGTATTCTAGATACCGTGCATGATAAATAAATTATCCCTAGACTTGTAGAAGAAGATTTAGGTAAGTGGTTCAGTATATATACCACCATATCTATCTCTATTATGCTCCTAAAAATCTTAGCCCGCTATACTATAGTAATTAAAGATGCATCACTAACAGTGCATGTCATTACTTTTGACATTACCCGTGGCTTGCTATGGATGGACGTGCATGTCAAACATCTATTTTCAAATTGCTTTGTTCTAAATCTCCTATCATCACTCCACAATTTTTGTATCATCTATCATTTCTTCTCTTCTAAATTTTTTAGCTTTCAACCATCAACAAATGACAATGCTACATAAGCAAACATCACTGTCTCAGTTCTTCTCATTGTCTCTAGTGGTGATCGCCATGCTTCGGTAATAGCAACAATACAATTTATGTTAGAGTAATCACCAACTTGGTGACTGGGCTAAGATTGTGTCGTGGCTACAACATGTCTACACCACCATGCAATCATTGTTATGCCCTTAATTTTGTTTGGTTAGTTACCTATGCGTTTTGTATGTTTATAGACTCTCGTCTGTTCATCATTTTCCATATCGAAATCACTTCTTAGCGACCTTTCTATCTTCTAGCTGTGTAGAGTATGCTACTATTCAGATAAACTTCTTCATGACTAACTCATCCATTTTCTCCTTTTTTATGGATGTGGTAATTTCTAGACCCTCTCGGCGAACGTGATGACTTATTTTAGCACTTTATTTAAAATTTATATACAAATTAACTACTAATTAATTAATTCTAATTCTAGATTTAGCTATTTATTAACTTTATTTGACATGAAATGTTTGTTGACTTGTAGTCCCGTTTTTAACTCAAATTTGGATTTTAATTATTTGCATTTGACCTATACTATTTGTTTAGATATTTTCCTTTCTAATTTGCTTCTTAATCCCTCTACAAATCAACTACTAATTTTTTTCTATATTTTAATTCTTGTATTTATCTATTTAATAGTCATATCCGATATGGACTATTTGGTCATTGCTAATTTTCTTATATTAATTTCGAATATATCTATTTTGCCAATAGTAATTTTTATCAAGTGCAGATACTAATTTTCTTATTTTTATAATTTTAAATTTAGCTATTTACTAATTGTATTCGATATGGACTCCTTGGTTAAGTCCTAATTTTGTTATTTTCCTAATTTTAAATTTAACTATTTACTAATCGTATTCAGCATGGACTCTTTGTCATGTTCTAATGTTTTTATTTTTATAATCCCTAATTTAGCTATTTAATAATTATATTCAACATCCAAATTTTCTTATTTTTTCTATTCCGAATTTGGCTATTTATTAATTGTATTTGATATGAACTTTTGAGTTAGCTTAGACCGTTATATCTTCGTAAAATTCAACTGTGCAAATCCTTCTCTTTATTTAGATTAATATAAAAATTTGTAGAATCTCTCGATGAACGTTGTAGTTTCTTTTAATATTCCATTGTTACTATAATAGATATGGAAGTATCTATGTGGAGAGGCCTCTCCGGATCTTGATTCAGTGAGAGCCCCTCCCTCCCATCCCCCGTTAGAGCCTTCCGGATAAGGTAACAACACGGGGAGAAGAAAAAAAATTGATCATATGCTCGTGTCGCCGCCCGCCCCTCCGCCCCCGCGTCCACTGCTTGCCTCACCGGCGTTGCCTCCAATGCCGGCGAGCGCCGCCCTTCTCCCACTGCTCCCCTCCCCTTCTCTTCCCCTTCCCCTCCTCCGAGCCATCCGATCTTTGCCCCGCCCGTCCGGCCGCCTCCGCCCCTGCCGCCGACCTCCCCTCGCTGGCGTCGCCTCCAACGCCCACGAGGACCGCCTTCCCCTACCCCTACCCCTACCCCTACCCCTCCTCCTCCTCCCCCCTCCTCCGACTTCCTCCCTCTTCCCCGACTCCCTCCCTCGGCCTAAGTGCCACCGCCGCCGCCGGATTCCCCTGCCACTAGCAGCATCCAACCGCCATCTGCTACCACACGCCCGGCGGCGCCATCGCCGCCGGCCTTGCTGCCCACAACCCACCACCACCGCCGGTCCAGCGGCCTCTACAAGATTTTTCTAGACCTTGCAAGCAAATATCCCCTCCCCAGCCCCCCAAACCTCAAAACCCTAACCTGAATTGGAGCTCACCGGAGTTCGTATCCTGGCCGGAGAAGATGAAGTCCTAGGAGGAGGAGAAGGAGATTTGTTACTTTCTTGTTACTTTCTCGTTACCTCCCGTGTACCTTTTAGGCTGAGTCCAATGGCGGGGGTAGATATCGCCCCGCCACGTCAGCTCTCGCCCCCACTCTCACCCCACCCCTCCAATGCAGAGGCTATAGTGCCAGCTCTCACTTCTCTCTCCTCCACGTCAGCTTTTCTTTTCCAGATTTAATTATTTCACTCTTTTTTGTTCGCGCATCGCCTCCTCATACTCCGCTTGGAACGCATGGATCATTTCAGCCTCCATTCCTTCACTCGAATCCGTGGTAGATGAAGACATGGCGTCTTGAAGAGTGAAATTGAAGTGTGGATGGGAGAAATGAGCTCAAATGGGGTGTGGAAGGAGTGAAAACCGGGTGGGGTATTTATAGGGGGTTGGAGATGAAATTTGAAATTTTTTGCAATTTTTTCAAATTTTTTGGAGTTCAAACGGTCAAATAACGGCTAGTTCAATGGATAGTCCGCGTGGACCAATCAAAACGCGCCACGTCACGTCCTCTCGCCTGCGTGTCGCCGACGCCAGTGCACCGCCTCGCTACCGCCCGCCTATCGCCCGCCTACCGCCTGCCAACGCGGGCGAGAGCGGGGCGATAGCGCCCGCTCTCGCCCGGCGGTAGTGCTACCGCCTTCTCTCTCCCTCTCGCGTGCCTCTCGCCTCGCTCTCGCCTGGGCTGGGGCGACGGGGGGGGGGGCGGTATCGCCCCCATTGGCACCAGCCTTAGGAATAGATAGATCATAGATGTGATGTGATTTGAGCAAGCAAGTGAAGCGTGATGGTAATGCCTGTTGAGCTAATCTGGCGTCATGATTGCAAATTCGCAATGCCGACCGTCCTCTGCATCCATCATGCCTGTCTGTATGTCTGCACCAGACCGGAGCACTTGATCCACAATCTGTTTTTGCTTTGCCCTCACATTACGTTACGCATTGCTCATCATCACATCCATGTTCAAGGAGTGAAATCTAATCCACTGATCCTAAACGATGGTAATGGCACACTATATGCAGTTCAGTGTGCATCAATCTCCATCTTCCATTTTGGTCATCGTGCCGTCGTCGTAACCGTCGTGAAGAACACGAACTCCACTCAGCAGCAGTCTACTGAGGGGAACGGATCGGAAAGGAAGATGAGGCTTGTTGGGCGGCGGCGTACAAGAAGCACAGCCAGGGCTGCTGCTAAGCCATTGGTTGTGCTATGGGCAACCTCGGCCATCTGCTCTGCTCTTATCGCCGTGCTGCTCGCCTCCAGATCATACTATCTCCAGCAGCAGCAGCAGCCGATCACCTCCACCGGGGCGGTGGAAGAGGGCCGGCACCACCACCGGCGCCGGGCGTGCGACGACCAGGCGAGGTGGGTGGCCAAGATGGCGTCCCTGCACAACGCGTCCCTGGTCCTCACCGTCGACCGCAGGGGCTGCGCCAACTTCACCAGCCTGCAGAAGGCGGTCGACGCCGTGCCCGACCGCGCCGCGGCGCGCACGCTGATCGCCGTCGACGCGGGCGTCTACGCGGAGAAGGTGGTGGTGTGGAGCAACAAGACAGGCGTCACGCTGCACGGCCGCGGCAACCTCGAGACCACCGTCGCGTGGAACGGCACCGCCAACTCCAGCGGCGGCACCTTCGCCAGCGCCACCTTCGCCGTCCTCGCGGACGGCTTCGTGGCCTACAACCTCAGCGTCCAGAACACCGCCCGCCCCGCCGACCCCGGCGACGCGGGCCGCCAGGCGGTGGCGCTGCGCGTCGCGGGGGACCAGGCGGCCTTCTACTGGTGCGGCTTCTACGGGTCGCAGGACACGCTGCTGGACGAGCAGGGCCGACACTTCTTCCGGGAGTGCTACATCGAGGGCTCCATCGACTTCATCTTCGGCAACGCGCGCTCCCTCTACCTCGGCTGCACCATCAGCTCGGTTGCCAACGCCGCCGCGGGCGGCGCCGTCACGGGGAGCGTCACGGCGCAGGGCCACGCCTCGCCCGCCGACAGGACGGGCTTCGCGTTCGTGCGCTGCAGCGTCGTGGGCACTGGGCAGGTGTGGCTGGGCAGGCCGTGGGGCGCCTACGCCACCGTCGTCTTCGCCAGGACGTACCTCGCCGGCGTCGTCGCGCCCGGGGGGTGGAACGACTGGAACGACCCCGCCAGGCAGCAGATGGTGTTCTTCGGCGAGTACGACTGCACGGGCCCCGGCGCCGCCGGCGGCGGCGCCGCGCAGAGGGTGGAGTACGCGAGGAAGCTGGACCAGCGGCAGGCCGCGCCCTTCATGGACGCCTCCTACATTGACGGCAGCCAGTGGGCGGTGCCCCCTCTGCTTCCGACGGTGCAGGGCGACGACGTCATATCTGCTGAATAGCCAACACCATGGCCGGCAGCAGCGTGTAAATGTAACTTACTTTAGGCAAAATTTGCTACCGGACATCATTAAAAGATGTCTTTTACCACAAGCCACTAAAAAAGAGTGACTTTCCTAGAAACCACTACAAAACCATATCAATTTGCTAGGAGACACTATAGCTTATGTAATAATATTTTCAACTCAAATCACTTAAATCTGGACAAGTATACCCTTCCCTGCCCTGTCCAGCTGCTCTTCACAAACTTCACATATCAAATCATCATGATCGTCTAAAAGGAATAGAAAAGAAAGAATGAGAAAAAAGAAAGAAAATCAAAATTATCCTTGGACAGTGAGAAAACTGCTGGAATTTTAGTAGGCTGGTTTTACTGATGCACCGAGGCCCAAAAAGTTTTCTGGTGTGCACTTTAAGAGATACACGTCAAGTCCATCTCTAGCTGACTGTAATGCGTGCATGGGAAACGAGGCTTAGCATACCAGCGGGTGAACATTCTCCTGAGGAGAGGAAGAAGTTCACGGATGCCAACAATCTCTTCGTGGGCTGCATTACAAGTGTTCTTGCTGATCATCTGGTTGATGTACATATATATATATAACAGATGCGAAAGAGCTGTGGGATGCATTGGTTGCAAAGTATGATGCGACTGATGCGGGCAGTGAACTGTATACCATGGAGAGCTTTCATGACTTCACGATGGTGAACAACCGTTTTGTGGTAGAGCAGACTCATGAGATACAGATCCTTGTGAAGGAACTCAAACTCCTAAAGTGTCCTTTACCTGACAAGTTTGTGGCTGGATGCATGATTGCAAAGTTGTCCTCCTCGTGGAGAAACTTTGCCACAGCTCTAAAACACAAGAGACAGGAAATACCAATTGAAAACTTGATAGCATCTCTTGATGTTGAGGAGAAGGCTCGAGCTAAGGATGCTTCTGAGAAAGAAGGTGAGGTCACTCCAGCGCTAACATGGTGCAGAAGAACCACCCACACAGTAAGAACAGAGGGAAGGCTGCCACGAAGCCTGTCAAGACTACTACCTTCGAGAAGAAGAAGACTACAAACGCTAAAGGAGCTTGCTTCACGTGCGGTGAGGGGGATACTTCGCGAGGACTGTCCAAACCGTGTAGATCGCAAGGAGAAGGCTAGCGATGGATATGGATCCAAGAATGTCAACACGGTGACCACGAGCAACACTGGAGACGGGTACGGTAATTTACCTACTATTTTTCAGTATTTCAATCTACTAGTTGGTGGCTTGATACAAGTGCTAATATTCATGTGTGTGCTGACATCTCTATGTATTCTTCTTACCAGATCGCTCGGGATTCTTCCGTCCTAATGGGGAATGGGTCACATGCTTCTTTTTATGGTGTTGGCATGATAGATCTGAAGTTTACTTCGGAAAAGATCGTGCAGCATGCATCATGTCCCTTCTATCAACAAGAGTCTTGTGAGTGGCTCCCTTCTACATAGGGATGGTTTTAAGATAGTTTTAGATTCCAATAAATTAGTAGTGTCTAAGTGTGAACAATTTGTTGGTAAAGGTTATGATAGGGGAGGCTTGTTCCGCTTTTCCCTTGCAAACTTTTGTAATAAGTTAGTGAACCATATTTGCGGTAGCGTTTATGATGATGGGAGTGTTTGGCATTCTCGTTTATATCATATTAATTTTGGTTTAATGTCTTAGCTTTCCAGCATGTGTTTAATTCTAAATTTCACCATTGCCAAAGGTTCTAAGTGCCATAGCTATGTGCAATTGAAGCAACCTCAAAAACCTCACAAGTCAGTTGAGTAGAGAAACTTGACACTTCTAAAACTCATACATTGTAATATCTGCGAGATGAATAGTGTGTTGATAAAAGGTGGAAAGAAATATTTCATGACATTGATTTATGATGCAACTAGATTTTACTATGTTTATTTGTTGCAAACTAAGGATGAAGTGTTAGATTACTTTAAAATCTATAAAGCCGAAGTTGAAAATCAACCAGAGAGAAAGATCAAACGTCTAAGGTCTGATCGTGGTGGTGAGTATTTCTCCAAAAATTTTGATGAATTCTGTGAGGAACATGATGTTATTCATGAGAGAACGCCTCCCTATTTACCCAAATCAAACTGGGTTGCTGAGAGGAAAAACTGCACCCTAACTGACTTGGTTAACGCCATGTTGGACACTGCTGATTTATCTAAGGCATGGTGGGGGGAGGCTTTGTTGACTTCATGTCATGTCCTAAATAGAGTTCCAAACAAGAATAAAGTTCAAACACCATATGAGATGTGGATTGGGAGAAAACCATCGCTTTCTTATTTGCGCACTTAGGTTGCTTGGCGAAAGTCAATGTATCTATTATGAAGAAAAGCAAGTTAAGACCTAAGATAGTGGATTGCGTCTTTCTAGGGTATACTCAGCGGAGCACTACTTATAGATTTTTAGTAGTTAAATTTGACGTACCTGATATGCATGTTGATACTATTACGGAATCTCGTGATGCAACATTTTTTGAGAATATGTTTCCAAAGAAAGGTATACATAGAATTTCTAGATTTCTTACTGAGCTAACTCCTGAACCTACTGCACCTGTTGAGTTTTCTGAACAACCTGTCGAGAATGAGGAAATCCTTAAGAAGAATGAAAGTGAAGCTCCTAGGAGGAGTAAGAGACAGAGGGTTGTAAAATTATTTGGTGATAATTTTACTATGTACCTTGTGGATGATATTCCCACGTCTATTGCAGAGGCATATGCATCTCCTGATGCTGATGATTGGAAAGAAGTTGTTCACAACGAGATGGACTCGATTCTATCCAATGGGACCTAGGAATTAGCTGAACGTCCCTATGGTTGCAAACCAGTTGGTTGTAAGTGGATGTTCAAGGAAAAGCTTAGGCCTGATGGTACTATTGAGAAGTACAAGACTCTTCTTGTGGCCAAAGGTTACACACAAAAGGAAGGAGAAGACTTCTTTGACACTTACTCACCTGTTGCTAGATTGACCACTATTCGAGCACTACTTTCCATGGCTACCTCATATGGTCTTATCGTACATCAGATGGATGTTAAGATAGCTTTCCTAAACGCAGAGTTGAATGAGGATATTTACATGGATCAGCTAGATGGTTTTGTAGACGAAGGTCAAGAAAGCAAGGTGTGCAAGTTGTTAAAATCCTTGTACGGTCTCAAACAAGCACCTAAGCAATGGCATGAGAAGTTCGACAGAACCTTGACTTCTGCAGGCTTTGTCATTAACGAGGCTGATAGATGTGTGTACTATCACCATGGTGGGGGTCAAGGAGTTATGTTATGTCTGTATGTGGATTATATACTGATTTTTGGCACAAACATTGAAATAATTAATGATGACAAGTCTTTCTTATCAAAGAGTTTTGATATGAAAGATCCGGAAGAAGTTGATGTGATCCTCAACATTAAGCTTATTAAGGACGAGAATGGGATTACTTTGTCACAATCCCATTATGTGGAGAAGGTCTTGAGATGGTTCGGTTACATGGGTAACAAGCCATCTCCAACACCATATGATACCAGTGTGATACTTCGCAAGAACAATAAAATTGCTAAGGATCAATTGATGTACTCTTAGATTATTGGTTCACTCATGTACTTAGCTAGCGCAACGAGGTCCGACATATCTTTTGCTGTGAGCAAATTGAGCAGGTTCATGTCAAACCTAGGCTCTGATCATTGGCATGCATTTGATCATGGTTATGTGCTACTTGATAGGTACTACTAGCTATGGGATTCACTATTCTAGGCAACCCGTTGTACTAGAGGGATATAGTGATTCGAACTAGATTTCTTATGCAGATGAGCTGTATGCTACGAGTGGGTATGTGTTTACCCTAGGAGGCGGTGCGATATCATGTAGGTCTTGCAAACTGATTATTTTGATGAGGTCAACCATGGAAGCAGAGCTTACTTCTCTAGATAGCCACTGTTGAAGCGGAGTGGTTGCGTGAGCTCTTGATGGACTTGCCTGTGGTTGAAAAACCTGTGTCAGCTATTCTTATGAACTGTGACAATCAAACAGTGATAGTCAAGGTTAACCGTGCTAATAAGGATAATGCGAAGTCCTCAAGATACGTCAAGAGACGACTGAAGTCAGTCAAGAAGTTGAGAAACTCTAGAGTGATAAGTGTGACTTATATCTCAATAGAGAAAAATCTGGCAGTTCCCTTCATAAAAGGGCTTTCATGGAATGTGATTGAAAATGCATCGAGGGAGATAGGTATGAGACCCATATAGGTTGCCATAGCAGTAACCCAACCTTTGTGATCGGAGATCCCGTGAATTAGGATCTGGAAAGAACAAGCTATTGGTTAACTAAGGAAAGTAACTTTTAAACCTCTCTAAGTGAAGATGCAATACTCTCAAATACTATAAGGCAGGTTGGCTATACGCCTTAATGTGTTTCTATTAGACTTTGATAAGCAAAGGTGCTGTACTACGGAGCATCCTTGAAAGAACACACCTATATGAGCCTGATCGTTAAACGTTGCAGTCTATGAGATTTTTGTAATCTCTAGCAAGCTCATAAAGAGACCAGGGAGTACAACGTATATGCTTCACCCGAGGGGTAGGCTACTGGCAGCCTTGTTCTGGTTATGACTTTGAGTGAAACTTGTTAGCAGAAAACTAGCAATTCAAGTCATAGTCCATTGTCAAGTTGTGAATAAGCATAGCTTGAAGCTCTAGGTGGAAGTTCAACTTAACAGTCTCTGCTGAAACACTAGTATATTAAATAGTGGTAAGAACAGGCAAAATTCTAAACGGGTATTTGAGATCTGGTGGGGGATTGCTGGAATTTTAGTGGGCTTGGCCATTAACAATTTTAGAAATTCTAGTAAATCTCAAAGGCACATGTATGCAAGAGTATGTGGTGCAAGATTAGTCCCCCTTGCTAGTGGAGGAGAGGGATGGTGGTTGGCTTCCCAAAATTTCTGGCAAAAAAATTTGTATACATTATATACATTGTGTATATGTATAAAAAAATAGAAAATTACACCATCAAACAGACTTTCCAATCTTATATTGCATCTTGGGCTCATATAGCCCATTACTCCCCCTCCTCCAGGCTCATTTCCGGCAGCCCAACTGCTCCCCCTTCCCCTCAACAGATGTAGACGGCCCAAACTGCTACCGATTCCCTTCCCCTTCGGCCCTTCCCTTGCCTGCCGTGACCCCGTCCCACCTCCCATAGTAGGGGCCAGCGGCGGCGAGCCCTAGCGCTAGCGGGCGTGTAGTAGGGGCAAGCGGCAGCGGCGTGGCGGCATCCTAGTGGTGCAACGGCTGGGTGCTGGGCGAGCGGGCAGGGGGTAGGGGCGCCGGGCGACTAAGCAGCCGTGGCAGGGCCAGCGCGGCTGCACGGTGCGCACAGCGTAGGGCTGCCACCAAGCGTAGCTGCGACTGATGCGCCTACGTAGGCGGCACCGACACACCACACACCGACTGCCCTCTTTGGCTGTTCCTTTTCCTATCTGCCCTCTGCGATTCTGAAAAAAAGAAATATGAGCATAGAGCAGTGATGATGAGTAGTGTGCAATTTGTGCAATTTCGATTGGAGTTTGCTTATTAATTTATGATAATTTTAGAACAATGCAACAATTTGAGTGATTGCAATATATAGGTTCAAATCATGAAGAGGAAGAACGGTAGTAGTGCTATGAATTTGTACTTTAGGCTGCCAATTTTTTTCGTCTTTTAAAAATTTTTGGGTACCCAAACTTCAAATGCTGAACCCGCCCCAGAAGCACTGCCAAGGAACCTGCATGGCGCAGCTCAGCATCAGCAGCGGGTTCCTCGAGAAGCTGCGCGCCGTAGGCGGCATGGAATACAAAACCGCTCGATAATCGCGATTATCGGTGAAATTTATCGTTACTGATGCTAGCTGAAAACGTAAATCGACTGGAATTTTGCTAGATTTCAATGGAAAATTCAAATTTTTTTAAAAATTTATAAAAAGTAGAGAACTTATTCTCTTGATTCCAGAATGTTGTCACATGTTGAAAGCAAAATTGTTTGCTTAGGGAAAAAATATTTTTATCTAACTACCCGTTACCATCCACTAACCCATTAACCCGTTAACTCTTCCACCACATTGTGGCCTTACGAGGACCACAATCACTCTCTCTCCCAGCAACCTCATATCCCTTTCCTCAGGTTCCAGCTCACTTTCCCCAACCTGCCTGTCACTTTCCTCACACGTGCGCAAGCACAAAGCAAGAGAGTGGGCGATTTCAGCTCCGTTCACCGATTTTCGTGCGATTAAGGCCGATAATCAATATACATGTGACGATTATCGATGATGCTCCAGCTGGGAGCGAGGGAGCTGTGATCGTGGCGTCAATAATCGAGGTAAATCGTTGATTATCGATTTGTATCGGATGATTTTCAGTTCAGTTTAACTTCTTATTTATTTCTACTCACTGATTTGGCTAAATATACTACAGTGGTATAGAATATTTCTTGGATGGTTGGTTGTATCACAGATCTAAAATGTAGGCTGCAGTGTTAGATATTAGTCCTGGGGAAAAGTTTATTGTTGTACAAAATGCTATGTTAAATAGGAAAACAAGGTGCATGCCTTTACTTTATTTTGTATGCCTAAATGGTACAAATTAAGAGAGTGAGTATCATTTATTCGTAGCATAATTTTGACACAGACATGGTTCGATTTCCCTCTTGTAGGTCAATGTCCGATAATCAGGACTTAGTTTGGGAACATGGAGAGAAGATTGGCATTGGCTTCAAGTGCAAGTATTGTCGTGTTGAAAAGGGTGGAGGAGGGGCAACACGACTAAAGGAGCATTTGGCACACCGAGGGAAGAATGTGAGGTATTGTCCCAATGTTCCTAAAGAAGTGAAGGAGTACTTCGGGCTTCAAATCGACAATAACAAGCAAAGAACGAAAGCTAAGAGAAGATGAAGCAGCTAGAACTGAATATGTGGACTTAGAGACTGAGAATGACGACCATGATTTGTAAGCTGCTCTTTGACAGTCGAGAGAAGAGCATGAGTATAGAGAGAGGGCTGGTCAACGATATGAGAGAGGTGGTGGTTTCAGATCGGGGCAAGTGAAAGGTACGCTCCCATCTATGCTCACTAGGAGCAAGACACAAGTGCCAGACCGTGTGAGAGACTACAATCTTGCTTCTGCCTCTGGCCCAAGACAACCACGAATTGATACAGGCCCATGGACGGAAAAGGGGAGAGGGGCCAAGAGCAAAATTGGAAGAGCGTGGGCGAAGTTTTGCCATGCGACTGGTATACCTGGCAAGAAATTAGATGACCCTTACTTTAGGGCAGCTTTCATGGAGACCCAAAAATATGGTGCGATTGTATGCATGTGCTAGTTTGCGTACTATTACATCTATGTTTATTTTATGTTAACATGTTTGTGTGACAATGTAGGTACTGGAGTGAAACCACCTACTGGGAGGGAGGTTGATGGAGTTAGACGAGAATGAGAAAGAGATCATAAAAGAGATCGACAAGTGGAAGCAGGAATGGCCTACTTATGGTGTAACAATCATGTGTGATTCATGGACTGGTCCAACCCGCATGAGTGTCATAAATTTCTTGTTGTACTGCAATGGCACTATGTACTTTTGGAAGTCGTTTGATGCCATAGGATATTCACAGGATGCTGATTTTATTCTTAAGGTATGTCAAACTTGGATCCATTGTATTCACAGGATGTCGTATGATTTTATTCACACAATATTCACAAGATGCACACTAATGGTTTGTTAATACATGCAGCTCATCAAAAAGATTGCGAATGATGTTGGCACTGATCATGTTGTCCAAGTAGTGACAGATAATGGATCCAACTACAAGAAGGCATGTCAGTTGCTCAATGCCGAGTATCAACACATAGTTTGACAGCCATGTCTTGCCCACACAATAAATCTAATGCTGAAGGACACTGGACAATGGTCAGACCACGAAGCAATCATTGAGAGTGCTAAGAAGATATGTAGTTGGTTATACAACTCCAATTCCTTGCACTATATGATGAAGTTAGCCATTGGAGGTGAACTGGTTAAGTGGAATGCAACAAGGTTTGACATAAATTACATGTTCCTTCAGAGCTTCATGAGGAAGAAAGATCAATTCATGCAGTGGATGATGACCCTAGAATTTCGGGCTTCTTGCCATTTCAATTCAGAACAGGGAAGGTATGCATACACAAACCTCACAAATTTAGATTGGTGGGCAAACATGCAGTATGTGTTGGAAGATGTGGAGCCATTGTATATTTTCTTGCGGTTTGCCGATCAAGATCAGGTTCCAACTTTAGGTGAAGTGGTTGTGCAGTATCAAAATACAAAGCAGACATATGCTGCCAACTTAATTTAGAAAAATTCGACTCGTTTTCAACATATCATGGAGATAATAGATAGGAGGATGTCCACTATCATGCTAGGGACTTATGTGCGAGGTGCTTGTGCTTTGAATCCGATGGTGAATTATAACATGGGGATAACAAATTTCTTAATGATAGATCTTCGCAAATGTTTAGAAAGGATGTGTGATACAAACACAGCGGCTGCTGCACTTCAGGAAGCTATGTTTTTTAAGCAAAAGCGAGGAGATTTTGCTGTAGAGCTAGCTAGGAGGATGGCCACTGATCATGCTACTTCACCGGCTAGTTGGTGGTCTATGTTTGGTAATGATACACCAACACTTCAACACCTTGCAATGAAGTTTCTCTCCTAAAGTGCCTCATCAAGTGGATGTAAGAGGAATTGGAGTACTTTTGCCTTCATCCGCACAAAATGGCGAAATCGGTTGGGACACAAGAAGTTGCATCAGTTGGTTTTTGTGAACTACAACTTTCGACTTCGTATCCAACGAGCAGGAAGCACAGTTGAGCCTAGTGACTTTGATCCTGTGAGTGGAATGATGGATCTTTCATTTTATCGTCAACAAAGTGTGATTCAAGATTGGATGGAGCACAACAGATGCAATGCCCCTCCAACATTGGATGAGGACTCTGATATTAGTGATGTTCCCCTTCCTAATCCAATGTTCACTTCTTTGGCAGAGGACAATAAAAATTTAGAGCAATGGGTAGGTGAGAATGTTGGTGATACACATCTTGGCAAGAGGAAGACCAAAGTTCTCCGACCTCGGCGACCAGAAAAGAAGGAAAAAATGATTAGGAGCCCTCCAGAGGAAGAGCTTGCGAGCAATGAGACAACACCTGAGCCTAGTGGTGGTGGTGATGAAGGCAACACCGATGATGACGGTGACGATGATGATGACAATGATGATAGAGAGAGTGGTTATCCTGTATCTAGTCAAGCTGGTGGAAGGAGTGATCATAGTATGTCGCCTATTAGATTTACCGGGGAGACAGATTTCACCCATGCCACACAAGATCAAGATCATGGTCAACCCAGTCACAACGGAGGACGACAAGCAACCGACGTCGATCTGGTCCTCGGGAAGGTGATAGCTCCAGCTCAGTGAGTTCAACCTTCAGCTATCCACGTCCACCCTCCTATCCATATCCATACCCACAACCATACCCATATCCGTACCCACAACCATATTCACACCCACCACCATATCCAAGCCACTTCATTCAACTACCGGTACATCTTGGCATGAGCACTAGTAGTCAGATTGGTGAATTACAGGTATGTATGTATATATATTACAATTTCATCATTATGTGTTCCCCTCTTATTTGAGTTCATTTCAATATTTGGGAATATTATTATGGATATCACACATACCAGCAAGAAGAGACCGAAGAATAATTAAATTGATATGCCGAATGCCTTCATATATGGACTATGTACTTGCTAGTTTGTATGTGGCTTGTATAGACTATGTACTATTGTTTCTATGCACTATAAGGTTTGTATGAACTATGCACTCTTTTATTTCTGTAAACTATGAAGTTTGTATGGACTATGCACTCGTTTGTTTATATAAACTATGCACTTCGTGATTTGTATACATGTGCAAATTTATGTGCTTTATGCAATTTTATGGGCAAAATATGTAAACATGTTTATTTTTTAGCCAATTCTATATGCAAAATTGTGCATGTATGTGTAATTTATCTAATATAATATAATACATAACTAAAAAATTAAATGCTATCAAACCTTTATTTTTTCCATTGCCAAAACACATTTTCAGTAGGCGAAGCGATAAATCGTTCAGTTTGCATCGATTATCGATGATAAATTGTTAATTTTTATTTTCTAAAATTTAGATCTCTTTACCGATAGATTTTGGTAATTTTTCAGCGATTTTCAACCGGAGCTCGGTGATTATCGTTACCGGAGCGGCGGTTATCGCGGCTCACCGGGGCAAGGCAACCGTCGGGATCCCGCCACAGCGAGCACTACCGGCCCAGTGGGAGCTCTGACGGGGTGCCGCACGCCGACTGCCCCTGCGCGTGGGCATTTGCGCCGCCCGCCCCGCATGGAGCTCCGCCGCTCGCCCCGCCCGGATTTCCGCAGCTCGCTACCCCGTCCGGAGCGCCGCCGCTCGCAGCTGACCCCTTGTCTGAGTGCTAGAAACGCCTCAGCCACATTAGCCCGCCGGGCCCCGCCGTCGCATCTGGCATCTCGCTCGCAGGCTCCGGTCTCCGCCGCGCACATCCACCAGATTTGAGGTGAGAAAAGGAACGTGAATGAGAAAAGCAATTGACAGAGCAAAAAGATCGGGACTCACGAAGTAGAAGAACAGGGGCAAACTGGTCCTTTCCCGTTGTCCTAGAATTAACTGAATAGAATAGTGGGTGCAGTGTTTTGTACCAAATGTACATGGTTTTGTAATGTCTTCTAGCAAAGACATTTTTTTTAATAGTCAGGAGCAAAAACCACCTTTTAACGATGTCCTACAGCTAATTTTGCCCTTACTTTACTTCCCAAATTCATTCTGCAGCTACAATACAGTGTTCAACCATGAGCAAGGTGAAAAGGCCACTGCTCAGTCGCGTCTGCCAAGGCCAAGGATCCGCCGCCGCCAACCTCACCACCGGCCGCCGCATCGACATTACTGCCGAACACAAACTCGCCCCCGGTCTTGGCCACTTCATCGTCATGCGTGTCGTCGTTCCTGCTCGCGCTGCCGCTGCCACAGTCACCACCTTCCTCCGTGATGGGGATGCGCCCACCGTCAAGAAGCGGCAGGCCCTCATTTCGCGCCCGCACCGGGTGCCCTACTGTCCAGGACGGCGGCGACGAGGAGGTCGATCCCGGCGACACGAGGATAGGGCTCCCCGGCTGCAGCTGGTACGCGTTGAGGAGCCCCTCCGCGCCGCCGCCGCCCGAGAAATGCTGCTGCTGGTGGTGGTCTGCCGCCGCGACGGGGTGCCAGAGGAAGCGGGCGAAGGGGACCTCCGGCGAGGACGGCGTGGTGGCCAGCAGGTGCGGGCTGCACGCGGCCTCCGCCGGGGGCGTGAGCGGCGCGGTGGACGGCTCGGTGAGGCCCGCGGAGAAGGCCGGCGGCGACACCAGCTGCTGCGGCTCCCGGGCGTACGGGCCGACGGCGAAGATGGAAGCCGTGGGCGAGCTGTAGCTGCTGCTGCTGATGTTGGCGTTCACGAGCACCGCGGGCGACGGCGACCCGGAGGTGAGCGCGGAAGACGCGGGCGACGGCGGCGGCGCCACGAAGGCCACCGCGGGCTGCGGCGCGTGGCGGGCGATGTGGAATAAGCCCGTGGAGCCGGCCGCCGCGTGCTCGGCGATGGCTGCGCCCGGCTCCGGCGACGCGTCGGCGATGCGCTGCGGGTGGCCGTGGGGCCGGAAGCACGCGAGCCTCGCCCTGAGGCGCGACCACCATCTCGTCTTCCTCTGCAACCATCAGACAACTCCATCAGAACTTTCTGCATTAGTTTCCTCCGATGGATGAGCATGAGCTACGAGCCTACGACGCTACTGTTGAATCAATAACAACACCTAACTATACTTGCGACTTGTACACGTGTTCTTAATTAAATTTGCGAAACTCAGCTGATTGCTGGAAGGAACCATGATCGAACAAGGCGTCAGACAGCAGAAGTGCAGAACAGGCGTACCGTGGCGGCGCAGCTGGCGAGGTCATCGTCGTCGAGCTGCTGGCGCAGTTGCAGGTGGCCTGTGCTAGTGGTTCTCGCGGCGGCGGCGAGGACGATGGCCGCGGCGTTCACCGTGCCATCATCCTGCTGCCGCTGCATCCTTTTCCTAATTTCCTTTCTGCTGAATCATTCGATGGATTAGCTTGTTGCTTAATTGGACCGTATGTATCACGTTGGAATGAATTGAAGGAAGAAAGCCAATTTTCAGGAGATGGATATGGATGGAGAAGCTAGACTGCTGCACTAGTAGTCTACTAGTACATGGCCGGATAGATGCAGGGGGTGGAAGAAGAGACCTGGGAAGACGAAAGGAACTAAGGCTGGCCGGCCCGGGCGACGCGTCACGCCATGGGTGTGGTGGGAAGGCAGCTGAGCTGATGATCTTTCCTAGCTCCTCCGTCCCATCGAATCCGATCTGATCCGATCCGACCTTTGATCCCATGGTTGACCAGGGCACTAGCGAGCGAGTCCGTCAAGGGCGCACTCACTAACGGATCATCCAATTAGCCGCGAGAACGGGAGGACCAGTAACTAGTTCCATTTGTCACTGTCGATCCGAGTCCACGGGCGGCTCGTGCACCTTGGGCGCCACGTGAAGCAGTAGCGCAAATAATCTCTGTCCAAATGCGATCCACCTCCGACCAATAAATCCGTGCCCGGCTCGCACGATCCGTCACGGCACGCGGAGCGGATGTCCATGGCGCCGGTCTTGCATGACCTCACTCCTCGTGCGTCGTCCGGCCACGGCCAGGGCAAAGCCATCAGGAACCGGGCTGTAAGGCTATCTCCAGCGATGTCTTCTAAATTCCATCCCCTATTTCCATCCTCCATATCAACTTCATTCTCTATACCAATTTTTACTCCAACAACATTCTCTATCAACATCCTCTATACCCCACAATCTCAATTTTCTATACTATTTTCCAACTGCTCTTTCCCCAACCCCCAACCGCCGTGCCTCCCGCGCCCCTCCGCCCCCCCTCCGCCGCCCGGCGCCCCTCCCCTGCCGCCCCTCCCCCTCCGCGCCCGCCGCCCCCTCCCCCTCCGCCCCCTCCTCCTCCGCGCCTCCCCTGCCGCCCCTCCTCCTCCGCGCCCGGCGCCCCCTCCCCCTCCGCCCCCCTCCGCGCCGCCTCCTCCGCGCCGCCCGCGCCCCTCCTCCTCCTCCTCCGCCCGCCCGCGCCCCGCCTCCTCCTCCTCCGCCCCGCCGCGCCCTCCGCCCCGCGCTCCTGCTCCGCCCCGCCCCGCCGCGCCCTCCGCCCCTGCTCCTCCTCCGCCCCGCCGCTCCTCCTCCCGCTCCTCCGCCCCGCCCCGCCCGCGCCCCTCCGCTCCTCCGCCCCGCCGCGCCCTCCGCTCCTCCGCCCCTCCGCCGCCCCGCCGCGCCCCTCATCCGCCCCTCCGCCGCCCCTTCCTCCGCCCCTGCCGCCCCGCAGCGCCGGCCGCCCCTTCCTCCGTCCCTCCCGCCCCGCAGCGCCGGCCGCCCCGCCCCGCCCCGCAGCGCCGCCGCCCCGCGCGCCGTCCCGCCGCCCCGCGCGCGGGAGCCGCCTCGAGCGCCAACAGGGCGGGCAAAGCCGATGGAGGACGCCGCTCCTGCCTCCCTCTGTGCGGGACGCATACCGCTTCCTCCATTTTACCGGACGCTTTGGAGTACACCGATTGAGCGCTAGCGGGCTACAGTATCCTCCGCGCATACGGAACCGAACGGTTTACAGCGCGTCGCTGGAGATAGCCTAACACCCACACTTTTAGCAAACCACTAATTTTGTTCAGCGAGTATTTAATAGTGCTTAAATAAATCAAACAACTAGACAGTTACACCTTATCATGAGAATGCACAGATGTTAATTCTTAAAGTTATAACCACATCATCAAATCAATGTAGCTTTACAATATGTTACACATCAGTCTTCTTTTCACATCTAGTTCACAGTGCTAACAGCGAGTCACAACCACTCCAGCCTGCCATACTAGTAGTTGTACTCGTTGAGTTGCCATGAGTTTCTAGGAGGAGGAGAGCACCTGGCCGACCAACATGTAACAGCAATAGTACCAGTTCCTTTTAGGCAGCCAATGAGAGAATTCTAGAGTTCCTTCCAGCTAGTCAAATTTCAACAACGAGAGTAAACATGCAAGCAGCCAATGAGTAGTAGATAACGGCTTAGAGGGTGCATGAGAGAGAGATAGAGGGGAGGTACCAGTATAAGTCCTCAGTAGAAAGCTGAAAGGAGTTCAGAAGTCACCAAGCCTGAGAAAGCAACGCACTCTTCACTTCACAATATACTAGAAACTCTTTTAGGATCATTAGAAACTCTTTTAGGATCATCCAATCCTTACTGGGAAGGACCACTAAGTCACCCCCATCGTAGCAATATGGTGACCTGATCATTCATGGAGGGCGACATGGGGTAAGGAAAGGGCAGCTGACCAGTGGGAGGAGTCAGGAAGAAGAGTTCAGTGAAGTGTAAGCCATTTCAGAAGGAGTAGCAGTGAGCTGGGTGGAAGAAACACTAGTCAAGAATTTCAGTTAGACATCAGCAGGCTTAAGGTGAACTTTACAAGCACAGCAACATTGTTTCAGTATTACTAGCATCTCAGAATACCTACCTAAGATTTTACCTCCTTGCTTAATGGTCATCAGTAATAGCAGAGCATGTCAAAAATAAGTTAAGTAATGTATTTTGCTAAGAAGGTAGTTGTGCTAGTAATGTCGCAGAGTATGAGTTGCTATCCGGCCATCAGTTGCAAATACACGTACTAACCCTTTAACCCACGAGTAATTCTCACACGTACAACACTCAAGTAGTATCTATAGAATTAATGTACAGTAGACTGAATAAGAAGGAAGATGAAGGAGCACTCACTGTCAGGGTCTGGTCAGGTTGTTGCTGTAGTCTAGGATGCAGCATGGCTTGCGTCTGCAGCAGCCACTGGGTCCTGTGCAGCACCACAAACTGCTGGCCGCGGCACCATAGCCGGGCAATTCGCTGGCGGCAACCCAACCTGCACGAGCTGCTAAGAAGAGATGTTAATCACCATAGATGGAGAAATCGAAGGGGGAAATTGATGAGTAACAACTAGAGATGGTATAGACCCAACCTGGGGTAGTAATTGCTGAAGAACCCAAGCCATCGCTATGGATTTGGTACAGCTTGCTTGAGCGCTGCAGGTTGCAGAGGAGGGGAAAAGTAAACAGAGCAGAGGGGTGTGCGTGTCTGTTGGCCTGCTCGTTGGGTTCCAGACAAGCAAGCAGCAGTAGCAGTATTAGGCTGTCTCCAACGGTACCATCTAGACCGTTCTCTATTCTATGTATATAGAAAAGATTCCGTTCTCTATTGCTCCAGCAGCGTTCTCTAAATGGTCCTCTAAAATAGAGAACACTACAGGTTTCCTCTATATATAGAGATTCTCTCTCCTCTTCTCTATTTTTTCTTTACATTTTAAACACTGAATTAAATAAAAATAAAATATGTCCATAGCATTTGAGGTATGATAAATACGTACGTATAAAAATTTGGAACAAAATACGTTTCTAATATAGGGTTTAATGTATAGAGAACGAGATTTAGAGAATGTTGTTGGAGAGAAATGAGATATAGAGGAGAGAATCTTGTAGAGAATTCTGTAAATGAAGGATATAGAGAAGGATACAGAGAACGACGGTTGGAGAATCTTGTAGAGAATTCTGTAAATTAGATAGCAGAGCAGCTTCTAGTTATCCTAGTTCAGCTACCCACGTGTCAACAAGAAAAGGTTAGGAGTACTAAATATCACTAATGGTAGACTGATCACTCATGCACAGATCTTTTCTCTCTTAATCATATCTTATTTAGGATTAAGGATTAATGATCTATCTTTGATCGTAGGATGAGCCACTTGGTTTCGTAGATGCACAATGCATGAATCTATTTTTATTTTTTATATATTTTAGTTGCTAAGTATCTGTATACATACTTTACAATTTACAGGAAGCGAACTAGATCAGGTGAAGGAACTTCCGGAGAGTGCAGTTGAACCTGAGTTGAATCTTAACAACTTAGGCAACATTACTTAAAAAACCGATTCGCAGCAACGCCCTATTTTTTTCAGAAGCGGATCAAAATATAATCTGTTGCTGCAAAAGGAGCGGGGTTACTGCAGCGGCAGACCTGTCCCCTGGAAATGCATCTGTATGAGTGCAGTTGAACCATCACCCGCCCCTGTAAATCCCATGAGACTCATTTTTAAGGACGGGTGATGCCGTCACCCGTCCCTAAAAATACCTATAAAAATCTAGGTAGTGGTTTCCTCCCCGACAGCCCATAGCTTGCTTGGGGGGTGCTGCCCAAAAATCCAAAAAACAAAAAAAGGGGAGGGGATATTTAAAACTTCATTTCATTTGAGTTGAGGGCTCTAGGAGATAAGTTGATGCTAATCTCATATCTTTTCTAAAATTTTTAGATAGTTTTAAGTCTCAAATGGAGCTCTCTTACCTCTAAATAGATCTAGATCTCCATGGTGTGGATTTGCTATTTCGAGCTCCATTTGGCTAAAATTTTTGGGTGAAGTTAGGTTATTTTAGTAGGAGAACAAGATTATATAATCATTTGGGTCCAATCTTTATGTTTTAGCCTCATTCCTTAGTAAACAAATTTCTAGATCCATGGAAGAGAGAGAAGAAGCTTTGTTTCTTATCTATATTTACACACATGCATGATAGTTTTTTCCACAAAATTTAGTTGTTCAATAATAGGTTGGATCTTGATTTTTTTTATTTTTTCCATGTTAAATTGACTTTTTCCAAATTATTGAAGAGCTTGTTTTATATTTTAAAAATTATTGAAGAGCTTGTTTTAAGCCATTTAAATTATGTCTTGATGTTCAAAGATGATAGGATATGGATGTACAAAGCACGAAGGATGGATGCCTATTTCCGTGGAGAACTTAATAAATTCATTGAAGCTGCGGAAAACCACGCAAGAAATGAGAAGACACAGAGGATACCTTGCCCATGCAAAATATGCAAGAATATGAGAGTACTCAGCGACACAACTATAATCAGATCGCATGTGTTGGTGGGTGATTTTGTTGAGAATTACACACCGGACATATCATGGCGAGAAAGCACCCCCTCGGATGGAGAATCCGCTTGACGAAATCATACAGGATGCTGAGTTTGATAGATTGTTTGATGCTTATGATAATTTTGATGATGTTGGCAGCAATGATGAAGATGTTAGTGGAGGCTATGGCGATGGTGTCGACGGAAGGCCCGTTGATGGTGGCAGTGATGATAGTAATGACGCTTAACTTGATGACGGTGATTTTCTGAGCTAGTTTTTGCATCACACCAAAGCAGAGCTATTGGTTGATAGTGCTAAGGGGTTGTCGAGATGGTGAAAAAAATTAGCAGAGGAAAATATATACGAGCGATCTGAAGGATGTCCGAAACACTGGACCATTCTCCGTTTCATACTTGAGCTGTTGATCCTAAAGGCTAAGCACAGCTGGTCAGACGGTAGTTTCAATAATCTCCTGCGTATCTTGGCATGGTTGCTTCCAAAGCCCAAAGTGCCTGCCAACACATATCGAGCAAAGAAGCTTGTCAGCCCGTTCATGATGGGTGTGGAAAGAATTCATGCATGCCCAAATCATTGTATTTTGTATCGTAGGGATACTTTCAAAGACTTGGACAAATATCCTGTATGTTCTGCAATTCGATACAAAAATAATGCCGGTTATTGTGGTGGCGACAACCAAGGTCCAGGAGATAGGAACAAAAGGAAGAGGAAGGGTGCAACGAATAGTGTTGCCTCTGTTGAACCAGCAGACAGTACTTTAGGCATCTCTGAGAAGCAGAGCAGAATTCCTGCTATGGTTATGTTGTACCTCCCAGTTGCCGATCACATGAGGCATTTCTTCTCCAACCCAAAGGATGCTGAATTGATGCGCTGGTGGGATTCAGATAAGCGCAAGAAGGGCGACGGAAAGCTTCAACATCCAGCTGATGCTCGCTAGTGGAAGAAGTTCAATGAGCAGTATTATCTGGAATTTGGAAAGGATCCGAGGAATGTTCGGTTTCTGTTGAGTACGAATGGAATGAATCCGTTCGGTGAAAGGACTAGCACTCACAGCACATGGCCAATGATCTTGATGATGTACAACCTGCCTACATGGTTGTGTCAGAAGAGAAAGTATCTTTTGCTATCCATCCTTATACAAGGACCAAAGCATCCTGGCATCGATATAGATGTTTTCCTTGAGCCTCTGATGCAAGAGATGGAAACTCTATGGAAAGAGGGTATCGATATCGTTGATGGTTTTATACGGCAGACTTTAATCTAAGAGCCATTATCTTCGTCATCATCCATGATTATCGGGCTCTGTTTGTCCTTTTGGGACAGATCAAAGGTAGGACGGGATGCTCGGTCTGCATGGATGACACCATATCATCTTTCCTGGAATATTATAGAACAGTAGTGTACGTTGGGTACAGGCGCTTCTTGGTGGAAGGATATCGGTAGCAAAGTAAGAAGTTCTACAACTTATTTGATGGCAAGCCTGAGTTACATTCTACACCAGTAAAACGAGATGGGCACTATGTTTTCAAAATGGTTAGAGCCATCCAGGTCACCTATGGGAAGATGATGAAAGATGGGAAGAAGAGAAACAGAGATAAGGCAACTATCGAAGGCGTACCATTCAAGAAATAGTCCATCTTCTACAAGTACTTGCCGTATTTGGCGGGTCTTGAGATCCGCCATGAAATGGATAGTATGCACCTGAAGAAGAATGTGTTTAGTAACACAATTGGGCTCAATCTGGAGACGTCAGCAAAGACAAATGATACCTTGAAGTCACGTCAAGTCCTGGTGGATAAAGGTAATGAAAGATATGAACTTCCCTCGGCTAGCTACAACTTGACACATGATGAGAAGAAGGAAATGTGTGAGAGCTTACGGGGGATCAGAGTCCCAAGTCGTTTCTCATCCAACATAAGGAAACTGGTCTCGATGAAAGACGTCTCACTACGCGGTTACAACTGTCATGATTGTCATGTGTTGCTGACGGTGTTCCTCCCTATTGCAATCAGAGCGATCAAGCCAGTATACGTGAAGATGGTAATCACTCAGTTGTGTTACTTCTTTAATAAGATTTCTCAAAAAGTGATCGACGAAGATGAATTGTAGGATCTCCAAGAATTTATTGGGGAGACTATGGCGCAGCTCGAGATGTGCTTCCCTCCGAGATTTTTTGGTATAACGGAGAACCTAATGATTCACATGGTCGACCAGATACGTGCACTTGGTCCACTTTACCTACACGAAATGTGGACGTATTAGCGTTTCATGTCCATTCTAAACCGGCATGTTCTGAATCGTGCATACCCTGAGGGGTCCATGATAAAGGGATACAGTACTGAGGAAACCATCGAATGTTGCCTAGGTTACTTAAAGGATAAAGTAGGCATTGGTTTGCCCGTTCTACGTTTTTTGGAGAGGTTGGAACGGGTTGGCACAGTTGGGAGGAAAACTTTCATCGACAAGGATTTCAAAGGTGTGCAACAAGCACATTATAGCATCTTGCAGCATCTCACGATAATGACACCTTTAGTCTTCAAAAACTTGAGCATGATTCATGCAGAAAGTAATGGTGTGGATTGACTGCATGGTTGAAGGACCTGGATCTTCCAGATAGGGAGACCGTGGAAGAACAAACGATCAAAATATTGGTAGCTGGCCCATCTAGCTAGGTCACATCATGACAAGGGTATGATATTAATGGATATCAATTTTATACTGCCGCAAAGGACAAGAAGACCGTGGCCCGGAACAATGGTGTTCGCATTGAGGCCTTAGACGAGAGAACACGCCAAAATACCACATACTATGGCGTCACAGATGATATATGGGAAGTGCACTATGGTTCCAATATACAAATTCTGGTGTTTCGGTGTCGCTGGGTCAAACACCCAAGAGGTGTTGAGGTGGATGGCTATGGGCTTACGATTTTTGACCTCAACAATGTTGGTTACAAATACGATCCATGGGTACTTGCTTCATAGGTCGCATAGGTATTGTACGTAGCTGATCCCACAAAGAAGTCAAAGCATGTTGTCGTCTCTGGAAAACAAGATATCATAGGAGCTGATGGTATAGATGATGTGAAAGAATATAACCAGTACGATGAAATGAATCTCTTCACGGACCTACCATAGAAAATGAGAATTATAGAAGCAAGCATAAGAAAAGACGCCAATCCATGGGCACACAAGGACGGAGAATTAAGAATTATTACCGCTTAAATATGTAGCTATGCAGCTAGTAAATTTTTTTTGATTTCATATATTTTCTCTAATATCTCATGCATCCATGTATTTTGGATGAATTATATATATGAGATGTAATGATGAATTCCGTAGATTCATAGAAGGGAGAAGAAGATTTGTTTCTTTAAGTACTTATCACACTCACACACACTAACACACACTATAGCACACACTAACGAATTTTCAGGTCTTAAAAAGAAAAAAAACAGTGTTGTTTCAACACTCTTAACTATCATATACACTAAAATAGGGTTGTCATATTTTTGTTCTAGTTCTATAGGTGACAATATCCTTAGGGTAAAATTTTCACTTTTTTTATGTGTTTTGCTATTTTTTTGAAATTAATTGATTTTGCAGAGTAAATTTGACAATCATTTGCAGGGGCGGGTGGGGTCCTCACCCGCCTATAAGTGTTTTACCACCACACCCACCGAGGGATACCCCCGAGGTGGTGAGTTTGTAGGTACGATGTCGCCGAGATCAGGAAGTCGAAGGTACAAGGAACACAAGGTTTAGACAGGTTCGAGCCGCCGAGAGCATAATACCCTATGTTCTGTGTGGTTTGTACTTCCTTAGGTGGTGATCTCCTGGGAGAATCCCTATTTGAAAGGGATCCCTGTCCACCCTTATATAGTCTAGAGGATAGATTTACATTGAAGTCCTAGTCGGGTACAAGCGCAGGAGTCCTACCCGAGTGATTTTAGAGTAGTTTCCAACTGTATCCGACTAGTTTTACTACTGTATGAGTAGTCCTACTACATTACGAGTAGTTACAATAGATGTAGGGTGTGGGCCATGTCCCATCCCTTATCCTAGGAAAAGTACGCCACGTGCACAGCCTCGTGTGCCTGGGTCTGACAAGCCCCTGACCTCTTCATAGTCCAGTATTGCAGGCGTCTGAGTACTTCTGAAGGCGTCTTCGAGTTCTCCCGAACTTCATCTCGAAGGTGTCCTCCGAGTACTTCCTTGGCTGCATCGAGGCTGTGAGTTGCTCATACCCCGAGTAGTTGTCAAATCTTCTTTTATATGGGGTGCGATTAAACTCGCACTCCATATGGAATAGCCCCCGAGCCTTAGGTTGACTCTTAGAATCAGGCTGAGGGTCAATTTAATCTTGAGCCTTCTATCTTTATCTTCCAACAGATTTGAAAAATAAGTCACTGATAACACATATCCTATAGCCCCCGAGCCCTGAATCCAAATCCCCAAGGTTTGGAATAAAGGATCCAAAGAGTCGTGGCATGCGATATATGACAATAAAGATTTTGATGGTTAATTATCGCTCAAATCAGATCATGTTCCTTGAGTCAATGGCTAGATAAGACCTCTGGGTAATAATTTAAAAAGCCCCTTATTTTGGAATAAAATCTTAGAAATAATGGTTAACAATTATCTTCCCGAGATAAATCTTCAAAAAGCCTCTTGAATTGGGATCTTCGGAGTAGTTTCACAGCGTCCAGCCTTAAAGCATGAGAGCTATCGCTGAAAACACGCTGAGTGCCATGTAGAATCCAACCCCCGAGCCTAGGAGCGAGATGAGTCGCATAGGATATGCCTAGTAGTCGGTGGCGCCAGCCCCCGAGCCTAGGTATTGGCCAAGTTGCCGTTGAAACTTGAACTGTCGATGAAGCCGACTAGTCGGAGTTGAACAACGTGGGAGGAGGGAGGATGAGCAATACCGACAACGCGACATGCTCTGCGGGACGGCGGTGCGACGGCAACGCGAGTCGACGCGGATTGGTGGGACGGCAACCTCGCAACGGCCGGACGTCCCAACCCTCAGGTTGAGCGCTCAAGTAGCCGCAGTGGAGGCAGGGATTGTAGGTTGAAGCGGGGAGAGGCGGAGATCAGAGGCGCTATGTGGGCCGCCCCAGCACGGAGAACCTGCGAGCGAGGGGGAGGCCACCGGCGCCGCACGAGTCGAGAGATGGAGAGTGACGGTCGGCCGCTGGTTGGGTAGTGTGGCCTCAGCGGGCCTTTGTTGGCCGGCAACGTGACAGCTGCGGCGAGTGGGAGGGGGAGACCGGGGGCGACGACGAGAGGGGGGACGACGCCACCGCGAGTTAGGGGGTGCGAGCGGGGGTGACGGCGGCAATGAGCGGGGGAGAGAGAAAGGGGCAACGACGGCAGAGAGCGGGGGTGAAAGCGCTAGATGCCGCAGCAGTGGCGACGGCTGGGGTGTGGAGGAGGGCGTCGGAGCGGAGCGAGGGGAAGGCGGCGGGCGGCGGGCATCGAGACGGAAGAGATGGAACCGACGGGAGGCGTGCGGGGTGGGAGGCAGGCCGGGGGAGGGTGTGGGAGGGGTCAGGTCGCACAGGTAAGTATCGGGTGGCTGAGGTGCGCCAGACGACGGACGAGACGAAGGGGAGGCGACGTCGGTTGCAGGGGGTGTAGATGATTGAAAGTTTTGTCTGCGCCCTTTTTTATAGTAGAGATGGTAGGACCGATGATGAGAAGAAACCATACAGATAGCACGGTGCAAATGAAGAGAAATCTAGGGTGTAAGATTATTTTAGAGTGCAGAGTTTTAGATTTAAATCCAACCAAGAACTTGATTTTCTATAGTCCCCATTTAGCTACGTTCCGTTGCTATGCCATCTGGAGTCATCATTATTAGTCACTACTTATATAATATGTTGCCTATTAGATTGGACATCTTCTCTCTTTATTTTTCCTCTGCATTTACTCTGTTTGCTTAGAGCATGTATAGACGGTGATTCTTGCATGAGAGCCCACATAGGCAAAAGTGCTATGTGACCGGACTATATATAAGACCCTTATTATACTTGCTCTAAATCTACTCCCAATACACTACTTCCTCTATCCTATAGTATAAGATATTTTGGTTTATTCTAAGTTAAAGTAGTCTAAGTTTGATCAAACTTATAGTTAACAATATTAACATCTAAGACATTAAATAAGTAAATTGTGAAAATATATTTCATAATGTATCTACTATTCTCATTTAACATTTAAAATATTATTAATTGGTCAAACTTAGAATGGTTTGATTTAGAACAAACCGAAATGCATTACATTTCAGGACGAAGGGAGTACATCATGTCACTAAGTTTAAAATGGCGATATCATATAGATACAATCAGAAAAATTATATAACTCACCGAATCATAATATCTCGACATTATTTCTTAAAACGAAGCAAGACGATGGGATAATTGAAGGAGAACATCAAGGACTCGGAACATTCCCCCAAAAAAAGTTCGGACCTGCCGTGGCACCTATACATGCCGGCGTCTGCCACGCTGGCGAGGACCACTCTCCCTCACCCTCCTCCTCATTTCGCGTTCCATACCCTACACACTCGGATGAGCTCTGCCAACACCCCTCTCGGCTTCAACGCGCCATTGCCGCTCGAACCCCACCATCTCCACTCCCTCTCTAGTATGCCAAAAGCACAACTGCCACACCATTAGCATCATCCAACCACCATCCTTTACTACCACCACCTCAACGCTCGCCTGTCACCCCCATCGGACTGACGACCTTTCGGCCATCCCCGCAGTCCGGCCACTGACAAATTCCCGTCCAGAATCTCGAACCCTGACCTCGATCGAGATTCGAGAGTCATCCATCATCTGGGCACCTCTGTCCCCTAGCTATAATCACAAGATATGGCATGTTTGTTATTTGAAACTTTTAATCGTGTCATATCAAGATATGGCATGTTTGTTATTTGGAACTTTTAATTGTGTCATATCGAATGTTTGATACTAATTAAAAAATTAATATAGACAAATTACAAAACTCATTGCATAAATGGAGACTAATTCGCGAGACGAATCCATTAATTAGCTCATGATTTGATAATGGTGTGCTATAGTAAACATGTGCTAATGATGGATTAATTAGGCTCGTCTCGTGAATTAGTCTCCATTTATACAATCAGTTTTACAGTTAACTCATATTTAATATTTTTAATTGGCATCTAAATATTCGATGTGATCCGGACTAAAAATTAGTACCGGGATCCAAACACCCTCTTACATTCATCATCCATTTTAACTTCCTTCATACTCTTTTTTTCCAGAAATTGTGTTTTTTGACAAGATGCACCATTCTCAATCAGGAGGGATTTCAATTTTATGCTAAATGGAGGGCCCTGTTGATCAAACTCAAAGGCATATAATTTCTCATATATATTGAGGAGAGCGTAAGCGCACACGAAACAAGGGTTCCTATATATAATTTCCACGAGCTAGTTAAGCATTACAACTTTAAAATCTAATAAACCTATCTAGCATAGTCATTCTAGCCCATTAATCTCCCACCGCGGGTGTCATTCATCATTTTCTTACCCTTAATTCAAGAACCTGCGAACTCTACGTCAACATTTTGGATATGTTTCAACATTGCACGGGAGTCAGACATTTATTTATAGCTTGCTTCCTCACGGCTCACCTCATTCAGATTTCCCCACGCTTGATAAATGGTTCAGCATTTTTTTTACACCTGATTAAACTATCTACGAATCTTGATTCAACATTTGAATAGGCTAATGCAACATTTTATGATAATCAAATACTTATTCATGGTTAGCATGAGGAATTTGGTATTTATTTATCGTTGGGTTGCTCCCCTATCTTATTTTAACTATCCATCTAGTATAGCACGGATCTCGAACACAAAAAGTTTTATGAAAAAACTTTCGGGAGCTATAGGTTTTCTGCACGAAACACATGAAAAATCAGACAACATAATAATCTCATAATTATCAGGCCTGGCCCAAATGGGATGCATCTTCTGGGCCTGATTGGCCAACTTGGGACCTATCCCAAACGGGGAAATTTTTTTAAAAAAGAATTAAAAAAATTAAATTCGAAAAAAGGGTGCCGATTTGGAAAAATTTTAAAAAGGGGTACCTCCTGCCCGACCAACGGGCGGGAGGCGTGGCGCCTGTCACACCCGATTTATAAAAAACATAATCGAGCCATCATATATGCGCCAGGATCAAGTCACGCATATATACAACAGAATCATCAAGATATCACAACACATATCACGAATAACACTAATATAAATCGTAAATATATCACAACACATATCATGAATAACACTAATATAAATCGTAAATGAGATATTTTATTACAACCGAATCAAGAATCGGTTCAAGAGTTGCGGAAACGTAAAAGAGATACATGTAGAGCTGGGCGCCACAGGGACATCGACTGGGAGACAAACGCCTAGAAGTCGTCGAAGCCGCTGACGTAATCCTCCACGTTGCCGGGCACTGAGCAGCAGTCGAAGATATCCAAGAGAACAGAAAAGTAGAGAGGCAAGAGTGAGTACAAACTCGTACTCAACAAGTATAACACAAACTATGAGGCTCTAGGCTAGCTGACTCAACTGCATTAGCTTTTAGTCTTGGCAAATTTTATTAAAACTATTTACTATAAGTGGATGAATTACCATAAACCCAAATTGCATAAGAAATTAATCAATATTAATTAAGAACTACTGAGAACCATCCAAACCAAAACCACCCGGGGAATCTCCCTAATCAAAGGTTGATAACCCCACTAATCAGACGGAGGATCTGGGCCGCTCATGACTGTGAGCACAGCTGATATATCAGTTTTACACTCTCGAGAGGTTGCACAACTTTACCCACAAGTTGTGAGCTACGCTAGTTGTTCATCATACTTCCTTAGGTGAGATGGCTAGCAAGCACACTACGAGACCGTTACAAAGGATCACGTTAGTAAGGTGTAACCGCTAAGGTTTCTAGATCAGCAATGATGGGGCCCACCTCCGGGGGTACAAGACACACAGCACAGACAAAGCCGGAGGAGCAGGGACCATTGAAGCTTACCACCCCTCTTGCCTATGCAGGTAAGTTACTCCCGAACCAAAATGACCTAATTAGTAAGTCAAGACCGTCCCATTCCAGTCTTGTGGTTGCGCAGTTGTCCCAGGTTGTCGCTCTATGAACCGGTCCTTATGGAGAGTGGCCAACCAAGCACTAAGCACTGTGCTGGCCCCTAAACCAAGTTTCTAACAAAACATCTTTTACGGAGACGTGAGCCACTCAAGCACATAGAACAGAGGGCCACTCTCAGGATTAAATTGCATAGATCCATTAATCAAATTTAATTAAAAAGGACCAACATAGGTGAGAGCGCAGCACCTAGCAAAACTAACCACAATGCAACCCAAGGGTATATATACAGGGATAAAGGTGGCTAGGAAATCCTTATAGGCATACAGAATTAAAATGCAACATGAAATTGTATTTAAAAGTGATAGGATATTCATGTTATACTTGCCTCCCTCGAAACTCTCCTGCTGCTGCTCAAACTGCTCAGAAGATGGCTGCTCCTGGTACTGCTCCGAAGGCTCGACGTCTACTCGCGATCATCAAGCAGGGTCCACACATACACACATGCACAAAAATAGCAAACTATAAGAAAACAGTACACCAATACAATATAACAGTACACAAAACTAGTTTAAAGCTATTCTACGCGTTACAACGATCGCGTGGACATAAAGAACACCTAAAACGGAGCTAAAACGCGAAAACTACGCTTGAAACAATATCCAGAGACCTATCTGCGAGAAAAACTGAGCCACAGGGGGTTCTGGGCAAAAAACCGGGGACCTAAACGCAAATAAAGGGTACACACAGGGGCTAGCACATGAAAACTCTACGGCTGGACGACGGGTTCAATTTTGAAAAACTCCAGGGGGCCGAACAGAAGAAACAGGATTAAAACGCAAATACTTTTGAACTAAAGAGGACCGCGGGTTGATTCCTGAAAAAAACAGGGGCTCTTTAGCAAAGTTACCAGCGCTGACCACTACGCTGCCCTTTGACTCGCGCGTGGGACTGATTTGGGCCACTGGATCTACATCGGACGGCTCAGGGCGCGGGGTCGCGAGGGGGCAGCGGCGCAGACCGCCGGAGCTGAGTCTCCGCGGCGGCGCCTCGCCGGAACTTCGTCGGAGCGGGCGATCTGGGGCGACAGCGGGTCTTTTGGCCTGCGGTTTGGCCGTAGAGAATGAGCGCGGAATGGGTAATCCACTGGTGGGCTCAGGAAGAGGCGGCATCAGCCGGGGGGAATGGCTCGCGGGGAGAGGTGGCTCGGGTTCGCCGGCGTACCGCGGGAGCGCGGTTCCGGCCCCTAGGGTGATCCACTGGCCACGATATCGGGTGCAAAAGGGAGTGCAAGTCGAGATGGGGCTCACCTAGGCCCGAATCGAACAGAGACGGCCTGCTGGGGGCGCAACGGTGGTGCCCGGCGGTGAGGGCGGTGCGGTGCTCGTGGACGGGTCGATGCGGCGATGCTCCAAGCGCCTGGATCCCACGGTCGGGCTCGGGGTCGATCTGCGAAGCCGAGAGGTGGGTCAGGAAGGCGTGAGGCTCACCGGCGGCGAGCAATTGCTCAGGAGCGGACTCACCGGCGGTAATGGCTTCGGGGTGAAATCCGGCGAGCACAGGGACGGAGGACGCGAGCACGGCTCGGGGGTCGACCCTGGCACTTGGGCGGAGCTCCTGCAGAGGTCTCAGGCGGCGGGGCTGCAGTGGATTGGCGTGCCCGCGGCGGCGGGGCTCGGCTCCAAGCAGAGGCAAGGCAGCGGCCACAATTTAAGGTTTTGGGGCGGCGCTGTTGGGATGAGATGGGTCCAAGGGGTGGCGTAGGGGGGATAAGAAGGGCAGGGCCAAGGATCTCGGGGTATGGTTGTGGCGGAGGAGATCCGGAGCTCACGGCCGTGCACCGGCGCGGCCGTTGCGGGAACGGGGTTGCGGGAGGAGGGGAAGGAGAAGCTGACGTGCGGGGCCACATCGCCAGAGAGAGAAGAGAGGGAGAGAGCGGGCCGTGGGCGGGGAGGCTGGCGCCGACAGGCGGGCCCGGGGTGGCAGCGAGAGAGAGAGAGAGAGGAAGCGCGTGGGGTGGCCGGGCTGAGGGAGGAAGTGGGCCGGGGCGTGGCCCACGCGGGGAGAGGAGGGGAAAAGGGGCCTGAGGGGAAAAGAGGGGGTTTGGGCTGCTGGGCTGCTGGGCTCTCTTTCCTTTCCCTCTTCTTTTCTTTTCTTTTCCACACTCAAACTATTCAAACAATTCCATTTGAATTCAAATAGATTTGAATTCAAACCCTATACCCCCAACACAAATGGAACAATGCTCCAGCATGAATGCACAAACAAGTTGATCCTATAATAAATTTTATTCCCGGGTGTTATAAAATTACTTTAAATGCAAGACAAATTAGAGAAAGCCCTGGAAATTTTTATTGAAGCCCAAATAAATTCCTCAAAATTTAGGAAAATTACATTAAGGTGTTACAGCGCCGGACACGTCCCGCCCATCCAACGGGCGGGAGGTGCCAAATCTTTTTCTAGGCCCCTTCCGAGGGCCTCTTTGCGAATAAGTCTTATTCACGAAGAGGCCCGTGACGCGGCCGCGGGGGCATCCCGCCCGCCCAACGGGCGGGAGGTGCGGGCCCCTACAGTGCGGAGGGGCATCCCGCCCGTTGGGCGGGCGGGAGGTTCCCCTCCTCCTATATAAGCCCCCACCTACCCCCTAAATTCCCATTTTATTCAGCAAAACCAGGAAAAAAGAAAGGGAGGAGAGGAAGAGAGGATAGGAAACGGCGAAGTCCTATTCACACGTCGGTTGGAGGTATATTGTTGTTCTAGCCGTATAATTACTTAAAAATAACTATAATCTAGGAAATATTTCTTAGGGTAGTTATATTTTGAATAGTTTTTAGTATTTTCAATTGTTTTTAGTATAATTTATATTGTAAATAGTTTAGAATCTGGAAAATATAATCTGGGAATCGCTGAAACTTAGGGTTGTTGTGTATTAATATGTACTATAACTAGTTTATTAATAATTAATAATTGACAGATATGTCTTCCGAAAAGGGTACTTTCAGTATATATTACGGAGAAGGAAATGTGATTTATGGGCTGAATGGGTTAGATTTAAGTGAATTCAATTGTGCGGTCAGAGGAATTACCAGACCGCACGAGAGGACATTTGAATCCCTATGCAACTGGTTAATGAGCGGATTAAGGATTAATCAGGAGACACACACTGTGAGTGTTCAGTGCGTCATAAATCGTACCACTCACGCTTTGATCCGGGAGCTGATGCCACTTGCAAGCAATGATGACCACTGGCAAAATGCAAGTCATTGGCAATGGCCACTAGTACTCCTTATCGGTGTGTACCAGAAGCCTTTGATAAACATTGAAGCTGCTGCGGGGGATGAAGATGTTGATGAAGAAGTTGAGAAGCAAACATTGAGGCAGGTGGCACCGCAACACCTCAATGCGTGGTTGATGAGGGGGAGAACATACCTCATATTGTTGAACAGCTGCAAGACGAAGATCGTGAGTTGGATGAAGCAATGAATGCCGATTCGTCTGATGATGATGAGGATGTGCCTGAAGAATGGGTGAGCAGCGACTTCAGTCATCTTGTCATAGATGAGGGACCCAGCGTGGCTTGGGATTGCAGGGAGAACGAAGTTGTCTAGGGTGCGAGGTACCAGTCAATTGATGAGGTGAAGGAAATTGTTAAGTGTTGGCCTCTCTCTCTTATGCGAGAGTTCAAAACAGTCAAGTGCAAGTCTCATAAGTACAATGTGGTATGTGTGAAGGAGGGCTGTCCATGGCGGGTGCATGCCTATAAAGAAAAATGGAAAGATTATTGGGAATGCTCAATTGTCACTCTGCACACTTATCATTTGCCGGGCGTGCAGAAGTCCCATCGCAACCTTACATCGCAATATATTGCAAACGAGATGTACGGGTTGATAGTAGCCAACCTGTCATTTGAACCAAAGTCTATTATCAGGCATATTCAGGAGAAGTACATGTATACCATCTCGTACGGGAAGGCGTAGAGTGCAAAACAGAAGGTGTTAGAGATGAGGTTTGGCACGTTCGAGGTTGCATATGATAATATTTCTCGATTGTTGGCCGTCATTTGTCAAAGAAATCCTGAAAGCTATTATGACTTGAAAAGTCAAGACAGAGGACAAGGTCCGCCCTTCATATTGCAGCGGGCCTTTTTCAGCTTGGGTCCATGCATTAACGCATTCCAACACTGCCGGCCTATCCTGTGCATCGATGGGACCTTTCTCACAGGAAAGTATAGAGGGCAAATGCTGACAGCCATTGCAGCGGATGGAAACAATCAATTGCTTCCGGTTGCTTTTGCTTTTGTTGAGAGCGAGAACACAGACAGTTGGTACTGGTTCCTGGAACGGGTTAAGCTTGCAGTCATTCAGAACAGGGAAGATGTGTGCCTGCTACATGATCGTCACGCCGGCATACTAAGGGCAATACTAGATTTGCAGGAGGGGTGTGTGGAGACCGGAGAGCCAGCCAAGTGGCGTGAGGTTCGCAGCAGGTGGTGCATGAGACATATCGGTGCAAACTTTTTCAGGCAGTTCAAGAATAAGCACCTTATGGATATGTTTAAGAGGCTATGCAAGGAAACAAATCAACGAAAATTTAACAAGCAGTGGCGGAAACTTTATGAACTGACCGAGAAGAAAAGAAGCGAGGACGCAGCAAAAACCAGAACTGTACAGGAAGAAGCAGAGGCTTTGTGTCTTTTGCCAACAGATACTGTACGTACTCATTTTCTATTAATTATATAACCGTTATCATGAAATAATATTATCTTCCAAATGTTTGCAACAGATATTCGTGCAAGGGATATCATGGCAACGAAGTGAACTGGGTTGTCAAGCTGCAGGAGTACGTAGGAGCGTGGCTAGACGCACCTGACGATGTGTGGGATGAGCTGCAGCCACACATAGAGGCGTCTTACGGCGCATACCTCCACTGGTACCTCACTCGCACGCATCCGTATATCACTCTTTCACGTATTGATGACGCGGAGCATCAGCACCCGCCGACCATCTCGGACACGTATCCCTTGTATCGTGATCAGGTGCAGCGTGGCGCGGTATGTCTTTCGCAACTTCAATTATTAAATCTTTTCTAAAAAAATGATAACAATATTACTCTGCTTCCCATTACTCATGCAGATCGATCTGATCAACTGCACGGAGGTCGAAGCTGCATATTAGATCATGTTGTTTGATCGTGGAGTACGTGTACCGGAGGCACAGTAAAAAAAAGAGATTTCGTCGGATTCATGACAACTTGACGCGAGCATTACGTGCACTGACGTGTTGCAGCAGAGACGACGTGGGGGACTCCAGTTCATCTCAGGCGTCCGCCTACATGTACACAGCTGGCCCATCGACCTCTGCAGCACCGCACGCAGTGTCCAGCGGTACTGCCGCCAGTTCGGGCTGTAAGTCCTTTTATAATTGCCATTTCGATCAACTTTGATTTACATGACTAATTTCATTTATTTTTATAGTGATGCACTCGACGGCGATAGGGCCTCCTCCTGCAAGAATGGAGTCTCAGACGTTTGGCGCCTATGCTCCAGGAACGTCTCTCCCACTGGGTTCGATGCCAGCTGCTCCGTATTCTCAGGGCTTTACTCAGCATGCGTGGTCGATGGGAGCTCCTGCACACGGTGGTCTGTTCGGTGTGCCGGACTGGGACGGCGGCTGCATTAGTTTGTCGGAGTTGGAGGGTGGAGGCGCCGGGGCAGACATCATTGGCCCCTCCCACAGACCTAGGATGACCCGTTCACGCCGGCGCCTCCTCCGCCTCATCCTCACCGTGCTCCAGATGCACTCACGTACTCGGAGGGGCACATACGCCGACGGCATAGGACTAGGGGGAGGAACAGGAGAGCGCGAGGACCGGGACAGGCGGAGTAGATACTTCTGATTCGGTAGACTCTGTATATTTAAACTATTTTTTGTATCATACTATTTTATTTTTAATGGCTTGATGTATCGTACTATCGTAATATTTGGATTCTACGTTGCAAAACGTTATCGCTTAACCATCTTCATACGAGTTTTAGATACCGTAATCTTCTTCGTAAAATTAAACTAAAATTTTGTATGTATACAAAAGAGTATGGCGAATAAATCTTGTATTTTAAAAAAGTATGAATTTTAAATAGTTTGAAAAACATAAATTCGAACAAAAAATAAGAATTTGGATTCTACATTGCAAAACGTTATCGGTTAACCATCTTCATACGAGTTTTAGATACCGTAATCTTCTTCATAAAATTGAACTAAAATTAAAAGCAAATTAATTAGTCTAATTATGATTAATTAGTATTTTAGGCGGTCGGACCGGCAGCACCGAATTTTTACTGGGGGGGGGGGCGCCCGTGCCCAGTGTGGGCGGTCTGACCAACGCAGCACATCCCGCCCGGGGATGCAGTCCGCACTGTAGGGGCCCCGCACCTCCCGCCCGTTGGGCGGGTGGGATGCCTTTGCCGTCGCGGGAGGGGCCTCTTCGCGAATAATATTCGCGAAGAGGCCCTCGGAAGGGGCCTGGAAAAAGATTTGGCACCTCCCGCCCGTTGGATGGGCGGGAGGTGTCCGGCCCCACACCTCCCGCGGGAGGTACCCATTTTTAAAAGTTTTCCAAATCGGCACCCTTTTCGAATTTAATTTTTTAACCCCTTTTTAAAAAAATTCCAAACGGGCCACGTTGTTCTCCTTTGGAGTGGGGTTGTCAGTTGCCGCTGAAGTAGCAATATGAGCTGTCAAGGTACTCCCTTTCATCCTTCCATTGGCACGCAAGCAAAGATAGGAAAGCTGCCGTTGTGCTATGAGGATTTTTTTTTCCCAGCACTGATGAGGACATGGTTAATGGACATGTACCATCCAATGCAATTCTTGGAGGCTGGGAAGCTAGCAAGTATATGCTGAGGAGAGGTCGGTCTCGCTGCCTATTCCATGATTTTCCATCCAATGGATAGCAAGCGATCGGAAGGGTAGGACCCACCGCACCATAAAAAACAAAGGCCGTGGGTCGTCGACTCGCCGTCCATGATCCGTCAACAGCAAGCATTAAGAAATGGGAAGAAGGCAGAGCGGTCAATGCCGGCGGCAGACAACACGCATCCTCCACGCCTAATTATAGAGTCTGTTTGGAGGGCTCCAGCCAACTCCGGCTCCTGCTGGCTCCACCGACTTCTTCTGACTCTACGAGAGAAAGGGAAGGGAAGAGAAGAGAAAACTGGTTCCGGTGAGGAGAAGCCAGAGCTCGCTGGAGCCCTTCCAAATGGATCCTTACTCATGAATCTATCGTACCTAGCAGATGTGCGCATGCTCTCTCTGAGCACGATTAGTTCCACCAAAGCATAAAGTAAAAGGAATAGTATTTTTTGGCGTGCTTACAATAAAATATCAGAAGTCACAAGTACAACACCGCCATTAAACACTACGGAGGAAAGAAATTGATGAACGAGATTTGATTTGCCAATCCAGACATACTCCTCCCGTCTAAAAATGCAACTCTCGCTTTCTAAATAGTCAAATAATTTCAAATTTTATCAACTTTATACAAAATATTACTTTATATTATACAATAACTATTATTAGATTAATAGGAACTATCAAAGGTCAAATTCTCTTTCATCCTTCGCACTATCCCATTCCCTCCTAATGAAAAACGTGCCTAAGCACGATCGCGAAAAAATCCTTCGCACTGCCCCTCCTCTGAACCCGAAGACGAAATGGGCACGGCACCGCGTCTCCCCCTCGCCTCTGTGATCTCATTGCCATTGGCGGACGCGATCGACAACGCAAGCAAAGTGCAAAGATATGAAGCCTGTCGTCGTCCTGCGATGCGGACATGGTTTGATGGAGATGTACTATCCAATCCAATCCATATGGTGGAAGCAAGGAAGCTGCAAGCATATGCCGGTCGGCTCGGTGTCGCTGCTTTATTCCACTCCATCATCCCATCCGATGGATAGCAAGGGTCCGGAGGGGCGGGGCTCACCTCCACCATAGAAAAAGAGGACCATGCGCTGGGTCATCGGTTCCTCGTCCTTGATCCGTCGTCACCAGCGGCAGCGGCAGCAGCACTGCAGAAATGGGGTGAGGGCAGATCAACACAGATACTTCCACGCTTAGTAGATCAACACATATACTAATAATAGAATAATTAAATTTATTGTGAATTAATCTTTATTTATACAATTAGTTTTATAGTTAGTTTATATTTAGTCCATCTAATTAATCTTCAAATATTCAATATGATCCAGATTAAAAATTTAAATTTTAGTTCCCCGTCCAAACAACCCTTGCTCGTGAATCTGCCGTACCAGGCGTGCGTGCATGCGGATGATTCCAGCAAGATTAACTAATTCCAGCTAGGGTCTGAACTGCGCGGCGGATTGATTCATTTTGCAGCGCGCAACTCGGAGGACAATCTCAATTCTCAAGTCTCAAGTAACAGAACAGCAACGCCAACATGGAAGGAACAACACAACGGAGGAAAGAAAATGGAAGAACAGGGGTTGTTTTTGCCGATCCAGACAGGTTTAGGAAACCAAGATGGGTGATAAGCATAGCCGCAGGCCAGATGATGGGATCCGATCCGATCAGTAGTCGTCGTCGCCGCCGAAGTCGTCGTAGCCGCCCCCGTAGCCGCCGCCGCCGCCGCCATACGAGTCCTCCCTCTCCAGGTTGTCCTCCACCCTCTCCGCCACGCGCTCCTCCATCTTGTTCTCCAGGTAGCTCGCCCCGCCGGCCAGCGCCAGCCCGCCGAGCACCCCCGCGGCCGCGCCCACGGCCAGCCCCGTCCCCATCCCCATCTTGTTGCCCTTCTTGCCGTCGGCAGCGACGGCGACAGGGGCAGCGCCGTACGCGGGTGCCGCGGTAGCCGCCGCGCCGTACGCCGGCTGCGGGGGCGGCGGCGCGGAGCCGCCGTAGGCCGAAGGGTACCCTGCGGGCGGCGCCGCAGCGTACGGCTGCGCGGCGCCGTAGCCGGCCGAGCCGTACGCGGCGCCCGAGCCGTAGCCCCCGCCGTAGCCGCCGCCGCCGGAGCCACCGTAGTAGCCACCGGCGCCGGCGCCGGGGCCGTAGGGGTCGCGGGTGCCCGTCTGCGCGTAGCCCCCCGCCGCCGGGTAGGGGTCGTAGTACCTGGCCGGCTCCTTGACCGCGACGCGGACGTCGAGGCGGCCCTGGGGCCTCCCCGATGGCCGCTTGAGGCGGAGGTTCCGCGCGGCCTTCCCGCCGAGGCCGGCCTCGTCGAGGACGTCGCGGAGCGGTAGGCGCGC
This sequence comes from Panicum hallii, assembly GCF_002211085.1. NCBI lineage: Eukaryota > Viridiplantae > Streptophyta > Magnoliopsida > Poales > Poaceae > Panicum > Panicum hallii. The sequence continues at coordinate 12,374,103 of NC_038043.1, forward strand.
GGACCCGACGAGCGGCTTGACGCCCTCGTCAGCGTTGGCGTGGACGACGTCGATGTGGAGCACGGCGTCGTCGAGGCGGGAGGCCGGTGGGAGCGGGACGAGGATCTTCTCGTCCCAGGTGGGGCTCTCGCCGCCGTCGAGGTCGACGCGGGTGCTGCACCGCGCGCCGGTGTCGACCCATGCCACGGCGTAGGGCCTGAGGTCGCCGTGGCGCCAGTTGACGTTCTTGAGGTCCCGGGCCGAGCCCACGGTCACCTCCACCTCATAGCGCGACCCCATCTCCGGCCGGCCGGTCCACGTGCGGTGACGGATCGGCTGCTTCTGGCACACTCGGCGGAGCAAGGGCGGACGGGAGGGAGGGAAAGCTTCTGTGGCTTGATGGCCGGATGGAGCAACGCGGGGAGGACGGCGGCGACCGTATAAATAAGGGGTCGGTGGGTGGATGCCTCGGGCCGCGGGGGAGGGGACGGGATGCGACGGCGTCACCCTCTGGCCGTAGTTTGACTGGGGGAGTGGGGACGCTGGGAAGAGGGCTGCATGCAGGAGGCGATAGGGAGCTCGTCGTCCACACGGCTGCCTGGCTTGGCGTGCGCTGCCACTTGCGGGAAGGTGCCCGCCTGCCTCCCACGCTTGGACAATTGGACCCGACGGGCTCCGGCGCGGCGAGGCGATGCCTGCACCGGCAGCGGCTGAACAAATCAACGTGGACCCACCCGACGCCAAGAGCGACCCAACCACTCCGTGCGCCAGCAGGCCAGGCCACTTGCTCCGGTGGACGGACGCTGGTTCCGCTCCCACGCCTCCACGGCGCTGACGGGAGCGGAGCGGCAGCCCCAGGGACACGGCGGTCGTCTTCCTCGCCGCTCTTCTGTCGTCTTCCTCAGATCGCCTGCGGTCTTCTCTTCTCTCGTCTGGGGTGTTGTTTTCCTTGCCTTGCCTTGCCTTGGGATCCTTCTTCCTTAGCTACGAAGGAATGAGGATTATTGACGACATTGCCCTCGTTAGACGTTAGGTGCCTGACAGCCTCCGCCCTGCAGTCTCAATGTCTCATCTTCCTTCCTTCCACGGTCACTACGGCTGTATGGATACGGTCTTCCTTTGGCAATATTTTAGCTTAGCTGTATTGACCGGACCAATCGCCACACGAGCAACTTGCTGCTGCCGAGATCCGGATCCCGAGTTGAAATTTTTTCGCACCTGACCAACCACCTCCGCTAAAATAATATAACAGCAATAATAATAACCTGTATTATACATCGAGCTAGAGGCCTCTCGTTCTAGTGTATCACGAGAGCTCCCGTTCTGGAAAGCGGACAACAAAAAGGCGTCCAGTGGGAAGACAAAAGAGGAAAAAAAAGAGACACGTAACAAAAGGCCTGATGCTGAATCTACAGTGAACCGTAAGTTACTGACGTTCAATCCGACTGGTCGATCCGATTTCTGTAAGAGTTATTCTATAATGGGAGCCCACTCCCTCCAGCGTAATTTTCTTCCTTTTTCCTTTTTCATTTCCTTTATATAGTTCCAGCCGGTGACGAAGTTTGTTTCCAAATTTTTCTTCCAAACTAGATATTAAGTTTTGCTTCCAAAATTTTTGCTTCTGATTTTACATTCTGCAAAAGGTATTTTTAAAAACCTTTTCTACCAAGTTTGATCTTAAGTTTTTTGCTTTCAAATTTTTCTGAACTTTTGTCCCCGAAATTTTTATGCCAAATTTGTTTTAAAATTTTATTTTCCAAATTTTTTCTCATGAAATATTGTTCCAGATGTTTTTTGAAGTTTCACCGAAAGTTTGTTTTAAAATTTTTCTCAAACTTTTTTCCTCCAATTTTTGTTTCTGAGCTTTTATATATTTTTTCTCTTTCTACAATTTTTATCTTTGCAATTTGATCAAACTTTGTGTATATAAATGTTTGTATGTAATTTTTGTGTATATAGTTTCTTATCAAAATAGGAAAAAAAGGGATACGTGAAAATTAGACATGGTCGGAAATCGACCGTATGGAGCGCTTCGTACGGTCGCCCGTAAATTAGGTTGGCCTAACAAAAGGGCTCTAGGAAGTAGTAACATCGAGTTATAGCTTCTCGGATTCCGGCGATCTCTTCTGGCTCCAACGGGAGGTGGGCGGAGTGGTTGGCGGCGGGGTCGCTGTCGGACACGAGCGGCGGTGGGGTCCGGCGGCGGCGAAGGAAGGATTTGGGTTAGGGTTTAGGGTTTCAGGGTTTGGGGTTTGGGGTTTGGGGGTTCTCATGGCCGGCGGGTTTAGAGGGATGGTCGTTGGCAGCGGCAAACCCAGCGGTGGTTGCGAGTTGTGGGTGGTGAGGCCGGCGGCGCTCGCCGCCGGCTGGGTAATGGAAGAGGCCGATTGGGAAGGGCGGTGGGGGCATAGCAGTGGCAGCGGTGGTGGCGGCAACAACAGTGGGTGGCGGATCCGGTGGTGGCGGCGCTGCCGGAGCTGGGACGGATGGCAAAAGAGGTGGAGGAACTCAAATCAAAGCATGGTGGAAGGAGGGGGAGGGGGAAGGGGAGGGGGAGGCGGAGGGGAGGGGAGCAGGGCACACCTCGCCGGCATCGGAGGCGACGCCGGCGAGGTGGGGTTTAGCTGTGGGGCAGGGGCTGGCCTAGCTGCAATTTTATCCTCTCATCTCTTCTGCCTTTATATTCTTGCTAGCACTAATTTTAGTATAAAATTAATCTTGGGGGTTGTTAATTTGCCAACAACGGACACATTGAAAGAAAAATGATCAAAAATAATAAACAAAATCAATGAAAAATATGAGAAATTGGAAAAAAGAATGGACACTGATTAACTAAGTGTATTACTGAACATTTCACTAAACAAAGCACTAAATTTTTCGCAGAAATTCCCTCTATGGTACTGAATAAAAATCCAATTCCTCATATAGCACTACAAATTTTTATCTTCCTTAATTAACACCAAGATTTAACTTTCATTCCTTCCATGATACTTCAGTTAGATCCACTAGGAACTTCCGTCATATTCACTCTTAATATGTTAGATATTTGGTATGTGGACCAAAAAACCCATGATATATACCTTTTTTTCTCCCGACCGATTCCTTTGCACACCGCCCGAGTGCGCCTGGTATTCCAGTGGCATGCCGGCGATGGGCGATGCCTCGATGGCAAGTGGGGTGAAGGTGGAGCAGCTGGCTGAGAGCACAACTATCGTGAACTCATGATGTGGTCCAAGATACACATCCATACATGATAGCCCATCGCTACTGCAAAATATGCCTTTAGTCGTGGGTAACAACTTATTTTAGTCCCGGTTTACCAATCCGGAACTACGAGTCCAAGATTAAAGGCCGGGGACTTTTAGTTCCAGATCCAACAACCGGGACTAAAGTTGCTGCGAAAAAAAATTATCGCAAGCTAACCAAACTACACAGCATACGTGATTTTAAATGGTCGGTACAGAACGAAACTAACCGAGTATTACTTAGGTAGAACTCGTAAGCTAGTATCGGGTTAGGATTCCATATAACCTTATCCTCAAGACTATATAAAGGCGAGCAGGAACCCCTCCAAAGCATCTACAATCTAAGGCAATACGAACCACCGCACAAGACATAGAGTATTACGCAACTCACGGTCCGAACCTATTTAAATCTTGTGTTGCTTGCACTTTTGAGTTTCTCATCTCGGCGATACCCAGCTAGCGTGCCAGATAGGGGTGTTTATCGAAAATCCACTGGCGAACTCTATGGCATCATTCAACCCCACCGTTGCGCTTGAGGAGGGCGCGACCTTCATCTTCAGCTCGTGGATCTGCGTCGGCGACAGCATAGACAATTTCTGTCAGCATCTTATCGACACCGGGAAGCCGGAAGCATATGCACTAAAGCCTAAACCAACGATGACCTCGACGACTCGGCGGCAGGCGTCACCACTCCGCCCTGCACTCGATCTCTTTGTATCAATCTGCAACGTCTTCATCACGTTTGGTCGAGGAGTCTACACCAAACCGCCACCTACATTGGCTTGACGAGCGCTTGAAGGGCCCATACAGATTCATTATACTCGCTCCACCCGCGTTAACCCAAGATGCTAGCTAATTGTACACGAAGGTGTACGCGGGCTGCATATTCTTCAAGATCTGCGCATGCACCACTTCATCGATAAATTTATGAGCTTCGCCGACAACCTCGACTCGACTCCAGCCTGTGTCGTAGCGACGATCTCAGCTACATGGCTCCACTCCAGCTCCGACACCGCCACGCTGCCTCCGCCGAACTTGACTGCTTGCCTCAACTAGAAACTAGTCAGGGATGCTGCCACAGGCGCGACAACTGGTCGGAATTGACTCCGACTAGTTGGCTTTATCAACAAATCGCCTATGAATCAAACTAAGCGTCCATACCTTTCTCCAACATGTTAACGACAAGATTGGTCATGCGCCGACTATTTTATACGCGCAACCCGCGTTCTCGTCGATTACTTTATGCCAACGAGCATTCTCTTTATCGCAACAACAACTACTTATTCCTGCATTCGTAGTCTTATCTTAATGGTCGCTAATCTACTCGGGTAGCAAGTGCCTTAATCCGTGAAACCTCGGATCTTCAGTCAGGCCTAAGCGACTCTACGCGAGACAAAAATCTCATACAAGCTATCACTACCGGAAAAAAAATCTTTGCTGAGTGTCAAGTGTTTTGCCGAGAGCATTTCGTCGGGCACTCGGCGAATAAGAACTTTGCCGAGTGCAGCGTTCGGCAAACGTCCGTCACCGTTTCTTCCACCGTCACGTCCATTTTTTGCCGAGACCAGGATTAGGCGCTCGGACTTTGCCGAGTGCCCGATAAAAAATACTCGGCAAAGAGATCTTTGCCGACCCTTTCTTTGCCGTTTCCTCTTTGCCGAGTGCAACACTCGGTAATATCTTTGCCGAGCGCTTATGTTGTTTTGCCGAGTGTCTCAGACACTCGGCAAAGTAGGCTTCTGCCATAGTGTATGAGCGAAGGCCAGTACGGAACCAGATGATTAAACATAATAGGCGGACAACTTGGGAGATTTAAATAGACTAAAAAAGAGCTCAACAACAAATTTATTTTTACACAGAATAAATTTCGATATCTTCACATTACACCAAATAAATTTTGATATCTTTATATTATGCTACATAATATGTATATCTGCTGTTTTAGGTCAACCTTCGGCGACGACTCTCCAAGCCACTCGTCATGTCTCCATTGGCTCCCATAGCTCCCAAGCTCGGGTGCTGGGTGCCAATAACTACTCGACGTGGCTCCTACGACTCACCTGACTCATAAGCTCGGGGCTGGACACTGCAAAAACTACTCGGAAGACTTGCAGAAGAACCTAATTTAAGAGACTTTTGAGAATTTATCTTGGAAAGATAATTGTTTAACCATGTTTCAAGGATTTTATTCTAAAATAAGGGATTTTCAAATTTTGAACCTAGAGGTCTAATCTAGCAATTAAATCAGGGATAAGATTTGTTTTGAGCGCTAATTTAGGGTTTCTTTGGGGAAGTTATTTGTTTAACCATTTTTTCAGGGATTTCATCATGAAAAGGAGTTTTCAAATTTCTAACCAATTTACCTAACTTTACCGTCAATTCAATTTCTTAAATTTATTCTAAAATACATGCCACATTCTTTTGATCCTCTTTTTAAATCTTGGGATTTGAATTTATGGCTTGGGAGCTGCGGGACACATGTCATCAGCGACTTATTTTTCAAATCTATTAGAAGATAAAGATAAGAAGACTCCGGATTAATTTGACCCTCAGTCTGATTCTTCGATTTAACCTAAGGTCGGGGGTTACGCCATATGAACAGGTCGGGGGTTACGCCATATGAAGTGCGATTTTTATCGAAACTTATACAGAAGATTATTTTTGAAGATTTAAACTGCTCGGGGCATGAGTAACTCATAGCCTCGAAGCAGCCAAAAAGTACTCGGGAGACATATTCAGGACGGAGTTTTGAAAAACTCGAAGATAACTTTGGAAGTACTCGAAGCCTGCAGTACTCGATTACGAAGAGTTTGGGGGCTTATCAGACCCACGGCCATGGAACTGCGTATATAGCGTAGATAATTCTACAATAAGGGATGGCACATCTCTTATGCCTTGTATGTGACGTAATGTACTCGGAAACGAGTAGGTCTAGTCGGTAAAGAAGAAAACCACCCGAGTAATATTCGGGTAGGACTTCTAAGGTAGTATCGGGTTAGAATTCCATGTAAACCTGTCCCCCAAGACTGTATATGGGTGGGCAGGGACCCCTTCAAAATATCTACAATCCAAGCCAATATAAACTACCCTACAGGACGTAGGGTATTACGTAACTCGCGGCCCGAACCTATCAAAATTTTGTGTTGATTGCACCTTCGAGTTCCTGATCTCGGCCACACCCTGCCTACAAATCTATTATCTTGAGATATCATCGGTAGGTTTGGCGGTAAAACACCAATAGCTCCCTAGTCATTCGACCTGGGACTAATGCTTCCATTAGTCCCAGGCCCAACCTTGCCCGGGACAAATGTCAAAAACCAATAAGTGTTTCTGTACTAGCGCATAGGAAAAATTGTTTTTCTACAGAGAGGACATCAATCCTATAATATTTGTTTTTGAGAATATCATTAATCTCTATTTTTCATTGAATAATTATCTAGCTAAAGTTGTCGGAATAGGCAAACATAATGTGCAGCTTTATATTGTCCTTCGAATGATCACGATAACTAATAATTTCATTGTTGCGTGTTCTATATATTTCACCATATATAACAAGAACGTCTGGACAAGATGCAGCGGCATGAAACTCACCACATATCATTAGATAAGATGAGAGGTAAAAATATCTTTCAGGTGGAATATACCAGCCAAACTAGCGGAAGTATCAAGAAAGGAACGAAAATATATTTTGGTGTTAAATAAGGAACATAAATGTCCAGAAAGGAATGAACAATAAATCTCGATATCAAATAAGGAAAGCTAAATTTTCGAGTGTTATGTATAAGTAACCGGATTTTTATCTGTGGTCATATGGGATTTTTTTTCAAATTCTTAAGGCTGAGGAGAAAAGCGATTCGAGTACATGAGAGTACAAAACACCGAATATGTACTGAGACGTCACCTACTCGCCGCAGCCACTGCGTCTCTATCTATCGCCGTCTTCATCTGCGTGCACTTCTTGCTCTGGCAATAGTGCTGCTGTTTGACTTCGGTTGGGTTATCTGCACAGGAGTAGAACGCGAACAATGGTGGCTGCGTGTGCTCGTTTGAATATCATGGTGAGGGAAATTCATTTTTTATATGATTAATCTAGCTTTGGGAACAAAATTTGTGTTATGGATTCATTGGTTGCCGGATTTCATTTTCCCTTTTGCGGATCGAGTTGGTATGACCTCCAGGCTCTGTGGCGGTGCCATTCTCCAGGCTGCCATACCCATGTAGGTAATCTGTTGTATGAAATGTCTCTGAAGACGAAGCAGCTGCGGACTCCTGCTTTAGTTTGTGGTTCAAATGACAGTAGACATTTCTTTTGTCACATGAACAAGGTTGCATATAGGTTGTCATTTTTTTCATAAAAATCAAATGTTTTGGATTCAAAGTTTTTTCATGTGAAAATCTGCAAAGTCACTTAATTATAGCTCTTGGAATATTTCTATGATTCTGTTATTTGGTTTCTATACTGTATAACTAGTGGTTTTTTAACCGAAGATGCTATCTTTTAGGATGACGCGTGTGTCTATGCATGGCCTCCCTATTACAAGTTTCTATGACATTATAGAAAGCTTTCTACACTAGGTTTTGCTCACATAATGAAGTACGAATTATTATGTGCATGTGCTCAAATATACTTGGGTAGATTTACGGATAACTGGTTCTACAAATTTAGAGGACACACTACCAGAGAAGTGACTATTCGTATGTGGCTGTTAGTATCGGCTATCTTTCAGCCGGTACTAACTCGCCTATTTAGTACCAGGATGTAAGAACAGTGCTCCTGGGAGCCATCTAGTACAACTAGAACCACCAGCCGGTACTAAAGTGCTCTACAGACGCCGGGGGGGCAACGGCTAGATTCCCCTGCGGCAACTTAGTACCAACTGGTGGCTCTAGCCGGTACTAAATTGAGTCGAAGTCATTTCGTACCGGCTGGCGGCTCCAGCCGGTATTAATCTGCCTTCTATATATCAGCACCTTTCTTTCTTCTCGAGCCCGAGCCAACCATTCGACCGAGCTCGAGCTAGCTTCTTCTTCTCCATGGTGTTTTAAAGAGGAGGTGCTCCCCATTTTTCTCAAGATTTGTGGGAATTTCACTCATCCAAGTGCCCAAAAGGTTAGCATCTTCATACTTTTTTCTTTGATGACCTTATGCCTCATTTCATGCTTTATAGTTAGAGAAATTTGTGATTTTTAGAATTAGTGACAATGAGCATGATTTTTTGATTTATACATTCATTTGAGATATATAGAAGCGATGACTTAAATTAGAGAGAAGATTTTTTTGGATAGTTTGCATGTGGCAAATGTAGAGTGATATTTTTCAATTGTTTTCAAGTGACATGTGTATATATCATTATACTAATAATATTGTTCAAGTGGTTTTATTTGCCATGTGTATTTCCAAATGTGCTATTATTATTGATTCTTAATTTTGTTTAACTCATAGAAACAGTTTTGCAACTACATCCATAACTTTTTTGATCATGCTAATATTTTATTATCAAATTTCATCCTTCATTATGTATCAAATATGTATTCAAATATGTGTCATGAGTAATTAACTTTTAATCCGTAGAAATAGCTTTGCAACATGATGCATTGGAGCGACGTGCGTCCGCTCGGACGTTGGTACGCAATTATTTGAGGCGCACCGGACATTCTCTTGAGTTCCGTCCTGAAGAGCATCTTGAACTTCTTAGCGGTCGTATTCGTCGTTGGATTAAGGAAGCATTTAATTGACTTGCACTAAGTAATGCAAGGCTCAAAGTTGAGCGTGAATTAGATGTCGAGCTGTATGGTACGGATGATGATCGCGAGTTCATGGCTCGATGTAATGCAAAGCGCGAAGTGTCGGGGATGGCAAAAATTGACCATTCGGTGTCGAGAGTTCGTGAGGCGGTTCACGAGGCATAAGTCAATAGGTTAATATTTTAGCGTGGAATTTGAAAAATAATATGGAATGTGATCTTAGAAATAAAATTTGGTCCTTCGTAATACTAATACCGTTTCACCGTATTTTAAAAATAGAAGTGTTTTCCAATCAATATGGCTTCTGCTGCTGGAGGGAGTACGGCCGGTGGGGGTGATCATTGTTCATCTCGAGGGAAGGGAAAAACTCCGGTAGGCCCTCATGAGAAGTTGAAGAAACCAGAAGCTTGGATGAGAGCACAACTCCCCTAGTTGGAAAAAAGACATGAAAAATATATTGCAAGGGGAGAGGAACCTCCTTTTTGATCTTGAGGACCGTTACGCTCCATCACCACCAAACCTGGAGGTTCCAGCCTCCGGCATAGGCCCTGTTTGTTTCAGCTTATTTTGGATTTTGAAGGCTCGATTTTAGAAAATTCAAAAGTCGGATGACTCCCATAATCGAGAATCGAGACTCCCAGCTAATTATGGATTCTCGATTCTCGATTCTGGGAGTCATCCGACTTTTGAATTTTCTAAAAATAAGCCTTCACAATCCAAAATAATCGTACCAAACAGGGCCATATTCTTTTGCGCCAGCAAAAAAATCCATCAGAGCAATATGTTGAATCAGTATATTGAATTAACTGCATAGAACTATATTTCATGTGACCAAGTGATGTAAAGTGTACAATACTATAATTTTGCATGCTTAAAATATTATATATTTGCATTTTTTTGCCTTTAGTTAATTTATTACACATAAAAAACATCTAAAGAACCTATAAAAAAATTATTATAGAAATAGGAATTTGGCAGTTTAGTACTGGGCCGAGGCTTGCCCGGTACTAAACTTCCTCCACCAAAATTTCCCGCTACTGGAGGCAGATTAGTACCGGGCCGTAGCTGTGCCCGGTACTAAACTGTTAAACTGCTAGTTTAGTACCAGGTGCAGCTACGACCCGGTACTAAACTGGTATCCCTATATAACCTACGAGACTTGGCATCGATCTCAATCGACGCCAAGTCCCCTCGTCCCCCTCGCAGGCCCTTCTATGCCCGATGCTCCGCCGCCCGCCCGCACGCCACGCCACACTGCCGCCGCGTGCGACTCCCGTCCGCCGTTGCTGCTCCAGGCCGTCGCTCCGCCTCCACACCGTCCTCTGCGCGTCGTCCCTGTGCTTGGCCGTACCCCGCCGGCCAACGTTGTCATCCCCGCCGCCGCCGCGCCCAACCACTGAGCTCGTCTCTCGTCCCGGTGCCGCAGCGCCGCGCCAACCTCCCAGGCTGCCCCGTCTTGGCCTCGCCGCGTGCACCTTGGGGCCCGGCCATCTCGCACCTGCGGCCGCCTCTAGGCCGCCGCACCGCCTTCCTCCATCCTCGCTGCCGCTCCTCGCTAGTCGACCCCGGCCTCCTCGCCCGCCGCCGCCTCTTGCCGGGGTCACAGCCGCCGGCACACCACGCTCCCGCTGCGCCACCTGCACCCCCTCCCCCCCGCCCCATCCCGGCTCGCTGACGTAAGCTCCTGTGCTGGCGTCAGCACTACTATGCTGACGTCAGTTTTTTAATTATTTTTTAATTTTTATAAATATGGTAGAAAATTTTAAAAAATTTGTGAGTATGATAGAAAATTGTAGAAAATTTGTAAAATGGTAGAAGATTTGTAAGTATGGTAGAAAATGGTAGAAAATTTGTAAGTATGGTAGAAAATTGTAGAAATAGGATTTGATTGTAGACAACTTCATGCATTTATTGTAGAAAATTGAAGAAAATTTTATAAATAGGTAGAAAATTTGTAAGTACGGTAGAAAATGGTACAAGATTTGTAAGTATGATAGAAAATGGTAGAAAATTTGTAAGTATGTTAGAAAATTGTATAAATAGGATTTGATTAATTTTATTATTGTTATTATATTCTCATTGTGAAATATATTTTCTTCGCACAAGAATCAAAATGAGATCCAGTGATGACGACGACAAGTTCCTTCACACACTACAACAAAAGGTGTGGTCCATGATGGATTCTGCGTGACGGTTTCAAGAAACATCACAATATAACATAATCTGTGATGATTCTTAAGTTACCGCCATGGATTAGTGATTGTATCATTTGGCCTGCACCAATGGGCTCGTGTTTTGTGACAGAATTTCTGCAACCGTCATAACATGCAGCATGAAACGTCATGAATTGGCTGGAACAATTATTGTGAATATAATTCGTCATTGTAATGCTGTCATGCAAAAATTCGGGCCCAATAATTAGGTTATGGGCCATGTAACTTGACATGTCAGCAAGGACAACCGTGGCCCATGTGCGCGGAGTATAAATCCAAAAAAAATTGGCTATAGTGCGCCAAGACGGGTTAGGGATGGTATCATTTGGCCTCCACCAATGGACCTGTGTTTTATGACAGATTTTTTGCGACTGTCATAACATGCAGCATGAAACGTCATGAATTGGCTGGAACAATTGTGGCGAATATAATTCGTCATTGTAATGCTGTTATGCAAAAATTCAGACCCAATAATTAGGTTATGGGCTATGTAACTTGACGTATCAGGACAACCGTGCCCCATGTGCTCGGAGTATAAATCCCAAAAAATTGAACCTCATGGTTCCAGCGCCCACTCATTACCACTACGCTACTGCTTCGGTGTTGAGAAACAATTTTTCTTTAATAACACAAGGCTTTTGTCTTAACTCAATTCAGGGCTGGGCAAAAATCTCTGGCGCCCCCAAATCATCCCGTGCGGCCGCCGCTGTTCCGTCGTCCGAGCAGCCGCCCCCGACGGCGAATCGAGCTGCGCCGCTGGCCGCCCCCGACAGCGAATCGAGCTGCGCCGCTGACCACCAGCCGATGAAGGCATCTAGATCCATGGATTAGGTCGCTGCAGCGGGATTGTCTCTTCATGGTGCCCTCTTGCATCATCGTCGCCCGCCATTGCCATGGCAAATCAGCGATGGGGTAGAGTGTTGAACTTCCTCCCGCAGCTTCAATCGTCCCTCGTTCAGTTGTGCATTGCCGGCCTCCCACCTCCATTGCTACGCCGGCTGTTGCAGGAAGGTGCCACCCGACACCTTGTGTGACTTGTCCTGAGGCTCCTCCCCACCCGACAACCACGGTATGCATGTATTCCTTGATTTCGTTCAGTGTCGCATATGAATTGTGTGCAGGCTTATTGATTCTTTTTTTCTTCAATTCATGATTAGATGGATAGGAGCTGGTTGCACGGCACAGTATTTTCCAATGAATATGCCAGTGGTGTCAAGGAATTTATGGACTTTATTAAAGAAAAAATTGGTGAGAATGATGAGATTCTCTGCCCATGTGCTAGATGGCTAAATCAAAAGTACCTGGATCAGGCCAATGTCAAGAACCACATATTGAAGAATGGTATGGACTGTACATATACTCGATGGATATATCATGGAGAGGATATTAATGTAGATGCTAATGAACTTCCTGTGCATGACAATGATGCTTGTTCCCTACATGGGATGGGTGTCCTTGAGGATGATAGCAATGGTGATGATCGGCTTGAGGGGATTCTAGGGGATTTACAAACTGCAGAAGAACATGGTAGACCTGATGGTGAAAATCAAGATGGAAACAGTGACGATGGAAACCCGTTGGATAAAGGCTCATTTTTGGATCATGTGACGAAGGAGGCAAAGCGTCAGCTTTATCCAGGTTGCAGCAAATTTTCAAGTTTCTCCTTTGTAGTAAAGCTACTTCATATGAAGTCACTTTATAGAATTACGAATACTGCATTTCTGCAATTTTAAAGATATTGGCTGAAGCATTTCCGGATTTCAATACACTCCCAAAGTCATATAATGAAGCAAAGAAACTTCTAAAGGATTTAGGACTTGGATATGAATCAATCTATGTGTGCTGTAACAACTGTGTTCTGTTTTGGAATAATTATGCTAAGCATGACAATTGTCCAATTTGTGGTTTGTCGAGATGGAAAGACCCTGAAAGAAAGAAGGTTCCATAGAAAGTATTGTGTTATTTTCCGTTGGCACCTAGGCTAAAGAGGATATTTGCTTCCAAGCAGGGTGTAGAAGATGCACAATGGCACAAGTTAAAGAGGGAGCCTAGTGAAAAGGAAATGAGTCATCCAGCTGATGGTGAGGCATCGCAAGATTTTGATAGAGAATATCCAAACTTTGCCAAAGATCCAAGAACCTCAGACTTGGCCTTGCTATAAATGGATTCAATCCCTTTGGCAATTTTAATACAAAGTACATCATGTGGCCTGTATTTGTTGTTCCATACAACCTTCCACCTTGGGTATGCATGGATGAGTCAAATTTAATGATGGCTTTGTTGATTCCAAATCCAACATGCCCAGGGAAAGACTTTGATTTATTTCTAGAGCCTCTTGTAGAAGATTTGACTAAGCTTTGGAAGGGTGTGTCCACTTATGATGCTGTTAGTGACAAAAAGTTCAATCTCCGTGCTGCAGTTTTATGGTGTATTCATGACTATCCTGCTCTAAGTACTCTTTCTGGGCGGACTATGAAAGGCTATTTTGCATGTACTCATTGTAACAAGAATCCTCTTTCATATGCCCTAAGGAATAAAATTGCGTATATTGGTCACTACCGTTTCTTGCCAAAGGGACATCGTTTGCGGAGGAACAATGAATTTGTTGGCCTTCATGGAACCAATGATCCACCAGGTAAATTTTCTAAAGAAGAGCTGCTAGCATAATTAGAGAAGGTAAGCCATATTAGACCTGGGATCAGGCAACCAGGAAGTAATAGAAGGAAGCGTTCTGAAATGGACAGTGGTAGCAGTGCTCATGTGAGAATTTGGAGCCGGAGGGTTTGTTTGTGGGACTTGGAGTATTGGAAAAATTTGAAGCTGAGACATAATCTTGATGTCATGCACATTGAGAAGAACATATGTGAGAGCTTGATTGCCACGTTTCTCCATATACTTGGGAAGACAAAGGACACGGTGAATGCTAGGCTTGACCTAAGCGATTTGGGAATCAAAGAGGAGCTGCAGTTTAAAGAGGAAGGAAATTGTTCTGAGATGCCTCGTGCTCGATATACCTTGTCGAAAGAATAGAAGATTGCCTTTTGTAAGTTTTTAGGGGAGGTAAAGTTTCCAGATGGCTATGCTTCAAACATCTCAAGATGTATAAATGCTGATGGTACCAAGGTACAGGGCCTAAAAACACATGACTGCCATATTATTTTGCAAAGAATCTTACCTGCTGCCTTGAGAGGATTTGTGGACAAGGATATTTATGAAGCAATTGCTGAGTTACGAAAGTTCTTCAGGGAATTGTGCGGCAAAAGTCTTAACAAGGATGTGTTGGCTGAAATAAAAAAAGAAATCCCTATAATAGTGTGCAAGCTTGAGAAAAATTTCCCCCCAGCTTTTTTTGACGTGATGCTGCACCTTGCTGTACATTTAGCTGAAGAGGCGTTGCTCCAAGGCCTTTGCAATATGGGTGGATGTACCCGATTGAAAGGCGGTTGTACACTTTGAACGCTATGTGAGGAATAGGGCACGACCAGAAGGTTCCATTGTTGAGGCTTATATTGCGGATGAGTGCCTAACATTTTTATCTAAATACATGGATGGTGTTGAAACAAGATTTAATCGAGAACCAAGAAATGTAGGTTTTTCAAATGAAGAAGCCTATGGTGTTGATGTTTTGGGCATGGAGTTACTTTTACTTCAGCAGCAGATGTAGTATACGATGAAAATGAAATTGATTAAATGGTGTGGTATGTGTTGAACAACTCTAGTCAAGTTGAGGAATATATCAAGTATGTTCTGACTTCTATTCTTCTGTGTCCTACCTTCCTCTTGTTCATTTGAGGCCTATTGACCAAACTTTTATTTTTTTTTATAGAATGTTCAGAGCTGAATTAGAGAGGGAAGGGGTGCCTAACATTGATAGAGCGCTTTGACAAGGATTTCAGACATGGTTCAGGAACCATGTTAGTTTTCATTCAGCCTCTTTTACAAATTTTTTTGTTATTCATATTTCACTACAGATTCTGATGTATATTATTGTGTGTGGTTTTTCAGATGATGACGCGATGATATATAAGTCAAGAAGAGATAGATGATGATTTATTTTCCTTGGCTTGTGGTCCTGATTTTAGAGTTAGGAAATACAAATCATGCAAATGGGATGCGGTTTAATACTGTTGACCGTGATTTGAACAAGAAGACACAGAATAGTGGAGTAATGACACAAGGTACACATAATAATGAGGTTATGGATTTTTATGGAACACTAAAAGAGATCATCCAGTTAGATTACAATGGTGATGAAATGTTAGTAGTTTTGTTCAAGTGTGATTGGTTTAAATTGGATGGAAAGATGACTCAAATGAAAGATGATGGGTTTTTTAAAAGCATCAATGCTGGCGGTCTATGGTACAAAGATGATTCTTTAATTCTAGCTACTCAGTTCAGAAAAGTGTTTTATTTGCCAGATACAAAGTTTGGTAAAAATTGGCAAGCTGTCCAAACATTTGATCATCGACATCTATATAATGTTCGTGAAACAACTGTGCCGTTTAATGGACCTGCATATCAAGAGGATGAGTGTTGTGAAGATGAGGGTAGGCGGCAAGTAGTTTCTGACTTTACATCTAAGCAGCCATTAAATAGAGATGATGAATGTGGAACCATGTTTCAAGCTGCTGAGATTTCCCGTTTGAGGAATGAAAGGGCAAACCATGTGTATGAAAGTGACAGCGAAGACGACGGAGATGACACATAGAGACTATAGCAGTGAAGATGAAGGAGGTACCACAATCGAAGTTGACAGTGATGACGAGTAGTTGTGTTTTTCTTAATTTTTTTTGGATTATGATGAGTCGTTATTGTAAAGCGCCCTAGACATTCAAACAATATTATGTTTTGTTAGGGCCACAATATTTGAGATCATGTTGCCTTATGACTTATTTCTTGCTCCTGTTGTCGGTGTTTTTCCGCCATGCCCACTGAGGGATACCCCCAAGGCGGTGAGTTTGTAGGTAGGGTGTCGCCGAGATCAGGAACTCGAAGGTGCAAGGAACACAAAGTTTAGATAGGTTCGGGCCGCTAATAGCGTAATACCCTATGTCCTGTGTGCGGATTGTATTGACTTAGGTGTTGATCGGGTTGATCTTGTTTGGAGAGGGGTCCCTGCCCGTTCTTATGTAGTTTGGGGGGACAGGGTTACATGGAAATCCTAACTAGATATGAGCTTAGGAGTCCTACCCGAGTACTTTTCGGGTAGTTTCCTTCTGTTCCGACTAGTTACAACGGATGTAGGGTGTGGGCATGTCCTATCCCCTATTTTAGAATATGTACGCTATGTGCGCAGTCCGATGGTCCCGGGTCTGACAAGCCCCCGAGCTCTTTGTGGTCGAGTACTGCAGGCTTCGGAGTACTTCCGAAGGCATCTTCGAGTTCTCCTGAACTCTATCCTGAAGGTGTCTTCCGAGTATTTCCTTGGCTGCATCGAGGCTGTGAGGTGCTCACGCCCCGAGTAGTTGAGTCGAAGAATCAGGCCAAGAGTCAAATTGGCCTTGAATCTTCTATCCTTATCTTCCAAAAAAAGATTTAAAAAATAAGTCGCTGATGCCACGTGTCTCGCAGCCCCCGAGACTTGAATCCAAATCCCCAAGGTTTGGAAAAAAGATCTAAAGAATCGTGGCATGCAAAATATAACGCTGAGTGCCATGTCGCATCCAGCCCCTGAGCCTGGGAGCTAGATGAGTCGCACGAGATACACCTAGTAGTCAGTGGCACCAGCCCCCAAGCCTAGGCATCGGCCAAGTTGCCGCTGGATCTTAAACTGTCACTGAAGCTGACTAGTCGGATTCGATTCCGACTAGTTTTGTAGGCGAGACGAGTAGTCGAAGTAGTCGCCAGCGTATCTCTGAGCGTTCTCGCGAAGTCGATGTAGTCGTTGGTGGTTGTTGATGAAGCCAACTAGTCGGAGTCGAATCCGACTCGCCCAGCGGCATGGTCCAGGTCAGGTCTCCTGCAAGGTAAACATAAAAGTATGTTGTAAACTGATATACATAATATCGTGTTGGGAGCAAATCCCAGCATTGTAAAATGCATGTAAAATTTTTTACGTTTTGCTCTTGCTAGGTCACATAATTCCCCGGGTAGGTAGCCTATTACGTTTAAGCACCGGATTCCTGATAGCCGTAGACCATACCGCAGGGAGCATGGCCGCATGCACGCGTAGGAACATAGGCGTACAGAAGAGTCAAGGTTTCACGTATTAAAGCATGTGCTATCTGGGTATTTTAGCAACCGTTAAGAGAAAACTAGAGCAGTCGGCACTGCGCCAAAAAAGAGAACGCTCGTGGCATGCACTTCTAGGGTGTAACCCAATCGCTCGTGTTGCAGGGCGGACCCGTGCAGGCAATCAGGAACAGGCATGACATGGCCGGTGAAGAGAATGCTTGTTGCGCAAAAAGTAGGCGGCGAAGCGTAGCTCGGAGGGTTTTCATACCCATCGAGAGACGTACATAAATAAGTAACCGATCATGTGAAAAAATAAGTTGGAAAAGGTACAAGTGACTTAGCTTGATTCGTGGGTGATTTGTCGACGAAGCCGACTAGTCGGAGTTGATTTTGACTAGTTGCTGACCATGCGGAGCTAGTCGCTGAGTAGTTTAAGACTCGTCCCCGACTAGTTTCTAGTCGAGACGAGTAGTTGAAGTAATCATTGGTGTTGCCAATTTGTCATAGTAGTCGCAGCTGTGGCGCGAGCCGAGTAGTCGAGGTCGTCGCTACAACACATCGATGTTGTGACGCGAGCTGAAGTTGAGTGGTGTCATCGAGGTCGGCAGCGACGGTGCATCGATGTTGCGATGTGAGCAGCAGTCGAGTCAATCACAAAGTTGATTTTCGTCGAGATCATCGATGAGTTCATCGATATAGTGACGGGATGTTGGTGTAGATGCCTTTAGCTCGCTTGTGTTGACAAGGTGACGACAGAAGTTACCTGCACCGTTTAGCGACACGGACCCAGGAACCAAAGACGAATGCTGTGCCTTCTTGAAGCGCGACGGAGAGATTGAACGATGCCCTCAAGTTCGCCAATGGATCTTGGATGAACACCTGTGGCAGAACCGCTTGAATTATTCCGGCTCAAGTGCGCAGACCATCGCTATACAGGCGGCATGACCTCAACGCACTTCAAACGGAATAACCCAATAGTCTATCGGGTAACGTCCCGATGAAACCACCGGATTCCGGATCGTACAAGCGTACCTCGCACGAAGGCGAGTCCAGAGACACAATTACCCTCACATTTTTACAACATAGGCACAAGTAGTTTTTACAATCGGGTTTGGATAGAGTACTGCAAACCTAACTAAAACAAATTTATACAGGCATTGTTTGAAAACTTCAAGTTTTAATGGACATTATTCAGAGATAGCAGCGAAAAGGAAACAACAACACGACTATACATTGCAAAAGCAGGCACCATACTTAGCCCAAAGCATGGCGTCATTCCGAAGGGTCATTGCCGGCCGGGGACGGATCCCATTCCACGGACTAGCCAGGCGGTAAAGTGCAGGGCCAAGAGGAACTGGCAACTGAGTCCTCAAATGGTATATTTGAAAACCACATTACTTGCAAAACTGAGTATACTAATACTCAGCAAGGCTTACCCGTCAATTGGGTATACTTAGCCCATAACTAGACCACGAGAGGTTGAAAGGCTCTAGGTTTATTTTGCTGAAAAACAACAAAGAGTATGTCCTTTTTTCCATATTTTAGCTTTTAGATTCTAGTTCAATTAACCATTCTAAGTGAGCATCTATACTAGACAAGCAAGGTAGGTATTAAAGCATACATCAATATTGTTCTATCAACTGTTGCTCTTGTTACCCTATATGACAAAAGTATCAAGCAGTCTCAATCACCGCAAGAAACAGACGATTCCTAAATCAAATTTCATAACCATGCAAGGGATCCTAACTCACACGCTCGGAAACTTTCGTTTCCGGGCAACCATTCCCCTCATATTTCGGGTTGTGGATCAGCGCCACCACAAGCGACTGCAGGACCATACGCACATCCAATGTGCAGGACGTACGTCTACAGCGCGATTGTATGACCGTACTCCCGTCTGTATGCAGAACATACTCCCACACGTCAGTGCGTATGAACATAAACCAAAATTCGAGTGGTGGGGGATATGTCCACTTGCCGGGCCAATCAGGTACTAGGCTTACCGCGTACCATATTTACGGTATGTGGCTAGTACTTTCAAATGCTTGACCACCACTACCACACCCTACGGCTTTATCAAATTGATCAACATAGACGGGGTACCATTCCAAGCCATGATACTGCACATAACCCCGTCCGTGATCCTTATAGTGATTGCAGAAAAGTAAACAATCAACTCCTATATCGCGCGAGTGACAGGAAATCACTCGACTTCTGCCGGTCCTATTAGCAGAGCATTTACTCGATAAGGACTCGGAAACATTACATAGGTTCCTAGGTTTCATGCAACTAGGGTTTCATAACAACTCCTAGAACTTAATGCACAATATAGATATATAACAATATAAGTGCATAATTTAAAATACTGGGTTATGCACCGGGGCTTGCCTTCACTGGTGAGGCTGGGGTCAGTGATGTCAGTATCTTCCGAACCTTGGTTCAGGGCTTCGGAAAGATCCTCGGCGACATTCACTTGAGCTTCAGAGATACCCTCGTCGGGTTTCGGGATTAGCTCATAGGTACCGTCGGTGAGTGTCGTCAAATCTACATGATATGCAATGATTTGAAGCAAATGGTTATTATTTTAATATTTTTTTCATGACAAAGTTGCAATCCAACAAGAATACATTCAATACATCACTTCAAGACTTAAATAATTTGTACAAACAACAAAAAAGTTTTGAAAAAAAATAAACTTAAATAGAGTTTCTAGTGTAGAAACTTTGTTCAAAACGGCTATTTGGTGAAGGTTACTACAGAGCTGATCGGATCTACTTTACAACATGTTTTCAGATAGTTGTCTAGCCGATTGGGGTATGCATTGGCTCGCCTTAGCCGATCTGTGTGAGCATCGGCGTAACTAGCTGATCGTGTGTGCATTGGAAAAGTCCGATCTGTGCATTCTGCATCGGCTGTGTTTAACCGATTGATGTGTTCTATATCGGCTGTGCCTAGCCGATACTTGCTTGAGGTGTTAACCTAGGTAACTACTTGTGCGCGCATCAGCCCAATTTTTCTTCGGCAAAAGTAGCCGATAGAAGTGTAGTCGATCGACGTGTAGCCGATGGGTGTGTGGCCGATGGGTGTGTAGCTGACGGCGTGTATCTTACAGATGTGTAGCCGATTGATTCCTAGTATTTTATAGAAAAGACCCTAGAAAGAAATAGAGGCTTGCAATTAGGTCCCTAATCGACTTGAACAGAAGAAGTCGAGCGGCGGAGATCAAAATCCGGCGAGGAGGCTCACCGACAGCGAGGGGAAGGTGGGGAAAAAGGTTCAGGAGCTCACAGCGGACTTTGGGGTGGCTGGAATCGTTGAAGGGAAGCTCGGAGGCGGCGGTTCATCTAAGGACAGAGCCGGTGTGGCGAGGTTCCGAGGGCGGTGGCGCTGTTCCGACGACCGAAGTGCAGGAAGGCGAAGGGGAATTGGTCCGGGAGCTTCGGCATGGAGATGGTGCTGATGGTGCTCTTGGAGTGGGAGGAGAAGGGGTGGAGCTTCGGTTCGACTAGAAACAGGACGGCGGCGGAAGTGAGATTGCCGGCGCGGCGTTCTGGGCTATGCGTGCGCGGGAGGAGGAAGAAGAGCGGGCCAGGAAGGTGCAGTGAGATGCAGCGGTGCTGGTGGAGCACGAAATTGGAGAGGAGGAGCGGCGGAGGCGGCTGACGGCGGTGGACAGAGGAGCTCCGGCGAAGTAGTCGAGCGGAGAAGGAAAAAGAACAAGAATGCGGGTGCGCGCGAGGGAATAGAAGAAGGGAGAAGTTCACTGGACGCATTCCAAAGCCAAAAAAAGGCACGCGGGCGGGCGGCAAGCAGCTGTTGGCGGTCGATGGCATGTGTGGTGGCTCGGGCGGGCAGCGGCGCGACGCGTCCGCGCGAGGAGGAGCCAGTAGGGTTGGGCGAGCGGCGGGCGGGCGAGCTGGGGCCAGGTGGCGCAGGAAGAGCGGCGAGGGGGTAGCTGGCGGCCGGGGAAAACACCATCGATGGGCGGCGGGAGGCGCTGCAGAGAAACAGAGAGGGGGAAGCAGGAGGAAGAAGACGAGAACTTGTTCGTAAATTTTGTAAAAGTTCAAGGAGTTCAGTGTAAAGTAAAATTTTCTTCCAAACTATAGCTCTAATGGAAATATGCCCAAAATTAAAAGTGTAGAGCTTAAAAAGATCTACCACTTTTCTTTAGGGTCCATCTTCAAAAGAGTTAGGGTTTTGAAATTATTTTTAAAAGCCAACAAATCATTTAATTTCAAATAAATCCAAAATAAATTTAACCCTTTCAATGAAGCCTTGGAGTATTTACACTTCTTACAGTGGTTAAAGAGTAAAAACTTACGTTTGCAAATCAACCCTTCATAAATTTTTGAAATCACCTCCCATTTACACACAATTTACAAAAAGAACCCTAATTTTTGCAATATTACAGAAATACCCTTTAACGTGTATTTAAATTTTTAAAGGCATTCATCAAACAAACATAAACTTCACACTAACAAGCACAACTTCACACTAGAAATTGGTGTGCCTAGCTCCTAAGTACCTGAAATGTCACAGCACCCCTACCTGGTGCGCCAAACGTCGGTGTTTTACCGCCACGCCCACTGAGAGATACCCCTGAGGTGGTGAGTTTGTAGGTAGGGTATCGCCGAGATCAGGAACTCGAAGGTGCAAGAAACTTTAGACAGGTTTGGGCCGCCGAGAGCGTAATACCCTACGTCTTGTGTGCGGTTTATATTGCCTTAGGTGTTGATCGGGTTTGGAGGGGGTCCCTGCCTGCCCTTATATAGTTTGGGGGATAGGATTACATGGAAATCCTAGTCAGATATGAGCTCAGGAGTCCTACCCGAGTACTTTTTAGATAGTTTCCTTCTATTCCAACTAGTTCTACTACAGTACGGGTAGTTACAACGGATGTAGGATGTGGGCCATGTCCCATCCCCTATCCTAGAATATGTACGCGATGTGCGCAGTCCCGTAGCCTCAGGTCTTACATCCTGTACTGTTGTCCTTCTTAGAGAAAAATGAAACCAACTTGCTGGATTATGTCTGTGGCAGAACCAACCTGAATTACACCGGCTCAAGTACGCAAGTCCTCTTTCAAGGGCTCCAACATACTTCAAACAGTGTAATCCCTTGGCCTGTCGGGTGACGTCCCGATGAACCACCGAATGCAGGATCAAACAAGGTACCTCGCACGAAGGTGAGTTCAGAGATACAATCACCGTCATATTTTACATCACAGGCATTTATATTACATGCGTTGTCAAAAGTAATATTAGTTTCCAACTGATAGGATTTATTACAAACCGGTTCATGTTCTCAAGTTTATGGCAGCGGAATTTAAACCATAACCACTGTACACGTTGCCAGTACGGATATCATGCTAAGCCCTGGCATGATATCACTCGGTAGGATCAGTGTTGGCTGGGGACGGGTCCCAGTCTACGGACCAACCATCAGGTAGAGAGTAAGGCCATGGCACTGGCAGAGTAGAGTCCTCAGGGGGATTACCTGGATAAAAGCCACAATGCAAGACTGAGTATTCTAATACTCAGCAAGGCTTACCCGTTTCATGGTATACTTTAGCCATGTAACTGGACTTATGAAGGCTTTAATGGTTATGGGTAAAGTTTTTAGCAGAAAAGCAATAAAAAGTGGATCCTTAATTTCAAGTTTTAGCTTTCAAGTTCTATGTGATTATCCATTCTAGATAAGCGCCTATAACTATTCAAGCATGGTAGAATCTTTAGCCAAACATCATCTTTGGTAACCATAAAGTTGCTCTTGTTACTCCATGTGGCAAAGGGATCAAGCAGTCTCAATCTCCGTGAGAAATGGACGATTCCTGAATTGAATTTCAGCCTTGCAAGGTAAACCTAACTCACACGCTTGGAACATCCAGAGATTGTTCCGAAGCAACCGTTTGCCTTTCATTCCGACTCGTGGATTTGATCCACCACAAGCGACTGCAGGATCATACGCACATCCAATGTGCATGACGTACGTCTGTAGTGCGACTACACGACCGTACTCCTGGTTGCCCTGCAACACATACTTCCACACGTCGAATCAAGTAACCGGAAAAACCAAATACGAGTGGAGGGAGGTATGTCCACTCCTCGGGCCGATTGGTTACTAGGCTTACCGCTTACCATATTTCACGGCCTGTGGCTAGTACTTTCAAATGCTTAACCACCGCTACCACACACTACGACCTTAACCAAATTCACCAACACAGATGGGGTATCATCTCAACCATGATACTTCACATAAATCCCGTCCGTCATCCTTATAGTGATTACAGGAATGTAAATATTGCAACTCCTATATCGCGCGAGTGACAGGAAATCACCCGACTTTTACCGGTCCTAATAGCAGAGCATCTATGCAATAAGGACTCAGACACAATACATAGGTTCCTAGGATTCAGTGCATCTAGGGTTCCATTTTATCTCCTAGACTTAATGCAAGATATAATATATAAGTATAAGATTGCATAATGTAGTAATTTGAAATACTGGATTATGCATTGGGGCTTGCCTTCTTGAGTGGGGTTGGGGGCAGGAGTGTCAAAGTTTTCCGAACTTTGGTTCGGAGCTTCAGTTAGACTTCCGACGATGTTCCCGGGGTCTTCAGAAATTTCCACTTCTTGATCCGGGATCAGTTCGTAGTCCCCGTCGGCGAGAGTAGTTGAGTCTATATAATATGCAAAGATGTAGTTTAACGGATGCATATAATTTTATTTTATTTTACAATAAAGTTGCAATCCAATGAAAATACAGTTCACTCATCACACGTATCATTTACTCTTTTACTGGGCAGTCATTTATCGGGTATAAATCAACCTAGTTAGTTACACTAGGCAACATGTTTTATTTTAACAAAGTAAACTACCATAGTACTGGGGTTGAAATTTTTATTAATTATAGATTGAACTATGTCTAAGCTACTGTAAATTTATCAAGATTTTATCTTCGTAGAAATTATGCCACAAGAATAAATAACAATAGCACTAATATGTTAAAAGTTATTTATGGTTATAGGTATATACAAGATTTTGTTCTGGATTTTTGTGAACAGGTTGCACTATTCAAATTCAACATCTCAAAATATTTTTATACTTTTTTAAATACCCAGAGCTGCAGCTATTAAATAGCCAAGATCAAATAAGCATTATCCATGATTAAACTTATACATTATAAAAATATTATGCAAACAGTGGGTCAATTATTTTTCATAAGTACTACATGTCAAAGCTCAACTAACTCATTTGGTTTTACATTTTTACCATTTTTCTACTATTTACTAAGCATTTTCTTAGTTTACAACTACTTAAACTTAACATTTAAATTAGAATAGAAACTACTTATAAATTGAAAGTCAACCTATAAGGAAAGTTGTAGATCTTAGAATAAGGAATCCAACAAATATTAGTTTGCATTTTTATGATTTTTCCTTGAATTTCCATGGAATTTCAAAGTCTGCAGCAAAAATGACACACGGGGGTCCCTATAGCACTATTCATATGAGTCATAAGCTTTGCAGACAGCCCCCTGGGCTTTTGTATCTTCCAACCCGAGGCCCTTGGCCGTGGTCAGAGAGGGAGGCAGGGGTTTGACCGGCCAAATCCGGTGACGGTGATCGCCGGTGGCGAGGGTGGAGGGGCGTGGGAGCATCACCACGTCTGTGCGCACCTGTAGACGCTCGGGATCGGGGTGGGACGGCCTGTAGCGGCGGCGCGACGAGAGCAGGCGGCTGGCGGCGGAGGAGAACGGCGGCAGCGGTGCTCCAGTGGTCGTGAGCAGCGAGGAAGGGCTCGGGAAGCTTCAGGGCGGTGTGGGGAAGCTAGGTGTGGGGCCAATTGGGGTCGAGAAGGGTCGGGAAGGGGTGCTCCACGGTGTGCTGGGGGCGGCGGTGGGCGGCGGTCGTTGGCTGTGGTGCTCCGGCCGGAATCCGATGGTGTTTAAGGGCTGGTGAGCACGAGCAAGTGCTGGGGAAGCTTTCTAGGGGGTTGATGGGGGCAATGGGTGGTCGATGGCGGCTGCCCACGGCGGACTGTAGTTCACCGGAATGGATGAAGGGAGGGCGGCGGTGGTGTTCGGGCTCAGAGTGCGCACGCCAAAGGAAAGGAGGTGGAAATGGATCAAGTAGCGTCTACTGGTTCTGCTGGGCAGAAGAGGGAGGGAAAAGAAGTAGACGCAGGCGCAGAACGCGGCGGCGACGATGTGGCGGCCGGCGGACGGCTCGGGAGGTCGTGGCGCGCACGAAACAGGACAGCAGGGGAGGGCTAGGGCGGCGGCCGGCGTCCAAGTGACGAGTGGGGAGGGTGGCAGCAGATGGTGGAGCGGCAGCGGCCTACACAGCGGCGGCGGCGAGGTGCTCTGCACCGGCGGCAGTGAGGAGCAGGGGAGCAGAGGGGTGCCAGAGGAAGAAGAAAGGAGGGGAGGGGTCCGAGGGACTCATTTGCAAAACCAGAAAGTCTAGGGACCTCTCGGTAAAGTAAACTTTTCCATTGATCTAAAACCTTAATGAGGAAATGACCAAAATAGAAGTTGGAGAGTTTTTCAAACCCTACAACATTGCTTTAGGGTTCAAGTTCAGAAACCCAAAGTACACAGCTTTAATTTTAGGTTTTGAACAATAGTTGTATTTAAGTAAATTTCTGTCCTTACTGGGGTAGATTTAATGTAGTTTTGGACATAATTACGAGTTTTCATGCAATGTCATGATGACTTGCATTCTTACATTTTGATCCTAAGTAAACTTTGAGAATGACTTTTATACTTTAATCCTTTTGCATAAAAGGACCCATACTTTTGCATTATTCACATCTAGGTCCCTATTTTCACACAAAGACCCACATTTCTTAGAATTTAACATATCTATTACAATTTCTTTCCTATGGTGATACAAATTTGACACCTAGTGTCACATTCTTCCTATGTTTTGATTCTACCTCCCACTCTTACCCAATTAACACTAAAGGGCCCACATTTTTCAAAATTTACATAAATACCCTTTTTCCCTTTACACTTAAATTTGAACACACATACACAAGATCAAACATGCACACTTAATATTAAAATCTAGTGTTTATAATTCTAAATACCTGAATGTCACAATATCAACCATTCATGCATTCACAGACATGTCACATTTAAGCAGACAACATATTGCTGAAAATTCAATTGCACAAGTCACATTTAAATAGACAACCTATTGCTACAAATTTTGAACTAAATGTCCTTGCACAAGTCACAATTTCACATGCATGTTCACTTCACCAACATAACCAACACACCCAGTACAACAATGACAACAAGTGCTACAATGCTACCAGCTAAAAACTGTCCTATGTTGATCAACTTCGACATCTTTGTATCAACACCACAAGTAAATGATCAGCAAACAACTAGAGCTAAAAGACCTAAGAAAAGCTTGGCACCAAGTGACATTCCTGTGCCAACTCCAACTCCATCTGTGCCTCGTGCCAGGCAAGATGAAGAAAATGTTGGCAACTTTGATGACCACCTACAGCCCTTTGTTCAAGGCAAGTTCTACAACCATGCTTGTTACCAATTTTATGTTTGCTTTGACTGATGATCAGCACATTTTTACTGTCTGCCTATTTTTAGATGATGGTTTTGACCAGCCTAACAGCAACACCTCTGTTGCCAATGGAAGTGATGCATTGACAACCAGCAAGGTAATGGTACTTCCCTACCTGATTGGCACAACCTGGTGGCTGTCGAAGTAGATCGTTCAGCCCAACCTGATGACAATGACGTGTAACACCCTAGTTTTTAAATTAGAAACCTAAATAAATTTTCCTAGATTTCCTTTAGGACTCATAATATTTTTATTCCAATATTTTGATTTTAGAATATTTACCGTGAATTAATAGTAATTTATTTAACCATAAAAAAAATATAAGGAAATATAGGTTTTGTGCATTCCATGCCGCATTGCATTGTTTTATTGTTTGTCTTCCATTTGAATATAAATTTTAAATTTCAATTCAAATATATTGGAATGCAATTTTTTTTCTCCCTCTTTTTCTAATTGGGCTCGGCCCACTCTCTCTTTTTCTTTTTCCTTCTCTTTTTCCTCCTTGCGGCCCGGCCCAACCTGGCCTTTCTCTTTCCTCCTTTCCTCCCGCACGGCCCAGCCCAGCTAGCCTTTTTCTTTTCTCTCCACCGTGCGGCCTAGCCCAGCAGCCCAGCTCTTCCTTTCCTTCTTCCTCCATGCGGCCCAGCTTCTCTTTCCCCCGGCTCGGTCCGCTCGCGTGCCAGCTTCCCTCCTCCCCCTCTCCTTCTCTCACTGACAGGCGGACCCCACCTATCGGGGTCGTCCCCGACCTCGAGCTAGACTCGGGCTCGAGCCCGAGTCCGGCCGCGGCATGGCACGGCCGCCCCACCGCGCGTCACCCGGGCCCGCACGCCAAGGCCCTCGGCCGCCCTAGGTCCGCGTATCTCGCAGCCGCCGCCTCTCACTCTCGAAGCCCTAGCCGCCGTCGCCATTGCCGCCGCGCTTTGGCCGCCCGACGCACCACTGCTCCGCCGCTTCCCGCCATCGAGCAAGTGCCCCAGAAGCTCCGCGTTGCGGTGAGGATCCTCGCCGGCCCCTTCTCCCCCTCTCCCCTACCTTCTCGCGTGCCCGATTCCTCACCGTCGCCGCCGTGCCATATGCCGCCGCCATGCATCCCTCTCCGGCCCCCGCCTTGCCAACCCGAGCCCTTAGATGAGTTCCCCGCAACGCCCGCGTCCTTCCTGTGCAACCGGCGCTCAAAACCGTGCACGGACGGCCGTTTTCGGCCAAGTCCGGCGAGCTTGCCGCCGTCCGCCGCCGCCTACTCTCGCCGCCGGCGCCCAGCGCCGCCATCCCAAGCCTTCAGCCGCCCCTGGCTGTTGGATCCCGATCCAACGGGTTAGATTAGATCTAACCCGAGTCAAGTAAACCCGATACCGGTCAAACCTAGAGTATTTTGCACTTTAGCCCATGAGTTATATTGAAATCAACCCGCAGTCCACGGCAATTCAAAAGTATTCACGAATAGATTCTTTTTCTTCCGTTTAAGCCCCTGTACTTTTCTAAAGTAGAACCCGCCGTCCCTAGCGCCTCTGTTTTGCAATCTAAACCCTAGATCTAAGGTTTAATTATGTTCTAGCCCTCGGTTTCTTGTTTAGAGTCCTTCTAGATTCAAATCTTCCACAAATAAGCTCCTGGAATCATGTTATAGCCATAACTTCTCCATTTTAACTCTGTTTTCATCGATTCTCGCGCTCACGTGACCCTTGCGACATATACAGTAGCTTTATAATGATG
Organism: Panicum hallii; assembly: GCF_002211085.1. NCBI lineage: Eukaryota > Viridiplantae > Streptophyta > Magnoliopsida > Poales > Poaceae > Panicum > Panicum hallii. The sequence continues at coordinate 12,402,772 of NC_038043.1, forward strand.
TTTTGCTCTGTTTATGTTATTTGATGTACTGTTTCTTATTTATTATATTTGTTTGTTTGTATGTACTTGTGTGTTACGATAGACAGTGCGCAGTTCGAGGATCCGCAAGAGCAAAGCTTTGAAGACGTTCCCAAGCAGTAGCAGTTCTTTGACGAAGTCAAGTGGTTCTTGATCATACTTCAGTCCCAATAACTTTATAATACACATTTACTTTATATGCATGCATGTGTCTAGAATATGATGGATCCCAAACTAAGGATGTGCCTAGTTTCTTTTTAATTTCCTTGATTAAACCTGGTTATTATATTTTTGTTGTAGCTACGCTAGTTGCTTTTACTTAGACTTTAGTTGGATAACCTAAAAATCATGCTACACTGGTTTACTTATGTACTAGATACTTTTTTGGGGATAATTAAGATCATTGCATTAATTGGAACATGGAGAACCACCCAGGAAAATAGTGCAACCATAATACTACATGGCTCTAGTCTTGGCTAATTAATTAGAAACTTTAGCTTATGATAATCTTACCGAAAGGGCAAGAGGAGTTGCATCGTCGGGGTATAGCTCGGTCCTCTTGAGTGTGTGATATGATCCTGGTTAAGGCGTCTGCCTTATTAGGGAGAGTATGACCGCTTTGACTTGAAATCTTAGCGGATTGTCATAAGTTAGAGAATCTTTATAAAGGCCACATAGTGAATCCCTGCCACTCACCTTGAAAGTGTTTAAGGGCCTTGCAAACCCGGGCATCAAGGGAAACATGAATTGTGGGTAAAGTGCACAACCTCTGCAGAGTGAAAACTGATATATCAGCCGTGCTCACGGTTAAGAGCGGCTTGGACCCTCACGTGATAATTGAACTTAAAGATGATCTAAATAGAGGTTCTTTATTCATAATGTTTTTATCTTATCTCTTTTATTTATTTAAGCGTTGGTATATACTTACATTTAGTTAATGATTGCTAAATAAAACTTGATCAACTAAAAATGCTTATCGCAGTCAAACCATGTCAGCTTATCCTTGATTTTGGCCTTGCATGTCATGTAATTTACTCCACTTGCTGAGTACCAACCAAAGTGTATTCACACTTGCTTTATTAAAACCAATGCTGCTCAAAACAAGATAATTGTCCGGAGTTCGCTAAAGATTTCGAAGAGTACTATGCGTATGTCTCCTAGTCATCTGCCTGTGAATTTGAAGTCCGCTGCTAGTTATAAACATTTATTATTTTGTTTGAGATTAAGACTTTCGGTCATGTAATAAAGTACCATGATACTCTCTTTCGTTATGATATTGTTTCGGATATACACTTGTATTGTCTATCATATGTGTGGAACTTGATTTTGGCGCACAAATAAGATGCATTCGGTTTCCTTTTCTAAACCGGGTGTGACATGACGCTGAAGGCATGTTTTTGCACCCCGTTCCTCTTAGCCATATTCTTTGAGTTCAACAGTGTTTGTTTGATGCATCTAAAATATGTCATGTTAACTGAATGTGTTGTAGTATATAGTAATAATGTCTTTTCACTTTAATAAGGTGATTACCTTATCAAGTAGCCTTTTCATTTTCACCATGGAACCAAGTTGTTTTCATCTGACTAGTTCCTATTACGTGTACATGTATAACCAGAAGAGGAGCCATGCATAAGGGGGTCTAATATGGGAAAAGCTCTTGAAAAGCTGTCACGGGCTCGGCGTGGCAAACTGGCAGTAATCATTACTGAAGGGAGGACAAGACCAGTAGTACCTCTTATTGCTGCAAAGTTTGCAACTAAATGCAATATTGTAGTGAGGAACGATATTTCTGTGTTGAAGAACCGGAAGGAATACAAGAAGCAACCTGGGCTCCTAAGAATATTGATGGGGAGACTTAAGGTAAGTGCATACTCAATTCCTTTGCACCTTTAATGTTTGTTTATTTAAAAATATTGAAGTTCATGTGAATGCTCTTTCATTTGAATAGATAAAGTTTGATATCGACATTAATGCTGCTCCTGTTAAAAAGGCTTGTTATGAGATGATGAAAAAGTACTTTAATCCTTACCCACTCCACTTGGTCACCAAAACTTCTCAAGTTTATGTCTGATACACAGTGGAATGATCTTGTGGAATTCTGGAAGAGTCCCAAAAAAATGGTATGTTTTGTGCTGAAAGCCTGAAAGTCAATATATTGCCTCCTATATGATAATTTGAAAGTTTATTTGACATGTATGCTGTTCACGGTGTAGGAGGCTTGCGAAACAAACAAAACCAACCGAGGCAATGTTAAGTACCATCAAAAGTAGTCAATATTTCAGTTGCACATGTTTTTTCAAATTTTAGCAAATGAAAAAATCAATATGATCATACTGCCAAGATCTGCTTCCAATTTATGCAGAAGATTACTACATCTTGCACATATATTGAATGCCCTCTATGATGAAGTGCATGTGCATGTTGTTTCTTCATTTTCTCTTCTATGAAGTGTTGTGAACATGTGAGTTAACTGCACCTATGTATTGTTTTCAGGGAGACAAGTACAAAGATCAGGAACTTGATGCACTGGATTTATTCAAGGAGTGACACTACAGCAACAAAAAGAATGGCTATACAGTTGCTGTCCAGTCTGCTATTGTAAGAAAGTTTTCAAATAAAGCTCATTGCAATGCTAACTTTTTGCTATATCTAATGAAACATATTTGTTGCCTGCACTGCTAGACTCAAATGGAAACCAAGATCGCCGAACCTGCAGAAGATCAAGAAACAAGGTCTGTGACAGAGGTCGTGGTGGGCGTGCTTGCTCAGAACACCAAGAAGAACACATTTCTGCAAAATGTGGGGATTCACAACAACCAACCTACATCTGTTGGACAAAACCTTCAAGCTGAGCTATTGGCACAAAGGGAAAATGCTGAGCTTCGATTGCTGGTCAACTCTCAGCGAGAACAGATGGATGAGTTGTCCACGAAGCTACAAGAAATAAAGCAAGCAAGGACAAAGGACCGAGAAGAGATGGCAAAGAAGCAAGCGGAGACTGATGCAAAACTTGAACTTGTGTGAAGTGAGCGTCAGCAGAGTTAGTCTACGGGGTAAGCTGGTCTTGGTCTCTTAGAAATATAGTTTGTCGTGAAGCTATGTTGGCTAAGATGGAACCTACCTTTTGCTACTTCATTTGTTTTGCGGTTGCTGCCCTGTTGAGGTCATCCTTTTGCTGCTGCAAACTGCATGCATTCTGTTGAAAAAAAAACACAGAATGCAAGCATTTTGTTGTTACTCCAGGGCTGGAGGGGTTGAAGTGCCTGGTGCAAACTATGATTTGCCTGTGGACAAGAACTTGTGTTGTATCTGATGTGCTATTTGAAATCTGGTGTGCTATTTGATCAGAACATATGTTTGTCTATTTGCTGAATGTTGTATTTGATGGTGTGTTTGGTTCGCTGCCTAACGTGCCGCAGCCTAACCTTAGGCGCGTAACAGAACCGGAGGCATGCGTTTGGTGAACAACTAAACTTAGGCAGCCATCACTTTCTTAGGCACGGTTCCATCGACATGCCACACAATTTTCACGCCACACCTGCGGCGGTCGATTGGAGCGCCGCACCCCGAAGGCACCCACACACGCCTCATTTTCCTCCAGCCTCCACCATTCGTTCCCTTCCCGTCGCCTGTGACCTCCATTACCGGAGCTTCCACCTCCCGCCTCCGCTCTGAACGACGTCCCCGGCCCTGTTTTCGGCTGCCGATTGAAGGTACGCGTCTCCCCTTCTCCTCGCACATAGAGCACGTAAGCACTTCTGCACCGTGGGAGCAGGTGCTGCCATGGGAGCACCAGCCGTCAGCGTTGCAGATCTGTGGGCGGCCAAGCTGCTATGGATTTGGTGGCCGTCGTGTCCCTGGTCGGCGCCGTCCGCATGGCTTGCTCGATGTGTGTCCGTCCATGCCTTGGTTCTTCCCCCATGCGGCTAGCTGCATGTGTGTGCACAGGCGGCCATGTTTTGTGTGGCCAGAAGCTTGCTCATGCAGTGGATCTTTGGTCAAGATGCATTTGTCTATTTCTGTTCCTAAAATTCTTTTTTCTTTCTTGCCTGCAGAAACAAACATCGCTAGGGGCTGCTCCAAGGTATATCAATATTCCGGCATCCAAAATACTTTACAATCTACTGATTCAAGGTGTGTTTTGTGTGTATTCTAATTAGTTTACAATCTGTATAGATGGGTGCAAAGAAGCTATATCTTGAGTATTGCTATTATTACGATCATTACTTGCGAAGAAGAAGGTTGCTTGTTTGCATTGCCATCTGTGTTTGTATGTTGTGGTACAAGTTGTAAGAAAATAGATTGGCCAAGAGGCATATCAAATACGGTTCTATGTTACAAAGAGATCTAGAAAGGGAAAGGTGTCTGAATCGTTTGTATAATGGGACTGAAGCCAACTATATTAGCGAGCTGCGTATGCATAAATTTGTTTTCCATAGGTTATGTTGTCATTTAAGGTCCCGTGGGTTGTTAGAGGACACTATCAACATCTCCATTGAAGAGCAGGTTGCTATGTTCTTGAAATTTGTCGGCCATAGATGGACAAATAGATCAGTTGGCTTTGAATTCTTGCAGTCCAGGGAGACGGTTAGTTGGTATTTTAATTCTGTTTTAGATGCTCTATGCATCTTGTCCCGTGACATCATTACCATGAGAACCACTGAGACACATACAAAGATATCCAGTAGCCCGGGAAGATTTCACCCATATTTTGAGGTAACATATGTATATAATTAGAATCTATTATTATATTTATTGTTAGTTTGTAGTACCTACTAATAGGACCACTTTTCTCATTTTTCTTAGAAATGTATAGGAGCATTGGATGGCACACATATACCAGCATGGGTTCCTATATATATGCAGGATAGGTTTAGGGGTAGAAAACACTATCCAACACAAAATGTGTTAGCTGCCGTGGACTTTGATCTTAGGTTTACATATGTGTTGGCTGGATGGGAAGGATCAGCTCATGATTCCTTTGTGCTCCAAGATGCATTATCACGCCCTTCAGGGTTAAAAATTCTAGAAGGTATTAGTCAAGTCATACAAGATGCCTAGTATTTGGCTTCCAAAATTATTAGCTAACTTTAGTTAAATCCGATTGTAGATCACTATTTTCTAGCTGATGCTGGTTATGCCGCTAGACCTGGCATATTACCTCCATATCGAGGAGTTCGGTATCATCTTAAGGAGTTTCAGGGTACTAGACGGCCAGAAAATCTAAAGGAATTGTTCAATCTTCGTCACTCCTCCCTTAGGACAACTGTTGAATGGTCATTTGGCACACTCAAAAATAGATTTAAGATACTAACAAGTCAACCATTTTTTCCTCTAAAAACTCAAGTGAAGATAGTCTTGGCTTACTGCACTTTGCACAACTTTATAATAGATGAAGGTCCTGATATTTATGTCTATGATGATGAGACATGGCTTGCAACTCTGCCAAGGAGCAATCGTTCCCATGTTAACATGAATAGAGACAATCAGCTTTGGGCGAACATGCGTGATCAGTTAACCCAGCAAATGTGGGATGAATGAGATCAAAATTGATGTATTGTGTGCTATATTCAGACATGATTAATTTGTATTTTGTGGCTGCCTTTAGACCTATTTAATTGTATTGAATGGCTATATGCAGACATGATTTATTTGTATGGTGTGGCTGTCTTTAGACCTATTTAATTGTATTGAATTGCTGTATTCAGATCCTATTTAATTGCATTATGTGGTTGCATTGAGACCTATTTAACAGATATGACTAAAGGGAAGGAAAAAGCTAAAGGTGATGGCTCCACTCGTGAGAGGACCATAACTTGGGATGTGCCCAGGTGATATATGTTGCAATTGGTCAATTATTACTTGCATTGTTTGCACTTTGCTAAAGTGGATTGTTTTGCATTGTAGACTCATCCAAGAACTTAACTGAAGATGGATGGTGTCAATGAAGGCTCATTCTTTTGCACTTCTTCTAGGCTGATATATGATGGCTATGAAGATAGATGGTGTTGCTCACAGCAATTTGTTTAGCACTTAGATGATGCTTCACACTTTTGTTAATGCATACTTTGCTATAATGTAACTAATATGAACCAATTAAGGTTGTTATTGATACGATGTGGAGACATTATCAATTTGATACGGGCATATAGATATGTTATGTCCATTTGTTATGATTATAGCTATTGCGGTTATGTTATTTGATATGTTCATCAATTTATGTTAATTTCTCTATGTTTTATTTATGTGGCTAGTTTTATATGTGGTAGCAAAACAAACAGCTACCACACATTCTCATGTGTGCCTAACTTTAGGTGTGGTAGCAAAAAAACAGCTACCACACTTTTTTGCAAGATGCGTAATGTTAGGCGGAGTAATGAACCAAACACGTACTTCAATTTAGGCAGCTTAGGCGCGCCACACCTGTGGCAGCATGCTAACTTTAGGCGTGGCATCTTAGGTAGCAAACCAAACATGCCCTAAATCTGTCATGTTGACAAATCTGCGATGATTGTGATTGTCTACTGTGGGTTGGGCTTCGTAGATGGACCGTATTTATTTTCCTGGGTATTAATGATCAGGCCAAAAATTATGGGCCATTTATTTTTGGCTGAATATTAAAGGCTGTTGTTATATGATCCAAAAATTAATATGCCAAATTTAGCCTGCCACATTCTTGGGCTGGATTTGCTTTTATTGCTTGAATTAACTTGGCCCAAAGGAATAAAGGCTGAAAGCTGTAGGCAGGCCATATTTGGGCTGGATTTGCTTTTATTGCTTGAATTAATTTTTTAGATGTAGATACCATGTGATTTAGATGTAGTTATAATTTATTTAGACACTCTAACGAGATGGTTGTATTATATTGAATTTTAGGTTGTAGGTATTCTGAAATGAATTATTTTGACACAATAATGATGTATGTTCGGTATGTTTCTGAAATTTTTTTTGTGTTTCTTCAAAAGTAGTCTTGGGAATATTAAAATCTTTCACGCTTACACTAAAATCCTCGAGAAGTAAAAAATTTGGTAAACAATGGATGCAGCACATCCAAAAATTGAAGAACCTCTCCTGGACCCTTCTTAGAAAGAGAGAATACACGAAATAAGTGAACTAGGTATGGACACAATTTTTGTTAAGATCCAACTTTATAAATGATGTTATAAAGTGGTATCTTTCTAAAGATTTTGTACATGACTACTTCACTAATTTGGTGTCCTCTGTTCTATCTAAAGATGGGTCGGGGGGGGGGGGGCAGGTTCTCCAATTTCTGGATGTGCTACAGCCAGTGTTGATGGAATCTTTAATTCTCAAGTTTTTTAGTGTCAGCCTGAAAGATTTTAATGTTTCAAAGGCTATGTTGGAAGAAACACAGACATCTTTTTAGAAACAATCAGTCATCCCTGAAAGTCTATTTGTGGAGATGCGGATTTGAAAAAAACCGAAAAGTGTCGAAATAATTCAATTTATTTTTGCATACAATTATTTATTTAGATGTACTTAGGAATTGATTAAGTTTATTATTGTTTTTTACATGTGAACCCTGACTTAGCAATTGATTTTGTTTTTTACTTATTGATTTAGTTTATTAATTATTTAGATGCACTCAGATGTACTTGTGTATTCAATTATCGGTTAATGTGTAATTAATGTTTAACCCATAGAAATGGCTTTGCAACATGATGCATTAGAGCGCTGTGCGTCTGCTCTTGTGTCGGTACACATTCATTTGAAGCACACCGGACATTTCCTTGAGTTCTGCGCTGAAGAGCGTCTTGGATTTGTTAGTAGCCGTATTCGTCGTGTGATTAAGAAAGCATCTGATTACCTCGCGCTATGTAATGCAAGGCGCAAATTTGAGCGTAAATTTGATATCAAGTTGCATGGTTCAGATGATGACCGCGAGTTCATGGCTCAATGTAATGCAAGGCGCGAAGTGTCAGGGATGGTAGAAATTGACCGTTCGGTGTCGAGAGTTCACGAGGCATCGGTCAATAGGTCTCGTGAGTAGTTTGTATTAGCATGTAGTTTATTTGGAATTTTAGACCTTTTAATTATTCATGCTGTGTAATGGATAATTTAGACCTTTTAATTAATCACGGTGTGTGATGGACGTTTGGACCTTTTAATTAATTCATGTTGTGTGATGGATATTTCGGACCTTTTAATTATTCATGTTATTGTAATTATGAGGATTTATTCATGTTATTGTAATTATCCATTTGAACATAAGCAATTTGTAGATTTACTCTTTATTTCTCCAGATGAGTCGGCAATGGATGTACAAGACCGACTAGCGTTCAGTGGAGTTTATTAATGGTGTGCACGAATTGATCAATGCGGCCAAGAAACAGATGCATGTGTTTCGTTGTCCATGATGAGTCTGTAAGAACCACAAGGATTACTCCTCAACAAGAACCATTCACAGTCACTTGTTCCAAAATGGTTTCATGTCCAACTACAATATTTGGACCGAGCATGGAGAAAGAGGGATTATGCTGGTGAATGATGAAGAAGAAGAGGAGGCCATTACTGACTTTGTGGAAGATTACGTTGCCTTCTTTGAAGATACTGCAATGGGTGAGCCAGAAGAAGATGATGAAGCATAGGTTGCAGAAGCTGATTTTGGTCAGATGTTGCACGAAGCGGAGGAAGTTTGCGAAACTGAAAAGGAATCCAGGGAATTGAAGCATATGTTGGAGGGCTACAGAATATTGTTGTACCCAGATTGCAAATAAGAGCACAAAAAGTTGGGTACCGCATTTGAATTGTTGCAATGGAAGGCATCAAACAGTTTGTCTGACAAGGGATTCGAGGATGATGAAGCATAGGTTGCAGAAGATGATTTTGGTCAAATGTTGCACGAAGTGGAGGAAGTTTGCGAAACTGAAAAGGAATCCAGGGAATTGAAGCATATGTTGGAGGGCTACAGAACATTGTTGTACCCAGATTGCAAATAAGAGCACAAAAAGTTGGGTACCGCATTTGAATTGTTGCAATGGAAGGCATCAAACAGTTTGTCTGACAAGGGATTCGAGGAGTTGCTAAAACTTATAACAAACCTACTCCCTAAAGGTAACACATTGCCCGAAACAACGTACGAGGCAAGATGTGCTGTTTGTCCTCTAGGATTGGAAGCACAGAAGATACATGCATGTCCTAGTGACTGCATCCTTTATCATGGTGAGGAGTATGAAAATTTGGATCCATGTCCGGTATAAGATCCCTAAAGATGATACAGATGATGTTGAGGGGGTGAGTTCCAAAATGAGAGTGCCTGCCAAGGTGATGTGGTATTTTCCTATAATACCATGTTTAAAATGTCTGTTTATGAACAAAACCAATGCAAAGTTGATGCGATGATACAAAGAAATGAGGAAGCAAGACAATATGTTGAGCCACCCCGGTGATGGGTCCCAGTGGAGAAAGGTGGACAGAATATTCCCAACTTTTGCAGATGATGCAAGGAACATAAGGTTTGGCTTAAGTACAGATGGCATGAATCCTTTCGTGAACAGAGCAGTGGCCATAGTACTTGGCCTGTGACACTATACAATCTTCCTCCTTGGCTGTTTATGAAGCGGAAGTTCATTATGATGCCGGTGCTTATCCCTGGACTGAAGTAACCTGATAATGATATTGATGTGTACCTGAAACCACTGGTTGATGATCTTTTTTTTGCTATGGAAAGAGGAGGGGGTTCATGTGTGGGATACACACACAGAGGAACATTTTAACCTACGTGCATTGCTTTTCATAACCATCAATGATTGACCTACACTTAGCAACCTATCCGGACACTCCAATAAGGGATATTGGGCATGCACCCATTGTTTACATGAAACCGACAGCATGTATCTGAAGCACTATAGGAATATTGTATACATGGGCCATCGTCGATTTCTTCCTATCAAGCATCCATTAAGGAAGAAGCATGCTCATTATGGTGGAAAGGCAGATCTCCGTACGAAGCCTAGGCACATTTGTGGGAAAATGGTGTTTGAAATGGTCAAAGATATAGACTAGTCTTCGGAAAGGGACCTGATAGCAGATCAGTGCGCAGTGAGGACGGGCGTGCACCTATGTGGAAGAAAAAGAGTATATTTTGGGAATTATTTTATTAGGAAGCCTTAGAGTCCGCAACGCAATTGACGTGATGCACCTCACCAAGAATCTTTGCGTGAACATGCTAGGCTTCCTTGGTGTGTATGGTAAACCAAAAGATACACTGGAAGCGGGGCAAGACCTACAACATATGAAATAGAGAGCCGCCCTACATCTAGAAAAGAGGGACAAAGGACGCCATTACTTAGGTCCTTCCTGCATCACTCTAAGCAAGGAAGAGAAGGAAAGTATGTTTGCATGTTTGAACAGTATCAAGGTCCCATGACTGTCACGTGCTAATGATGCAATTGCTTCCAGTTGCATTGAGAGGTATTCTACCACCTAATGTTCGAGCAACAGTCATAAAGCTATGTGCATTCCTCAACGCAATTTCACAGAAGGCAATCGATCCAATGAGTCTACTGAAGCTACAGGAGGATGTTGTCCAAAGTATAGTTAGCCTTGAGATGATATTTGCTCCATCATTTTTCAATATTATGACGCATCTCCTGGTTCACCTTGTCAAAGAGATTTGTATTCTCGGGCCTATCTTCCTTCATAACATGTTTCCTTTTGAATGATTGTTTGTAGTCTTAAAGAAATACGTTCGTAATCGTGCTCATCTAGAAGGAAGAATTGCCAAGGGTTATGTGACAGAGGAGGTCATTGAGTTTTGTGTTGACTATATGGACGAACTTTGCTCGATTGGGGTCCCAGTATCACGGCATGAGGGGAGGCTGATTGGAAAGGGCACACTAGGAAAGAAATCAATAAATGCCAATGATCATGCTTCATTCAGCAAAGCACATTTCAAGGTTCTACAATAGTCAGCCTTGGTAGCTCCGTACGTCGAGGAGCACAAGCAGATCGTACGAAGCAAGTACCTTTGGAAGTCTGCAACCTGGATTACAAAGAATCACATCGAAACTTTTCCCACTTGGTTGTGCAGGGAACTTATGGCTAACAAGGATATTCATGAACAACTTGCCTGGTTGGCCAGGGGTCCATCCAATACAATCTTGACGTACCAAGGATATGAAACTAATAGATACACATTTTACACAAGATCCTAGGACAAAAAGAGCACCAATCAAAATAGTGGTGTCCGTATAGAAGCCATTGATACTAATGGCCAAAGGAACTCATATTTTGGTTATATTGAGGAGATCTGGGAACTCGACTATGGGACTTTGAAGATTCCTCTATTTCGTTGCCAATGGGTGAAGCTGACTGGAAAAGGCATCGATACTGATGTGTACGGAATAACAACTATAGACCTCAAAGAGCTTGGCTATCGAGATGAACCGTTCATCCTAGCCAAAGATGTCACTCAAGTTTTCTATGTGAAGGACATGTCTAGCAAACCCAAGGACAAGTCTAGCAAATCAAGGAAGGACAAGTCAGAAGATGATGAGCCAAAGCACCATATAGTTCTAGTAGGTAAAAGAAAAAATGTGGAAGTTGACGATGTCACGAATGAAGAAGAATATAATAAGGCTGAAGACATGATGACTCTGTTTGCTGTGGATGTTGAACAAGTATCCTTTTATCCTAGGAAGATGCTCCCTACATACACTATGATCATAATGAAGGGATGATTGTAAAGAAAACTATCATTAAAATTCCATTAGATGGTTAATTGTCTCTTGAACAATTTTTAGTCATCATTTAATATTTTTAGTCATCATGTAATATTTTGACGCATCAGGTAATATTCATGTAATATTTTGACTCATCATGTAATATGTCGACTCATCATTTCAACTATTTCACACACACACATACTCCCTCTTTCCCTCTCTCTCACATACTGACACACACTCGCTATCTCTCTCACACACACACTCTCTCTCTCTCACACACACGCACACACACACGCACACACACATACACACACTCTCTCTATCTCTCTCACACTCTCTCTCTATCTCACTCTCTCTCTCTCACACACACACTCTATCTCTCTCTCACACACACATACGCACATAGGCACACTCTCTCTATCTCTTTGTTTCTCCCACACACACACTCTCTCACTCACTCACTAACACACACACACTCACACATACATACACTTTAATAATATATAATATTTTCTATAATTACATATAAAGAATATAACATTTACATTTTTTTGGTGAATTTTTTAGCCCATATTTAATTTTTAGGAAATTAAAAGACTTTCTGAAAAGCAAAATATAACAAAACCAAAAAAGAAAGACAACTGAAATGGCAGGAAACGAATTCCCCACCGCCTTTGGTACCAGGTGGTGACAACCGCCTGGTACCCAAAGGGGAGGGGATTTGTTCCCGCCCATTGGCCATCTTAGGTACCGGGACATAAGACCACCCGGTACCTTAGGCCTACCTTAGGTACCAGGTGACGATTCACCCAATGCCTTAGGGTGACCTTAGGTACCGAGTGGTCTTATGACCCGGTACCTAAGGGCCGGGGTATAAATATCCTGGCCCTTCTTCCTCACGCCGCCACTCTTCTATGCTTCCTCCTCGCCCAGCCGCTTGATCAATCGCTGCCCACCTCCGGCTACGCCCCTCCTTATTGCGCTCGTCTAGGCCGTCATCCTTCGCCGCGCCACCTCCGCCGTCATCCTCGCTGCGCTTGGCCTCGCCGTGTTGAGAGCTGAGCCGTCGCATGCCACCGCCACTGGCCGGATCCTCCTCACCGTTGCACTCTTCATTGCTGCCGCCGCACCTCCTCCTTGCCTAGCCAAGCCGCCGCGCACCTCCTCCGATCCTTCTCGCCAAGCCGCGCCTCCTTGCCGCGCGCACCTCGATCGTCTCGGCCGGCCGGCCTCATCCTCCACCGCGGCCTTCGCTGTCGGCGCCCTCCTCCCTGGCTGGCACCACCGGCAACCCGCTCCCCCAACCAGCGTCGTGCGCGCAAGCAAAGTACATAGCGTGCGGCGCCGGCTGGCCAGGAGCCGATCAATCATTTTTTATTTTTCTATTGTAGTTACAGTTTACATTTTTTTAGTTTATGTTAGTTTACTTTAGTTTAGTTTAGGTTGTTAATCATAATTTGTTTTATTTTGAAATTTAGTTAATTAGGTTGTTAATTTTCATATTTTTGTTTATTAGGTTGCTAATATCAATTTTTTTTATTAGATTTGAAATTTAGTTAATTTTTTTAGTTTAGGTTGTTAATTTTTTTTATCAGGTTGCTAGTAACAATTTGTTTTATTCGATTTGAAATTTATTAATTTTTAAGTTTAGGTTGTAATTTGTTTTATTTAGAAATTTCGTGTATGTATGTGCATATACTTTATTTTATGGTAGTGTTATTACATGTACGTGTTCTCTAATTATGAAATTTCATGTATATGTATTATAAGGATGTGTAATTTGAAAGATGGATATATATAATATTGTTTATGGAAATTACATGTGTCATTTTCTAGACTTATTAATTATTGCGCACACTTTGAGACACGCACACGCACACACGCACACTCTGAGACACGCGCACACACACACTTTGACGCACGCACATGCACACACTCTGACACACGCACACGCACACACTCACATACACACATACACTCACACACACTCACACACACATACACATACACACGCACACATACACTCACACACACATACGCACTCTCTCTCTCACACACTTGCTAATTTGTTTATCTTTGATGTCTTAGTGTTTTAGTTAATATGGACGGTGTTGGGTTTTTTTAACGTCACAGATAAATCCGCAAGCGTATGGAATACCGTTATAGCTTTCACCCGAGAGTATTCTAGGGTATCGTATCCACTGAGGAATGTGTGTATGGTTCAGGTTCGTCCAAGGACACCACACTGGCTAGAGGCAAGGAGCGGACAGGATTCCTAGGGTTAAGAATCAATGGTAAGGTAGAAGTATACTAGTTGTTTACTTCGGGCTACTGACTCCGTTTGGATAAAACCGAAACACCCTAGTAATACGGCACTGGGATATACCCGAACAGGGAGGGTTACGCTGAGTAAACAGGGTTGTCAACACCTGTCACCTACCTCATCAAACCGTGAGATATACCACAACCAACAGGTAAAGTCTAGCCTAGACACCACATCTACGCTGTCGTCTACTAACTCTAGCCTCGGCCAAGAACATCTATCTTTATCAGGAGTCTTAGACTAGAGCACCCACTAAGCTAGTGAACTATCGATCCAGTAAACAACTAAAGAGCTAGAACTACTACTTAACTATGAAACTAAAGCACTAAGGAAGTCATGGACACTTACTTTGATTTATAAAGCATCCGTCGAGGTACAAGCTGGAGAAGAGTGCCGGCAGTGCTACACCTCTAGAGAGAGCCTAGAGCTCAGAACGGGAGAGGAGAAGGCAAAAGTTGCAAGTGTGTTCTAATTCTACCCCATCGTCCCCTCATATATATAGGTGTGGCACCAGGAGTCTACGGCTGGGAAAATTGTAGAGGCCTCCTTGAACCGCCATTAGGAGCCAATGAGGAAGCGCCACGTGCAGGGGTTAAGTCGGTTGTGCGCTGTCTGGTTTGGCCAAACCACCTAATTCGGCCAAACCAGGTTGGGCACCAACCGACTTCAGCTTCGCGCAGGAGGCTGGCAGGTGGGCCCTCTAGTCCCTAGTTAGTGACTTGGCACTTTCGTGGGTCGTTTTCCTGCGCTAATGGGCCCATTGATCTGTGTGAGCCTGAATAGTGCGTTCTGATTGGTCAGAGCTGCTTGGCCTTGGATCATGCTTGTTCTTTTCCTGCAATTTTTAGCTCAAATGCACTTGCATACATATTTAGACCAGCACTTGTGGAATTCGTTAGATAATCATCCTATACTAGTGTTGGTATTTGATATTGTTCCTCCTTTAGGCAGGATTTGACGGTCAAAATCAAGCTGTAACGTGCGTCAACGAGATACCGCACACTTAGTCCTTTGCTCATCCTCAAGTGAAGGCATAGAACTAAGGCAGTACGGCTGACCTACTGAGATTCCTGCATAAAAGTTATTCTAGACCTCACCTTGACCTGTGAACTTTGAAGTGCCTACCATGATATCTCAGGCGGTTGAGTGATTGAACGGTGTTGGTCCAAGCGTCCCACCTTGTTCAGCTGCTGATTTGGGGTTTTGAAATAGTTTTTTTAAGAGAATGTATCCATGGTCTTACCCCTTCTTGGTGATGTCTCTCAGTCGCTCATTTGTATGTACCTTACCAAAGATATATCCTTCACTCCCTCTCTTATGTCAAGCAGAAGTGAGGCTCGGTGGGGAATATGTGGATACATACTTGCGATACATCTGTTGCAAAATCAAAGGTCGGATCCATAGAGATAATACATCATACAAGTAGATCAAGATTGTGCGTGTGTGATGGATGTGGATGTGGACTCCATTTGAGTGGTCTTCCCTTCCCCCCTTGTAAAAACTTCTTGAGGGCATGGCTATCGCTTTTTCTTTTCTCCTACATGGACCTTCATGTGCCCACTTTTTTTCAATACTTGGACCTTCATGTAATATATTTATTATTATTATTATTATTTTTTCGATAGCTCATGCCTCCTTTGTAACATCTTGGGGAAGAGAAAAACCAGTTTTGTGGAGTGTTTACTTTCGGGTGGCAAGGGAGCTAACTTCAAGTGCAGAAGTTGCTTGTTTGTGTGATCTTGATCAAACAAGTATGAAGCATATCTCAATAGGATTGCAACATTTGATAACGCTCAATGTATTGACAAGTCGCATATGTATAAAATGTTAGCATTGCATATGGACATATGGCTTTCGTAGGATTATGCAATGGAACGTAAGTAATGGAATATTTTTCTTTCTTTTGAAATAAAATTCCCAAATCAAGCAAGCAGAACATGTATGGATACTTGAATCAAACCATATCACATTAATCAACAACAATCATCATGGGTTCCCTTAGAATGATGTTCACATATCCAGGTTTGGTAGAGAATAAAACTTATGCATGAATTAGCAAGTCAAGCGCTCTAACTTTTATTTGAGTTTAGTCCATTAAGATTGGTCATCGAAAGTATGATTAAAACTCAGGGATCAGGGAGAAAACGAGTGAGGGTGTGCAAACCAAGGAGAGGTCGAGTGGGCGCAGCCATGGGTCGGCCGAACCGGTGGTTCAACCGAACCAGGCATGTGCTTGTTTGGCCCCATCTTGTTTTTGATGTAGCATGAATCTCTCCCACACTTGTTTTTGATCCTGTCTCATTCAATCAAAGCAAAACAAAAAAGTAAAAGCGAAAGGGGCTCCACTGGCAATAACACCGGGAGCCAAAGTTTTATTCAAACCAAATTATGGGGGGCGCTTACAATGATGGAAATAAATGAAGTAAAGCAAATGAAAAGGGAAATAAACCTAACCTAGCGCCCAACGAACTGAACTAAGGAAGGCTTCTATATATGCTTCATAGTAGAGCTCTTCCTATCCTAAGGCCCTAAATAAGCGCTTCAACTTAGCGCTCAGGCCACGGTGAAATGAACGGAGGTCATCTTGGAGGTCTTCCACCTCCAACTTCTGCTCAGTTAGCTGATCCTTTAGCCTCTTATTTTCAAAGCGCAACTCTCTCATCATGGCTGAGAGATCAGCTAGAGAAACCTCTTGAGCGGACTCCTACTTACTACCCCAACATGGCCAGCCCTCCTTATTGGGGGGTGTGACTGATGCCACCTTGCTCGCCGTGGTGACGAGTTAACCTGCCCATCCTGCTCCTTCCCCTTTGCAGTGCGGGATGGAGTGAACATTGGATTTTGCTCGTGGAGCGGAGGGCTCTTCAGTGTGCCCACCGGAGGTGCGGGTAGTCTGGACGGGCCGTCCTCCCTGAATAGCCGCTATCCCACTGGCATCCAGAGTGCTGATGTCCCCGCAGATGTTCTTTGGTATGGACTTTGAGGCCATCCCCTTGGTTTTCGAAGTTTGTGGGGCGATGGGGAGCGTGTCGCCGAACGGGGGCAGGAAAGGTTGTGGCCTTGGTTGTAGTTCGGCCGACCTATGGTTGGCTTCCATCGCCCCCCCTCCCCCCCGTTGTGCACAATGGTTGGTAGTAGTGCCAGGGGCACAACAATGAGTGCCCTAGCCTCCTCAGTGACATGCTCGGCTGGGATTTGAGCATAGACCGGCAATAGTGCTCCTTCAGGGTTGGTGATGGTTCCGGTAGCGGAGCGTTGGAGGATTCCATTACTGGCCATGATGATGCAAAGGGTGCAGAGGTTTTTGGCCGGTTGGAGGTGCAGGAGTAGATGGGAAGGTTGAGGAAGAAGATGGGTTATGGATGGTTTAAAAGGGATGTGGTTGAACCCTAGTTCTTCTATCAAAAACCCTCATGGCAGCCGTAGATGGGTTTGGAACGTGAAAGAGTCCAGGCCTGCCAAGGTTGTACGGCTGGGTGCCTGCCCTAGTTCGGCGGGACTGTGCAGTTTTGCCGATCTGGGCTGGGCCCAGCTTGCGCTAGGTCTTTTCTAGGTAGCACAAGGAGAGTTCTAGAAGGTATATACATGGGGCTTACTGATGGTCTTGGCGTGTAAACCTCTAATCAAGCATATATTCATGATCAACTATCTCGATCACGTTTATATCTTCATTAATGACCTTATGATGCTCTAGGAAGAGTTTCAAGCAATGACCATTTACCTTATGAAGGTTACCTTCTTTGTCTTGGATTGTGATGGCCCCGTGAGCTGAGGTATCGACGGCGAGGTACGGTCCTAACCACTTTCTCCGTAGCTTCTCATGACCAAACAGCTTCACCCTGGAATTGAAAAGCAATACCTTATCTCCTAGGGTTAAGACCTTCGGTTTCAGCCTTCTGTCATGCCATCTCTTAGTTCTTTCTTTGTATATCGAGGCACTATGATAGGCTTTGTCTCTCCATTCCTCCAGTTCTGAGATCTGCAATTTTTTGTGCTCTCTGGCTTGATTCAGATCCATGTTCCATCTCCAGATAGCATAGTGTGCCCTGTGCTCCAACTCGACGGGTAGATGACATGTTTTCCTGTAGATGAATTGATACTGTAACATGCCAATGGGTGTTTTGTATGCTGTACGGTATGCCCATAAAGCATATGCTAGTTTTGGCCTCCATGCCTTGCACATCTCATTGACGGTCTTTTGTAGAATATTCTTCATTTGCTTGTTCAATGTTTCTGCCTGACCACTTGTTTGGGGATGATAAGGGGTTGCGATGTTGTGCATAGTCCCTAGTTCCTTGAGGAACTTTTTGAAGGTTGTATCAATCAAATGAGAACCTCCATCACTGATCACCATCCTCGGTGTTCCAAACCTTGGAAAGATCACTTTTTGGAACATCTTCCGGGCGTGCTTAGCATTGGCCGCCCTGCATGGCATGGTTTCCACCCATTTGGAGACATAATCCACAGCGACCAAGATATACTTGCAGTTATGAGATTTTGGAAAAGGCCCCATATATTCGATGCCCCATACATCAAAGAGTTCCACTTGAAGATTGTATGTTAGAGGCATATCATCACGAGCTAAGATCCCTCCATGCTTTTGGCAATTGTGACACCGTCGGATGAAATCCTCTATGTCCTCATACATTGTGGGCTAATAGAAACCACTCTGCCAGATTTTCGCTTGTGTGCGAAATACACCATAATGTCCTCCATATGGTGCTGCATGGCACTTCTCAATGATCTTGATCCCTTCTAGCTTAGGTAGACACCTCCTCAATAATCCGTCTGCACATACTCTATATAAATACGGCTCATCCCATAGATGGCGTCTGCTCTTGTATGCCAGCTTCCTCCTACTTTCTCTTGGTGATACATACCCTCAAACCATGAAATTCACAATAGTTGCATATTAGGGGTTTGACGTCGTCACCTTGAGGAGCATGTTGTCTCGAAGGAAGTCATTTATTGGAAGTTCCTACGTGTTAGTGATATTCATACACGATAAATCATCTGCTACTGAATTTTCTACTCCTTTTTTATCTTTGATTTCCAAGTCAAATCTTGGAGCAGAATGATCCATCTTATGAGCCTTGGTTTAGCATCTTTCTTAGTAAGGGGGTACTTCAAAGCAGCATGGTCTATATAGACAATGACCTTTGCCCCCACTAAGTAAGATCTAAACTTATCTATCACAAAGATGACCGCTAGGAGCTCTTTTTTAGTTGTGGTGTAATTAAGTTGAGCTCTTGTTAGCATCTTGCTAGCATAGGTGATCGTGTGATGCTTTTTATCCTTAGTTTGCCCAAGTACGGCCCCACCACATAGTCGCTAGCATCACACATGATCTCAAAAGGAAGCTTGCAATCTGGGGTGGATGATTGGAGCTGAGATGAGTGCCTCTTTGAGAGTGTTAAAGGCTTTTAGGCACTCATCATCAAAGTGGAAGGGAACATCCTTAGCTAGTAAGATCGTAAGGGGTCTAGCAATACTAGAGAACTTACCGATGAAGCGCCGGTAGAACCCTGCATGGCCTAGGAAGCTTCAGATCCCTTTCACATTGGTGGATAGCGGTAGTTGTTCGATGACCTCAATCTTTGCCTTGTCCACCTCTACTCCTCTCTCGGAGACTGAGTGTCTGAAGATGATGCCCTCTCAGACCATGAAGTGGCAATGATCCCAGTTCAACACCAATTCCTTTTCTTGGCATCTTTGCAAGGCCTTGTCCAAGTTTCTGAGGCAATGATCAAAGGTCTTACCATAAACCGAGAAGTCATTCATGAAGATCTCCAGGATATCTTCGATCATGTCTGAGAAAATGGACATTATGCACCTTTGGAACGATGCAGGTGCATTGCAGAACCCGAATGACATTCTTCGGTAAGCATAGGTTCCGTAGGGGCATGTGAAGGTTGTCTTGCTTTGATCATCGGGATGGATAGGAATCTGATGATAACCAGAATAGCCATCAAGGAAACAAAAGAAAGAGTGCTTTGCTAACCTTTCCAACATCTCATCAATGAAGGGTAGTGAGAAGTGGTCTTTCTTGGTGGTCTTGTTGAGCTTCCTATAGTCGATGCATATCCTCCATCCCGTGACTGTGCACTGCACAATTAGCTCATTCTTGCTATTTTCCATGACCGTCATGCCTCCTTTCTTGGGTACCACCCGCACAGGACTTACCCACTCGCTATACGGGACGGGGTAAATTATCCTAGCATGTAGGAGCTTTAAGACCTCCATCTTTACTACCTCTCGCATCGTATTGTTCAACCTTCTTTGGGGTTCCCTTGAAGGTGCCATGGTAGGATCGATAGGGATGAGATGAGTACAAAGAGTAGGGTGATGCCCTTGAGATCCTGGAGGGCATATCCTAGCAAAGCCTGATGCTTTTCTAGAACAGCGATGGGCTTTGCGGTCTCTCTTCTGAGAGTTTGTCGCTAATGATCATGGGAGACTCTACATCGTTGTTCAGGAAAGCATAACGGAGCCCAGAAGGATAGTTTTTAGCTCAATTGGGGATCGTGTTGGTTTTTTGAACTCTGGGAGTTCTAGGACCTCATCAGATTCTTCCTCTTCCTAGATGAATTCTTCTACATCTTTCTCGAGGAGTGATTCTGGTGAATCCAGAGGAGTGATATCCAATACTTCCTCAATTGACTCTGTGATAGGGAGATCTCTGCTACTGTATTGATTGTTCAAGTGATTGGGATAATGAGAGATTCATTCCCTAATCTGATGCTAAGGTTCCCTGGCTCTAGTAAATTTATGAGAAGCTTCTCGATGGGTTGCCCTATCAAGATGTTGAAGTGGGAAACTTCAAACATGTGGAAATTGAGGCTTGCCTTAACATCTTTGTGCCCAACTGACACATTCTGGATCACCCCATAACTGCCCAAGAGGGAACCTAAAGGTTCTCTGAGAGTTCTGCCTCTCAGGGCTAAAGCTTCGCCACCTAGGAAGGCTAGTGCAAAATTATCCGACATAATATTGACTTCGACAATGGGGTTATAAGGAGCTATCACATCTTGGTCCCTTATGTGGCATTGGATAGAAGAAGAAGGATGTTTGATTTGAAGTGGTTCTAGAGATAACTCTCCTTCCCTCAACCATTCATGGCTCATTAAATTCGCCAACTCCTTAATGGTTTCTCGAAGGAATTCCTTTTCACATGGCTAAGGAGGAGCGACGGGGACTAGTGGTCTCTTTTGACAAGAATAGTTTGAGGTGTTCCTAAAGTCCTCAAAAAGATCTTAGTTGTAACTGTGAGAATTCCAGAGGTAGATGTTCCTCTTCATTTGGTGTTTTGGGTTCAGGAGAGGATTCAGGAGTCGAATCTAAAGATTGGGTATCTATGGGTCGGGATTCGGCTACTAGAATTTCCTCGTGGTGTACCTCAGGATTTTCCTGAGGAGGGTCGCGTGTGCAGGTGGAGGAGGTATTTTCCATGATTTTATTTAGGATTTCCCTTCCTTCGGCTGGAGTCTTGTGTGCAAAAGATCCTCCTGAGGTGATATCGAGGTAGTGTGCTTCGTCCTTACTCAACTCCGTGTAGAGATGTTGAAGAAGTGATTGGGGAGAGACAAGTTTGGACTAGATTGGACTAGAGAGGACAATTTGTCCCAAGCGGCACTGATAGATTCCTTCTCATTCTTTCGGAAGGTCAGAATCTCTGCTTGTAAGTTGTAGAAACGGTCTCGAAGATTGTTCCAATCCCCGTTTGCACTTCTTATGTTAGCTGTGTACCATGGCTTCGCCGACTCTATAAGATAGAAGGGGAACAACTTCCACTTGAGAGCTTCATGTGTCATGCCTGAAATTTTCAGACACGAGCACACTTGCTCAAATTCACGCAGGTGATGGTAGGGATTTTCCTTGTCCCATCCTGAGATGGGATGTTCTTGAACCTTATCTATGTAACGGGGCTGATTGTGTAGCCACATGAAAGAATTGGATCAGTAGGAGCAGGTGGCTCACAAAACTTGCCCTTAGGTGTGGAGAGGTGTTGAATGGATGGCTGCTCCATGGATAGTGGGGGTAAAGATAGAATCAAAGGAAAAGAAAAGATATGAGGATGAACTGGATCCGAAGAGAATATAGCAACCGTTCCTCGGCAACGGCACCAGAAAGCTTGTTGGGTATTCTTGACGTCATAGATAAATCTTCAAGTGCATGGGATATTGTTATAGCTTTCACCCGAGAGTATTCCAGGGTATCGTATCCATTGAGGAACGTGTGTACACTCTCTTAGGTTCAGGTTCGTCCAAGGATACCACAGTAGCTAGAGGCAATGAGTGGAGAGGATTCCTAAGGCTAAGAATCAAAGGTATGGTAGAACTATCCTAGTTGTTTACATCAGACTACTGACTCCGCCCGGATAAAATCGAGACACCCCAGTAATATGGCACTAGGATATACCTGAGCGGGGAGGGTTACGCTAAGTAAATAGGGCTGTCACCACCTATCACCTACCTCATCACACCATGGGATATACCACAACCAACAGGTAAAGTCTAGCCTAGACACCACATCTATGCTGTCTTCTACTAACTCTAGCCTCACCAAGAACATCCGTCTCTATTAGGAGTCTTAGACTAGAGCACCCACTAAGCTAGTGAACTATCAATCTAGTAAACAACTAAAGAGCTAGAACTACAACTTAACTATAAAACTAAAGCACTAAGGAAGTCATGAACACTTACTTTGATTATAAGCATCCGTCGATGTACAAGCTGGAGGAGAGTGCCGACAACCCTGGCACTTCCCCTACTTCCCCTCACTCTCGTCCTATATTTTAACACCTCCTAGGCAGCGCTACACCTCTAGAGAGAGCCTAGAGCTCGGAATGGGAGAGGAGAAGGCAAAAGTTGCAAGTGTGAGGTGTGTTCTAATTCTACATTCCTCCCCTCATATATATAGGTGTGGCACAAAACAGTAGAGGCTTCCTTGAACCGCCATTAGGAGCCAATGAGGAAGCACCACGTGCAAGGTTTAAGTCGGTTGTGTCCTGGCTGGTTCGGCCAAACCAGCTGATTCGGCCAACCAGGTTGGGCACCAACCAACCTTAGCTTCGCTCAGGAGGCTGGCAGGTGGGCCCTATGGTCCCTGGTAAGTGACTTGGCACTTCCTTAGGTCGGTTTCCTACACTAGTGGGCCCTTTGATCCGTGTGAGCCTGAATAGTGCGCTCTGATTGGTCGGAGCTGCTAGGTCGGAGTTGCTTGGTCTTGAATCATGCTTGCTCTTTTCCTGCAATTTTTAGCTCAGATGCACCTGCATACATATTT
Source organism: Panicum hallii (assembly GCF_002211085.1). Lineage (NCBI taxonomy): Eukaryota > Viridiplantae > Streptophyta > Magnoliopsida > Poales > Poaceae > Panicum > Panicum hallii. Next base: position 12,426,085 of record NC_038043.1, read on the forward strand.
AGACCAGCACTTGTGGAATTCGTTGGATAATCATCCTATACTAGTGTTGGAACGTGATATTGTTCCTCTTTTATGTAGGATTTGATGGTCGAAATTGAGCTGTAATGAGTGTCAACAGATGGCGCTAGAGAAGACGCCGAACGGTATCTTTTGGATGCAATCAACCAAGATAGTACGGCCGTCTATCACCAATTTGGTGAAGAAGAGGCCCGGGCTGGTAATTCTTTCCCAAATATGTCCAGAGATGGCATACAAGAAGATGATGATGACTTTGCGCCGAGGCATGAGCAGCCCGTTCCCACCGAGAATCCTGTAGGGGTACGTACCTTATGCATATATGCTTACAGAAACTTGATTTACATTTTGTATCAGTATTAGTTTTGTTATTAATATATCTTTTTTCGATCCTCATTTGGATCGAAGAAGAGCACATTCAAAGGGAAACGACGACAGACCAAGAAGATGGAGGGAAGATAGGTCATCATAGCAGTGGACGCACAGGGCTGCCCATGTGCTCCTAAGGAGGCTAGTTTAAAGTTTACATCCCAGTGTGGGTGTTGATGCTCGTTACGGCTCAATTTTGACCATCGATTTGATCAGAAAATTTGGAAAACTAGCATTTCTTGCTCGCATATTTATCTAGAATAAGGTCATTTCCACATGTCACTTGGAAAATAGTGCTACATAGGGATTTGAGTAGAAATGGAGGGAAAACACACCCTTGAATCTAAGGCAAAAGCTATCGACCAATCACAACGCACCGTTCAGCCTCACATGGATCAAAGGGCCCACCAGGACATGCAACCACCTTTAGGACAGCACCAAGCCATGCACCATTGGCCTGAGGGCCCATCTATCAGCCACCCAGCCAAAGATCAGGCCGGTTGGAGCCATGCATGGGTCGGCCGAACCAGGTGGTTCGGCCGAACTAGGACCAGCTCCACCAACTTAGTTCTTCAACGTGGCGCCTCCCCATTGGTCCCCAATGTAGGTTCTCCAAGGCTCCAGCTATAAATATCAGGGGAGGTGGGGAGGGGGGTTAGAATTAAGACACACGTCAAGTTGCTCTCTCTCAAGTCCCTCTCTTGCTTAGTCCATAGGTTAGTAGAGTTTAGGCTGAAGTAGCTCTCTTCAAGTTCCCAAGGTTGCCTAGGAGTGTGCGGTATGGGTTTATCTCTTCGCCTCCTTTGTAATTCTCGGATATCTTTAATGGAGTTATCTTCTAGATTTATATACTCGCATAGTTTATATACTGCGGTGTTAGACATGTATGCTATGATAAGTTTGTATTCATACCTTATGCCTTGCATGATTCGAATAGTAAATCTAGTGCCACGGCAACGGTTCCTATATTCGTATGTTTGCCCTAGTGTGATGTCTGTCCATACGGAGGGTGGGGGCTCTGCGCGGTATGCTAGAGTATCGCTCATTAGCGTAGACGTGGTATCTGGGCTAGTCATTGTTGCTAGATGCGGTCCTATCCCATGGTTTGCTGAGGTAGGCGGCAGGTGGTGACAGCCCCATCCGTCCAGCGTAACCCTCCCCGTTCGGGTAGTGGCTGTAGGAGGTCCATAAAGTAGTAGAGTTGTCTGGTGGCTCCTATGCTAGTCATGTGCGGTTCTCCTGGTACTGCCTGGGAGCCTAGAGCTGAGGATAATCATGTGTATGTGTATGAGTATATAGTACAAGCTGTATATCTAGATAGAAGTACATAAGTCTCGACTAGCTTTCTTGTTCCTTTCTCCTTGCCTATGTCATTGCTTGAGTTTGAGCTTGAGTAACTTGTGTGTCACACTACCTCATCATCAATATATATCTTACCCCTATTTATACAATTGAATACTCAACCAAGATTTGATCATGAACTTACTTATTCTATAATCGCCGCCTTCCCTGGGAAATATAAGTACGACATCCAAGATTACTCACAGGTAAAATGCTACAATGGTATTTCATGCGCTTGCGGATTTATCTGTGACATAAGAAATACCACACGGCATTTCAGGCACCATTGCTAGGGATTAACGATCCTAGTGATGACGCTAAGAAACGCCAACAAGCACTTTTGGCGCCGTTGCCGGGGAAGGCATTGGTTAAAAGAATAAACTAAGTTCTTGATTAATATCTTATTTGGTATTCATTGTTTAAACAAGCTAACTTGGCTTTGTTTTCTCTCTTTGATATGAAAATAAGGTAGTGTATGATTGGTTTCGATCCGCCGCATAATTTCACTCATGATCCAGAGTCTCTTTTGTGAAGAGTTTGACCCCATGTCGTACGTCCTCAGATTTCACTCTCGACAACCAAACTAGTCAATATTGCTCCATCAACTTCCAAGACCATGGCCCAAAAGACACTTTAGGATTTCTCTGCTCCCTCAGCTGACAATGCCCCGATTGGGCCACCTGTTACTATAGGAGTTGAAAAATTTTGAGATCAAGATGGGTCTCATTACGATGGTGTAGGCCAGCCCATTCTGTGGCAAGGCCAATGAGGATGCCAGCGCACATCTCTAACAATTCCTGGAGCTCTGCAGCACTTTTATCATTAAGAGTAGGATGCAATCTGTCACACCCTAAAATATTTAATTTTAGGATGTGAATATCTTTTAGAATGTGTTCATCCATGTTTAGGATTTTTTGAGAATTTTCCAGAATTTTCTGGAAATTATTCTCTTTTTCTATAGAGCTAAATCCATTTATTGGAAGGCTCTAAAATCTTTTTCTTGGGCTCTGAGTATTTTATTTGGACTCGTCGTGTCCTAGGTTTTCCCCAAAAATTTTTGGGATTCTTCAAGATATATTTTTCGTGGTTTAAAAGATTTATCTGGACTTTTCTAGATTAATTTTAAGGTAAAAATATCGTTTGGAAAATGAATTCATTTTCTTTTCATCTCGAGCTGGATTCAACTCGTTTTGGGTCTATTCCACCTTAAACCCTACAAATGTGACGCGTGTGCGCTTCAACTCGGTCACCACCACTATCTCGTCGTGTGTCGTGTTTCATCGAGAAAATAGACAAGAAGTTTCTCTTTGAGGAACCCTAAGTGAACCCCTCGTTTCCCTTTCTCTTTCTATCCCGGAGATTGATTGCTCGTTGAAACTAGCGAACTGCCAGTTCCGATAACCAGGATCGCCGCTGCAAGGTCCTTAATTGATCCGCCAATGACCCAGCCTGATCTTTCTCTCTCTTTTCTATTTCACGTTCTCGAATAGCCCGTTCTTATTCAACTAGCACTATAAGCACATTTTCATGTTCGGTCTCAACCTGAACCTGTTTTGGCCCATAACCGAAATCGCTCGGCCACTCTCGTTTCCTTCTTCCTTTACCTCTTCCTTCCTCTCTTTGCTCTCTAACTTGTGGGGCCTGCTGGTCAGTCCAATCTCGTTTCTCCCGTGGGCAATCTGGACTCAGGACGAGTTCTAGCCCGATGCGCTGCCTCATCCCTGCTTGCCAAACCCTAGGCCTCCGCAGCCCTATAAATCCTGCACGCAACCCTAGGGCCGCATCTCCTGCTCGTGCTCCCTCCTTCGCCGCCGCGTCGCATCTCGCCCTCCTGCTCGCGAAGCCCTTGTCTCTGCGTCTTCCCTAGCGCTGCCCCTGCTGCCTGAGCTTTTGCACCTCTGCTGCTACAGCCAGCACCGCATGCCCCTACATCACCCTCCCTGCGTCACCTCCTGTGCCCCTGTTGCCCCTGCCGTGTGCGCCCTCCAGCTGCGCCTCTCCTGTAGCGCCGTCGCCCTCCCCCATGTCACCCCCTGCTGCTGCTTCAGCCGCGCCAGCCCTTCCTCCTGCTGCCGCGCTGCCCCTATGCCCGTGTGCCACCACCAGAGTGCCGCCGCATGCTCCTTGCTGCTTGGCATCATCCCCGCACCTTCTCCCCGCTGTAGCTGCGCCCTGCCCTGCCCCCTGCAGCAACCGTGCGCCACCACCAGAGCGTCGTCGCCCTCTGTGCGCCTCTCCTGCAGCGCCGCCGCCCCCCTACTGGCCTCCCCGTCGCCCTTGCCCTACCCTTGCAGCCGCGCCTACCCCTCCCTGCTGGCCACCACGAACACAGCGCCGCCGGCTAGGAACAGGATGGGCAGAATCGCCGCCGCAACTTCTCCGGTGAAATTCGGCCACCACTATGCATCCCCGCGGTAAGGTATGGAATCAAATCCCCTCGTTGTCCTCTTTCTTTTGCCCCGCTCCTCGCGACCTCCCATGACCTAGAACATCAGGAATTTGCAAAACAGTAGCCGCCAGCCACCATGGCTGTGCTATGAAGTTTTTGCAATTTAGCCCCTGAAAGATTTTGTAATTATCGTGTACTTTTCTGTGTCTTGCAAATTTCGCAGAAAACCCTCTGGATCTATTGCATCTTTTCAATCCAGCCCCACCCGTGGTCTTTTTCAGATCTAACCCTAAACTTTTCTTTATTTGCGAGCACTATTTTCTGTGTCTTGCAGATCTTCCCTGCTAGCCCTTAAAATCTATAGTTAATCACGTATAGGTCCCTGCAACCTTGTTTCATGCGTAATTTCCACATTTTAGATCCGTTTTGATCCGTTCGTTTTGCGTTAGTCTTCTAAAACCCTAAGCTATCATTTAGTAGTGTTGTTGTACCATTAGTTTTATTTTTAAAGTTTAATATAGATTTAATTTGATTAATATCCTCTCATCTAGTTTTTCCAATTAAAATCCAATTAAGTATTTACTCCGGTTTTTTTCTAATTAATGTTAATTTGATTAATATCAACTTAAATATGTTTGTAATTTAATTTGTTTAGTTCAGCATGAACCATAAAGTTGAACATTTAGATGTTTTCACCAGTTTCTTTTCTAATTAATTGTTTAATTAGGATAATTTGTACATAGACAATTATATATAAAATTTGACTAAGTTGTACCTCGTCTTTATAAATGCAAATATAATATGAGTTAATTATAATTAGGGATACTCTCTTTTGAATATCTTTTACATTAGTTTTCTAAATTAAAATAAATGAAAGCCTATAGTTCTTTTATTTATTTTATAACACAAATCTTCCAATAGTTGTTTCTTTTCAATCTTAGCTCTATTTTCCACATTTTTTTCGTTCTCGTGACCGTAGCAGAGAGCCCTATCCTTTTGTATGCTCTTTTAAAGCTTTCTTTTTATTTGGTGTATGTGTTCTTAGTTGTTCTTTTTGTTTGTTTGTTGTTTTGCTTGGGCCCGATGCTTGTGTGACGTTAGAAGGAGCGCGATCCAAGAGCTTTGAAGATTTAGAATTTCAAGAACAAGAGTTGAAGACTCGGAGCAGTTATTCTCTAAAAGAAAGGCAAGTGTTTTCTTGATCATTCTTTTATCGTAATAATCACAATAAATATAACTTTTTCTTTATGCATGCATGTGTCTTAACCTGACAGATCCTAATTAAGGATATGCCTAGTATTTATGATAATTTCTTGCTAACCTGGATTGTACCTTTATGTTGGGTAGCTTTTGCTTAGTTGTTATAACTGGTTCCTGTTTGGGAATAATATATAACCATGATGACAATAATGATGATACTACACCTGTTCTATCCATGTTCATGCGCTATGCATTGTTATACAAGATCATATGTTTAATCAGAACATGGAGAACCACCTAGGAAAACAGTGCAACCACAATACTATATGGCTGTGGTCTTGACTAATTAATTAGAGACTCTAACTTTGATAATCTTACCGAAAGGGAAAGAGGGGTCGACGGGGTATAGCTCGGTCCTCTTGAGGCTTTGATATGTGGTCCTTGGCTAAGGCACTACCTCACTAGGGAGAGTTATGACCGCTTTGACTTGAAATCTTAGCGGATTTTCATAAGTTAGTGAATCTTTGTAAAGGCCTCATAGTGAATCCCTTGCCACTCACCTCGGAAGTGTTTAAGGGGCTAGCTACCTCGGGCGAATTGGGAGACATGAATTGTGGGTAAAGTGTACAACCTCTGTAGAGTGAAAACTGATATATCAGCCGTGCTCACAGTTAAGAGCGGCTTGGACCCTCACATGAAATTCAACTTGAAGATGAATTAAATCATGGACCATGTTTATAGTTATGGTTATATTTCTATTATACTTGTTCTGTTACTTTTAATATGGGTTTTGGTACGAACTTATACCTTAGTAATCAGGTGCTAATAAAACTTGATCAACTAAAATTGCTTATTGCAGTAAGCCAGTCAGCCTTTCCTTGCTTTTGGCCTTCATGTCATATAATTCCCAACACTTGCTGAGTACCAACCATAAGCGTACTCATGCTTGTTATAATTGCTGCTCAGAGGAGAAAGTGATGTGAAGTCTTTTGAGGATGATGCTGAGTTCTAAGCCTACGCAACCCCTGGTCGAATGTCTATGAAGTTTGGAGTCTTCGTTTCCAGGATAAGCTGTATAACTCTGATAATCTTTATAGTCTTTTATTTCTCTTTTCGTGATATTGTTGCTGATTATTCACTGATGAAGTCACTATATGTAGGGAACTTGATCCTAGCATACATATAGTTATGCATTCGGTTTTGTCCTTAAAACCGGTTGTGACACAATCCGACTCCGACTGTTTCTATTTTCTCTTCTGGGGAAGGCAAAGCAGTGGTTCTATGCCAATAGAAGTGCAGTAGACACTTGGGATAATTGCACCAAGGCATTCCTCGCTAAGTTCTTCCTAATGGGCAAAACCAATGCTCTTCGAGGAAGAATCTCCAGTTTCTAGCAGGCGTCAAATGAGTCTATATCTGAAGCATAGGAGAGGCTTTAGGAGTACATCCTATTGTGTCCTCACCACAGGATGGACGATTGGCTCATCCTTTAGAACTTCTACAATGGGCTGCCTCCAACAGCCCATGACCGCATCGACGCTGCCGAAGGTGTTGCTTTCTTCTCGCTAACCATTGATAGGGCCAAGACTTTGATCGAGAAGATAGTGTCCAACCAAGGTTGGAACAAAGAACATCTCCAACCACGCCAGCGGGGCATGCACACCATCAAGGAGATGGACATGCTCGCCACCAAGCTCGACCTCCTCCTCAAGAAGATCGAGGAACGACCCTAGGATAAGGCTTCGATGCAAGCACTTCAAGCCTTGGATGCTCGCATGACATGCGAGGTCTGCGGGAACACCAGACTTTCGGGGAATGACTACCCCAAAACCCATGAAGATGTCATGTACAAGAATAACAACAACAATGGAGATCAGGGGTGGAATCAGTCGCACCCCTACTACCAAGGAAGTAATGGTAATTCAAATTCATTTAATCCTAACCAACCTTTCTTGAGGGATCACGTCCTAGGCCAAGCAAAAGTCAATGAATTACTAGAAAAGAAGCTGGCCGCCAACAACAAATCTATGGAGACCATTTAGGCAAAGATGGATGGTATCTCCGCCGCTATCAAGAACCAGCTGAGCTTCAACAAGATGCTTGAAACTCAACTTTATCAGCTGGCTGCTGCTATGAAATGAACCGGATTCCCAAGTCGAGAATCTGACTCCGTGTATCATTGCGATAGTCCTTGGATCAAGCGCTATCATATACATAACTCATTTCAGCTAGAATGTAGTATGATCCCATTACAAGCCTCTTGGGCTAAATCAAGCAAATAGAAAGCTAGAAACGGTAACTAGGCTTCTAGTCATCCTCCATCTTCTGGAACCTCCACCACAGGCAAACTCGAGTGTAGAACGGGCTTCAGTTGTACCATCCATCTTTGTTGGGGTTAAATTCCGGATTGGATCCTGCATCGTACCAGGCTATCCCCAAAGAATGGGATAGGTCCACGTCACCTTCCGTATGCAAGCTTTTACGTGGACTATATTAAAAGTGTAACAAAACTCAAGGAGAGAAGCTGAGGTTTCCTATCCAAGAGCAACATCAAGATATATCATCATCCAACCTCTGAACTCGGGCCATTCCGGCATCTCCGACCCCCGGTCCAACACACACCTTCCAAACCCACCAAGTCGGTGCTTAGGCAGGAAGACACCACTAGAGGGAGTAGAAACATGAGTGACAGTACTCTAATAAGAGCACCAGAAGAGTAGGGTTGTCCATGACCGAGGATACGGCTCTACTTATAGTTTTCACCCTGCAAGGGTTGTACACCTGGACCCACTCGAATTGAAGCTAGCCGGGGATCAGCCAACTGGATGATGAGACACCAGTCTACTGAAACAGGCCTAGGAGCCACGGCACCTTCCGGCTTTCCCGGGTCTTGAGTGCATCCTCCCGCGAGAGGTTGCCCTGGGATTGTGAAGCCTCTCTTGCATCTCGGGGAACGTGAGGTCAGTACCTCCCCTTGCACCGATACTCGATCCCCCTATCAGCTTGGTACAGCGCTTGCTAGCCCCGAACCAGACCCACCCGCATAATGGGTAAGTGGTGTCCACGCTTAACATAGTGCCACAAATCATAGTTACTCTCACCTGGTCCTCAATTGCCGAAGTGAGCATCTTCGTCACATGCATTTCCACCGTTGTGGTCTGCAACTACACCCATTACGGGTGCCCCCAACTCCTCAACTAAGTAACCACAAAGTTGTACCCGCCACAGGTACTCCGTAGGGTGTGCCAAGATACACACCCCAAGCCCTCGATCCGAGATCAAGTTAAGTTTGCTCATTCCCAGCTAAAAAGCCCTATACACCAACTCCTCAGAAGTGTATCTTTACTCACGCCAAGACTATCCATCCATTCCCACATGCAAATATCACACATAGCCACGAACTCGGCTATATGTCTATTCTCATGTCGTTCCACTAGAAACGATCCTTCAGGTCATGGTACATCTTCGTGCATCCTGGGTGTATTGAGTACTTGGAGTTATGTACCTCACCCAGTATTTCTGTATGGATGCCTTGATCTTGGGGTACGCATATGCGATCTTTTAGCCATATGGTTCCTTGGTTGTCGACTCTGTAGTCGGATGCCTTTCCCTTCCTCATCAATTGCTTCAGCTTCTGGAGTTCCGGGCATTGTCTCTGCGCTTGCCTGGTTCGATCTCCTAGATCATATTTGACCATCAGTTCATTCAAATATCTTTGCTCTACGATCTCGAGCTTCAGCTTCTCGAGTTCATCACACAATTCAGGTTGCTCATCACGAACCATTAGGTTGCTGCAATAGCTCTTTCTGCTTAGGTTATCTGCTACTATGTTGGCTTTGCTTGGGTGGTACTGAATGTTCAGGTCATAATCTTTGATCAGTTCTAACCATCTTCTCTGCCTCATGTTCAACTCTGCCCGAGTGAAAAAGTACTTCAGACTCTTATGGTTGGTATAGATATCACACTTGTTGCCAATCAGGTAGTGCCTCCAAATCTTCAGAGCGTGTACCACGGCTGCGAGCTCAAGGTCATTGGTGGGGTAGTTCTCTTCATGCTTTCTCAGTTGCCATGAAGCATACGCAACAACTTTGCCATCTTGCATCAACACACAACCAAGACCATGATAAGAAGCATCGCAATACAACATGAAATCCTTCTGAATATTTGGAAGTGTGAGGACGGGGGTAGTAGTGAGCCTGGACTTGAGCTCTTGGAAGCTGGCTTCACACTTGGGCAACCAGACTGACGGTACATTGTTCTTGAGTAGCTCGGTCATTGGCTTGGCAATCTTAGAGAAGTTCTCAATGAATTGCCAATAGTAACCTGCTAATCCCAGGAAACTTCTGATGTTAGTGACATTCTTTGGCTGCTACCATTCTGACATGGCTTCGATCTTCTCTAGGTCCACGGCAACACCGTTTGTAGTCAATATGTGGCCTAGGAAGGCAACCTTCTCTAGCCAAAACTCACATATGCTGAACTTGGCATACAACTGGTTCTACCTCAACATCGCGAGCACAATCCTCAAATGCTTCGTATGCTCTTCAGTGGTCTCAGAGTAGATCAAGATGTCATCGATGAAGACTATGACGAACCTGTTCAACTCATCCATGAACACTTTGTTCATCATATTCATAAAGTATGCAGGTGCATTGGTAAGTTCGAATGACACCACATTGAACTCATACTGCCCGTATCTGGTCACTAAGGCTGTCTTCGGAATGTCACACTCTCGGATCTTCATCTAGTGATAACCGGATCTCATATCTATCTTGCTAAAGAACTTGGCCTTCCTCAATTGATCAAGCAAATCGTCTATCCTGGGCAACGGATACTTGTTTTTGATGGTCACCACGTTTAAGGAGCGATAGTCAATCCACAACCTCATGGTTCCGTCCTTCTTCCTGACAAACAACATGGGGGATCCACACGATGAAGCACTAGGCCTGATGTACTGCTTGTCTAGTAGGTCCCTCAGCTGCGTTTTCAACTCTGTGAGTTCTTCTACTGACATGCGGTAGGGTCATTTAGCGATTGGGGCCGTACCTGGCACGAGGTCAATCATGAACTCGACATCCCTATGTGGTGGAAACCATGGCAACTCTTTTGGGAACACATTCGAGTATTCGCAAACCACAGACACCTCGCGAAGTGTCTCCTCGCTCCAGTTGTTTAGGTTGTACACTTGAGGCACTTCTCGGGACTTCAAGGGTTCCACTTTGATCTTCCTCCTACTGGGGTGTTCGAGTGTCACAAGTCTGGGTGAGCAAGATATGACCCCCTTGTGTGCGGTCAACAAGTCCATGCCCAAAATGACATCAATCCCATCTGATTTCAGCACTGTCAGATCAGCTAAGAATGGTACCCCCTAAATCATGATCTTCACCCCCTTACATGCTAGAGTGCACCTAAGATCTTCCAGCGGAGAGCTAGTGATTACGGGATGGCTTCTTGGGGTTATCGGGAGGGATTTTGTGCAACACACCTTGAGGAAACATAGGATCAAGTGGCTCCGGAGTTTAATAAAACCAAGGCCTTAGAGCCATTGATAAGGTACTCACCTGTCACAACGTTGGGAGCATCTCGGGCCTCTTCCTCAGTCAGGTGAATGAGACGGCCACGGTCGGAGGAGCGTGGGGCCTGAGTGGGCCTGCCGGCAGGGCCAGGCACTCAGGATAGAGTCTTGGTCTTCTTCTCGGGGCAGTCGTAGGACTTGTGGCCCAGTTTGTTGCAGGTGAAGCAAACAAACGGTGTCGAGCCACTATTAGTCCTCTATACCAGCTATTGGCGGTAGTAGCCTCCTCCTCCCTGGTTCTATCCTCCGAAGGTCTTATTGCCAAAGTGGTGGTTACCTCCCCAACCATAGTTCCTATTCATATAGCTGGAGCCAGAGCGAAAACTACTCATGGTTGGAAGGGGTGGTGCATTCCTTGGCTTCTGGAAGGGCCTGTCATGTACCTGGTGGTCGGGCTTGTTCTTCTTGTTACTCGCACCCCGTCACAATGTGACGGATGCCATGGTGTAGGCCGCGGAGGAACCAGAACTACTTCTTCTACTTGGTGTTGGTGTCATCGGCAGCGTACCTCAGCGTTCGTACTCCTCCATCCTCATTCTTCCCTAAGTCATGGTATGGAACTCTTAGGCCTTCTGGATGAGCACCTGCTAGGGCATGTGCTGCTCATGAAATGCCCTAGCGAACTCATCCCAAGCGATGTGCGCAGGGTCCTGGTGGGAGTCACAGTAGTTGTCCGACCAAGACTTGGCGAGTCCCTCAAGCTGGTGAACGGCGAGTGCGACACACTCCTCGTTGGTACAGTTAGTAAGATTCAGCTTGGTCTCAATCACCCTCAGCCAGTCGTCGGCATCCATCGGATCATTTGAGTAGCTGAAGGTTGGTGCCTTTAGATGGATGAACCTCTCGATCTTGCGCTAGAGGTCTTCTTCCGGCGGGCCTTGGCGATGGCGCCGTTGTTCCTCTACTCAGCCACCTCAGCCAAACACTGCAACAGTTGGGTTTGTGCAGCCATGACTTTAGCGAGGTTTGGTGCTAGTGGTGGTGGTGCCTGCTACTGCAGATTGTTCCTATTGCCCCTCTGCCCCGGCTGAGGCGGGGCTTCCACCTCAATTTCCTCATCAACTTCCTCCTCTTGTTCTTCGTCCACAGGTCCTTGCCGACGTGGTGCGGCACCGGCGGTGGGGGCTCCTCCCCTAACGCAACCCGTAGCTGGGGTTGGTGCTTGGGCAGCATGCCCGCACCCATGGCCAGCTGGTCAGCCGCGTCCGCGTGCAGCAGCTATAGCTTCCTCACGAGCATCATCCTTGAGGCGAGCGATCAAAAGGTTTGACCTCCGGATTGACATCTTCTAAGCAATCAGAAAGGGAAAAGAGGGAACTAACTTGTTAGTGAACGTTACTCTCCACAAAGAAGTAAACCACACACAAACATCGTAGCTACAACCAATGTGAAAATCCATAAAAAACACAATATAGGAGCGTTATAACATCCATTCATTCATCCATCATGCAAGTAGTACAAAGAGACACCGGTGTTATCTCAAGGCCAACTCCTATGCTCACAGAAAGGGGGTGACTCTTAACAAAACTACAAGAACTACTCAGGTCAACACATAACAACCCTGCCAGAAACATCACATCGGCTCACTATAAGACTCATGAAGAATCATGCCGGAATGAACCATCGATGGACTGCCTATCTTACAACCTACTATTATTCCTCAACTCCGACTCACTCCCTAGTAGAAGGTGACTCGTGGCTTCTTCTAGGTAAGCACACGCTTGCAGTCCTCCGGGTAATCCTCTAGGAAGATGGCGTCGATGGCGGTAACGGCCTCCACCACCTCCTCAGTCTCGATGGCAGGTGGCAACTCCTCATACGGGCACCCGTATATGGCGAAGCTAGGTGGGGGTCAGCTTGAAATCTGCCATACTTACCGCAGTCTAGTTCTCCTTGGTAGTTGGTTCCGCAACTCATGGATCTCGTCGACGCGGATCGAGTCCGACAGCTCCCATGTCTGCATGGTGTGAGCAGCCTTATCACGCAAGAAGACGATAGTATGGGTCAGTTTGGCAATGTTCCACATGTTCCTCTCTAGTCTGGTCCCTAGCTCCTTCACTTGGTCCTCAACGGTAGACTCGAAGTAGGCGCGGAGGGTCATGAAGTTCTGCTGATCATCAACCTGTGTCTGCAGCTGACGGCACTCTTCTTCACGGTCGCATACCTTGTCCTTGAGTTCCCACTCGGCCTTCTCGGCCCGGAGCTTCTGGAGCTCGATCTCGGCCCGGTGGAGGTTCTCGTCAGCGACCGTCCTCCATTGGGTCTCTATCTCAAGCATCCTACTTGCTTCTACGTAGTTCACCCGGTTGAGGCGGGTATCCTGGTGAGCCACGGTGTAGATCCGGTTCCACCCCTGAATCTCATGCTCCAGCTGGTCGATGAGCCTCATACCCGCGTGGAAACCCTCGTAGAGTAGCTTGCTCTCCTGCGAAAGGTTCACCATTACATGGTCCAAGTCATAGAGGTAAGACCCGGTGGTGTGTACCAAGGGCTGGTCTCCCCCGGTCAACTGAACTGGGGCGGCGAACATCTCAAGGTAGATGGCCTCTAGACCCTCATCCGGTAGGACTGCTCGAGGCATCAGGCGGAAGGAAGAACCCGCAAACTTGGTCTGCCAAAACCAGGTGAGCAACTTCATCATTATCTTCCGGGCAACCGACAGGACGGCTGTCTCAGTGAGCATGCCGGAGCTGTAGACCATCTCTCCCTCAAAGTCTGGCACTGCAGGGTCTGGCATAACGACGAGCATAGCTGTCTTGCAGTAGTAGGGGTGAGCTGTGATCATCCTTAAGGAAAGCTTGATGCAGGTCTGGTTGATGCTGATGTACTCCACTACGCGCTTGAGCCACTTGAGGATACCCCTCTGGTGGTACTGTGCGTAAGTCTTGGGGTCGTGAGTCACGCTCCCCATCGCGATCATTAAGGCGGCTTCCATACTGCGTAGGAACGTAAGAGTAATGTTAGCGTAGGTAAGAGAGTAAATCAAGAGTAGAGGTAAGGTACTAAGTCAAGGTAGTAATACTTTAGAGATCAAGGTAATATAGTAGGTAGATAGAGTTGTATGGAGTTTCCTAGATCTAACGACCATATCTATGGCTCGTGCTACGGTCAAGCATGGCTCTGATACCAACTGAAATAAACCGGATTCCCAAGTCAAGAATCTGACTCCCTGTATCATTGTGATAGTCACTAGATCAAGTGCTATCGCATACAAAACTCATTTCAGGCATATATTTTAGTCATACTTCGCATAAGGTCCATCATGGGTTTAATTATTACATATTCCAGCTGCAATATAGTACGATCCCATTACAAGCCTCGTGGGTTAAATTGAACAAACAGAAAGTGAGAAACGGTAACTAGGCTTCTAGCCCATCCTTCATCTTCTGGAATCTCCACCACAGGCAAACTCGAGCGTAGCATGGGCTTCAGTCGTACCATCCATCATCATTGGGGTGGAATTCCAGATCGGACCCTACATTGTACTAGGCTATCCCTAAGGAATGGGATAGATCCACATCACCATCTATATGCAAGCTTTAAGATGGACTATACTGAAGGTGCAACAAAATTCAAGGAGAAAAGCTGACGTTTCCTATGCAAGAGCAACATCAAGATATATCATCATCCAACCTCTAAACTCGGGCCATTCCAGCATCTCCGACCCCCGGTCCAACACACACCTTCCAAACCCACCAAGTCAGTGCGAGAACTCCTACTCCTTGCACCTCAGCTACCCAGGCAAGAAGTTACCACTAGAGGGAGGTGGAAACATGAGTGACAGTACTCTAATAAGAGCAACAGAAGAGTAGGGTTGTCCATAACCGAGGATGCGGCTATACGTATAGTTTTCACCCTGCAGGGGTTGTACACCTGGACCCACTCAAATTGAAGCCAGCCGGGGATCAGCCAACTGTACGACGAGACACTGGTCTACTGAAACAGGACTAGGAGCCACGGCACCATCCGGCTTTCCTAGGACTTGGGTGCATCCCCCGCAAGAGGTCGCCCCAGGACTGTGAAGCCTCCCTTGCATCTCGGGGAACGTGAGGTCAGTACCTCCTCCCCCTACACCCATACTCGATCCTCCTACCGGCTTGGTACCACGCTTGCTAGCCCTGGACTCGACCCACACGCATAATGGGTAAGTGGTGTGCACGCTTAACATAGTCCCACAAATTATAGTTAGTCTCACCTAGTCCTCAATTGCCGAAGTGAGCATCTTCGTCACATGCGTTTCCACCGCCGTGGTTCGCAACTACACCCATTATGGGTGCCCCAACTCCTAAACCAAGTAACCACAAAGTTGTACCCTCCACAGATACTTCATAGGGTGTGCCAAGATACGCACCCCAAGCCGTCAATCCGAGATCGAGTTAAGTTCGCTCGCTCCCGGCTAAAAAGTCCTATACACCAACTCCTCAGATGTGTATCTCCACTCACGCAAAGACTATCCATCCATTCCCACACGAACACATGAAAAGCATAGCAAGGCATCTCATATTTATCATGTGTATAGGATAGCAAGGAATTCAGGTAAATAAAATAGGCTATGCAGGCTCATCTCAACATAACACATTCGGGAGCAATTGCATGTCTATTGTCGGTCAAAACCCACCGGCGTGCAGCGGCAGGCAACACGAGGAGCCGAGAGGCTCCCGAGACTGTTGGTGAGCCCCGGTCACTCGGTCAACGGCCCAGGATCCGGCACACGACCTGGCGTCTGGGTTGCTAGGCGTGCCACCTGACCTTGTACCTGATCAGGAAGGTGTGGAAGTGATTTATGTTAGTTTCCTGCATGCACAGACACATGTAAACATTAGTCCGAGCCGTGATCGGCTAATTGGGTGATTCCGGATATCAGCTGTAAAGAGCCGATTGTATCCAATGTCAGATGGGATCTGAGTATTTGAATAAAGCACGCACATCCGATGGTAGAATAAAACTTGCTCTGTAACTAGTAAGCTAATCCGATCTATGAAGGCTAAAGCTTTCACTGTATAACCAGAACATCCTATATGTAATTGAGCCTAACAGATACGAAAGGTAACAGAATAGCAACCTAAATAGAGGCCTAAAAACCAAGAAAGAGCCGATTCCCGGAACAATCCCTCTTTAGGTTGATACAAAGCAACAAACGTACTGCCGGAACATTCAATCCGTTTGAAGGGCCTAATCATGCAGATGTTAAGCTAAATCTTCGATAAATAAAGACTAACCATAACGGATTGGATCTACTAATCAAGAACAGAGCAAGGTGCTGCGCTCACAGACGAGATCGGGCCCAAGGACAGCTAAGCGTTTACAGATAACAAATGATGCATGAATAAAGCATGAAAGAGCCGATGATACTTTTTAAATGCCAGGATAACTACTGTTACTCGCCATCAACAACACTTCAGTATGAGAAACACAAAGGTAAATAGGCAGGAATGATGCTGCCCCGATCACGCGAAGCGTGATTCGGGCTGCACGGCACTTACCCGAGAAACCCTAGAACAGGGGTGGCGATGCGCCGTGAGTTGTTGTGAATGATTGTTTGTTCATTTTTTTATTCATAATCCAAGGTACATATTTATAGTCCGGAGACTTGCCTTCCCTAACCAATCCTAACTTACAATGGCACGAATCCTGGCTATCTCTATCTAAACTATTTTAAACACACACACCTATCCAGATACATGGCCAATCCTAGCCTCAAACGCCCGCGTAGGGGCCAATTCGCAAGCCCACTACGATTATCTTTTGAGCCCATCTTGCTTTGCGGCCCACCTTTCTGGCCCAGCTAAATTATGGCGATAACACATGCCCCCCTGGTTTCGGCAATAATTATTCCGAAACCATTTTTCCTTTTCATCGCCCCGCCTCTTTGACTTCCAAAATCCGTACAGGCGTGCCTCTTTGACTTCTAGGGGATGTGACTGCTCTGCATCAAACTCCTTGGAAACCATCACGGTGCCGATTCATATTCCACTCTATCTTTATAAACATGCCCCCGTTAGTTTTCTTTCTCTCATCCCCTTCCTTCAGCCATTAGCAACCGCACAACTCTCCTTCTCTCGTAATAGCTTCTTCTTCTTCCTCTGCTTCCTCCGCCATTTCCTTCGAGTCCGAGTCCACCCGAGAAGCCACTCCAGAATATGACCCCATTGCTGCCTACGAGGCCTGCGCTCCTTTGCATTGGGATGCAGAGGAGTGGGACTTCCAGACCTGGTCAAAGGACGACGAATCCCTGACCGATGGTGAAGACCTCCACCTCCTCCTTGACGGGGAGCTGGATGAAGATGACAAGGATGACATGTCCTGAGAAGACGACTTCTTCTCCTTAGAGGAAGAAGCCAATTCCTCATCAACCGAAGAGGACTCGGTGGCAGGAGGCTACCTTCTTGGCGGATCGTCGGAGGATGAGATGACGACGATGACGATGAAGAAGCCGAAGACAGCAGCGGCTTTAGCAGTGACAGCGGCAGAGATGATGGCGGCAACGACGACGGCAGCGACGACGATAGTGATGCTAGCATGGCTCCTCCGATCAAGCGCCGCAGAGTCTCCGACACCTATTGATGGTAGATCGTAGGATTAAGCCGATGGGTTGGCTCTAGGAGCAATCGGCTCCCCTCTTGTAACCATTTCCCTTTATAAATAAAATCCTTTTATTTTAACCACAACTTATCAAGAAGCCGATCTCTTGGGAGCCGATGGCAATGCATCAGTTCCTTTCCTTAAAGTGCTGATCCAAATCTGAGTCGATTCTCAAATCAATTCCATTTTCTGCTTAAATCGGGAACCTTCCCAAAATAGATCTTCAAATATTCCCCGAATCCAAGTTATTCTCCAAAACCCTATGCTCATAAACCTAATTGCAAAAACCCAGACCAAAGCCGTAGAGCATGCACTCAACTTGCGCCGCCAACCCTAGATCCAATTTCCAGGTTCTCGATCTTCGTTGGAGTTTTAGATGGCAGGATCTTCGAATGCTGATGCGGGAGTCCTTGGTCTGAAGGTAAAACTCCGACCTTTGCTAATTTAATGCAGCAATTACTAGATCCCTTGCACCTTTAAATTATCTTTCTCCGGTTATTTGGCTTTTATTGATTCTTCAGGTTTCAGATATTCTCTTGCTGCATCCTTCTTCCCCCAATTCCTTTTGTCTCGGGCCTCATTCTTATGAGAAACCCGTAGATCTGATTTCTTGTGAGGCCAATCGAATTCCGTTCGTGAGCCAAAATATAGATTTAGATTTCTTGACCGACAGCCTGCGTGCCTGGCCAAATCCTCCCGAGGGCTGGGTGACCTGGTATAACAGAGTAGCAAAGACCTACCAGCCCACATGGGAGACCATAGGGATAGCCGATGCTCTGTCTCTGTCTCTATAGCCTCTTGAAAAGAACGAGAACCTTCTGAAAACCATCGGCTGCTTTTGGTCCGATGCCTTGAACTGCTTCTTATTTGGCCACAGGCCGATGACTCGAACCCTCCTGGATGTAGTGATGATTATTGGTTGGACATTCATCATCTTGCCCCTCTGCCATCAAACTGCTCGAAGTCCCCTTCAAACTATCCTCCAAGACAGAGTGCACAAACTGGGGTGCATACCTGAATCAGCATATCAAAACCAAAGGTCCTGTAACTGAGAAGGAACATACGACATTTCTGAATCTTTGGTTCGAACACTTCTTATTCTGTGGTCCTTCCCTTGCCCCAACCAAGAACTATCTCCCCCTAGCATATGAACTGGCCAAAGGTAAAATTGTTGGCCTTGGTAAATTGTTCCTTGGAGAAGTCTACAGTATCTCCACTTGATGTCTCTGAGCCTGCTTTCTCAGAAGAAACTCAGGACCGGTGGTCCCTGGTGGTTCATCCAGTTATGGGCTCACCTATACTTTCAGGACTTTATACCAAACTTCCCTATTTTGGCCAATAATTCCTTTCCAGATCAAAGTGGGAGGCAAATCAAGTGTACCAGTTTCGGCCAGGCTCTGTACAGTATTTCTGGCAGCAAGTTGAACCCCTCAGCTGCTTCAAATTGGTTTAGGATTTTCTATAGGGGTCTGGACAACCCTATCTTCCTTCCCTATAGTGATTCTGAAATTTTCGAGAACCCAATCACCTTTAGATTGGCTGATTTTGCCGATGATGATAGCACTCGGCTTTTATATTCTATCATGATTCGCCCTTGCTTCCTTCCAGTGGGTATGAGCACCTCTAACCGAATCATAAGGCCTGATTATGAATTCTACCAGCCGGTCGTAGCAGCCCGGCAATTTGGCCTCGGGCAGGTTCCTCCACACTTCTTCCTTCACCATTTGATGACAAGTAGAGCTGATCTGCCTGATGCCCTTACCAGCCAAAGATGCTATAGCCTATTCACTGGTCTTCTCCTTCCAATCCCTGTCGACCTTTCGTTCACCTCTTCGGCCATCGGATTCGAGAGCTGGTGGTCATTGTGTGTAACACCCTAAGGTAAAATTTCGAGATTTATAATTTAATTGGGCTCCTGTAATTTTCTAAGGATTTATTTTGCCTAGCTTGCATTTATTTATAATTTAATTCACAAAGAATTAAAATTTATCTTAGGTTCAACATGCTTGTGCATTCATGCTGGTGCATAAGTTTTATTTGGTTGAGTGCATAGGGGTTGAATTCAAATTTGAGTTGAATTCAATTAGGTTTGAGTTGGTGCGGGAAAAGAAAAGGGAGGAAACAGGAAAGTAGGTCAGTTATTCCTTCTTTTGTCTCAGTCATTCCTTCTATCCTCAGTCATTCCTTATATTCTCAGTCATTCCTTCTATTCTCAGTCATTTCCCCAGCTCGACCCCACCTGTCGGCCCCTCCTTCCTTCTTCCTCTATCGGCCGCGCAACGGCCCCCGAAACTTCCGGCGAGCTCTCTCGCTTCGGGCCCGCACGCCAATGTGGGCCGCTGCCCTACAAGAAGGTTCCGCGCCCTAGAACCCTAAACCTAGCCGCAGCAGCACCTCTGGAGACCCGCAGCGCCGCCGCCTCCTTCTTCCCTGCGCCGCGCAGACGCCTCGGCCTCACCGCCGACCGGCCGTTCCGCTGCACCCCGGACCACCACAACCCCCAGGTCCGCTCCCTCTCGCCATCCCGAAGCTCCGCGAGCTCAGCATCGAAGCCCTACGCCTCGGCATTGACCGAATTTTCCGAGGAAACCTTCTCCGGTGAGCTGCTCCGCCGTCGAAATTCCTCGCCGTCGTTACATCCCGACCCGTCTTGACCCTCTGACCACCTCCACAGGAGTTCCCGGAGCCGATCTACGCCAGCCAAGTACCCCGGCCACCTCGGCCGCGGGAGCCGATCCTCTCCGCCGCCGGACGTCGTCGTCTTCCTTACTCTGTTGCGTCTCCGGCCTCCACAGCCCTCGGTGAGCCTCGCCTCCTACCCTGGTCCTTTTGCACCCGAAGTCGTAGGCATTAGCTAACCGTAGCGCCCAGAACGCCGCTCGGCGGCGTTGCCCTTTGCCCCAAGCCGCCGTGCATAACCGCCGTCCTCGCGAGCCAATCAGATCGGACCGGTCCGATCCAGATCGGACCGTCCGGACCCCGCTGTTCAGATCGGACCGTCCGAACCGGAATGCGTCCGAACCGTTCGATTTAGATCCAACCACCCAGATTAGAAGCCGCGTACCCCCCCTTCAGCCGTGGCGGTTTTGTTAAAGAGCCCCTGCCCTTTTGAGGATTTAACCCGCCGTCCATCTCTAGTTCAAAAGTATTCGCAGACAGGTCCTTTTCTTCTCGTTTAGACCCCTGAGCTTTCCGGTTTTTGAACCCGCCGTCCAAGCCCTGGATTTTCTCGTGCTAGCTCCCGTGTCTACCCTTTATTTGCGTTTAGACCCTCGGTTTTTGCGCAGAACCCCCGGAAGTTCTGTTTTTTTCTCGCAGATAGGTCCCTGAATCTTGTTTTAGCCCTAGATTTCGCGTCTTAGCTCCGTTTTAGGTGTTCTTTATATCCACGCGATCGTTGCAACGCGTAGAATAGCTTTAGACTAGTTTGGTGTGCTGTTCTAATGTATTGGTGTACTGTTTTCTCATAGTTTTGCTATTGGTTGTGCATGTGTGAATGTGTGGACCATGCTTGATGATCGTGAGTAGACGTCGAGCCTTTGGAGCAGTACCAGGAGCAGTCATCTTCTGAGCAGTTTGAGCAGCAGCAGGAGAGTTTCGAAGAAGGCAAGTATAACATGAACCTCCTATCACTTTTTAATACAATCTCATACTGCATTTTAATACTGTATGCCTATAAGGACTTTCCTAGCCACTTTATATCCTATATATATGTCCTTTGGGTTGCATTTTGGTTAGTTGTGCTAGGTTGCTGCGCTATAACACACTTGGTCCTTTTTAATTAATTTGTTAATGATCTTATGCAACTTAATTCTGGAGCCGACCCTTTGTGCTGTGTGCTTGAGTGGTTTGTGCGTCCTTAAAAATATGTTTTGTAGAAACATGGTTTAGGGGGCCAGCATGGTGCTTAGTGCTTGGTTGGCCACTCTCCATAAGGACCGGTTCATAGAGCGACAACCTGGGACAACCGCGCCACCACAAGACTGGAATGGGACGGTCTTGACTTACTAATTAGGTCGTGTTGGTTCGGGAGTAACTTACCTGCGTGGGTAAGAGGGGTGGTAAGCTTCAATGGTCCCTGCTCCTCCGACTTGGTCTGTGCTCTGTGTCTTGTACCCCCGGAGGTGGGCCCCATCGTTGCTGATCCAGAATCCTTAGCGGTTACACCTTACCAACGTGATCCTTTGTAACGGTCTCGTAGTGCGCTTGCTAGCCATCTCACCTAAGGAGTGTGATGAACAACTAGTGTAGCTCACGACTTGTGGGTCAAGTTGTGCAACCTCTCGAGAGTGTAAAACTGATATATCAGCTGTGCTCACAGTCATGAGCGGCCCAGATCCTCGTTTTGATTAGTGTGGTTATCAACCTTTGATTAGGGAGATTCCCCGGGTGGTTGTGGTTTGGATGGTTCTCAGTAGTTCGTAATTAATATTGATTAATTTCTTATGCAATTGGGTTATGGTAATTCATCCACTTGTAGTAATTAGCTTTAATAAAATTTGCCGAGACTAAAAGCTAATGCAGTTGAGTCAGCTAGCCTAGAGCCTCATAGTTTGTGTTATACTTGTTGAGTACGGGTTTGTACTCACACTTGCCTCTCTACTCTTCTGTTCTATTTCGGGTATCTTCGACTGCTGCTCAGTGCCCGGCAACGTGGAGGACTGCGTCAGTGGCTTTGACGACTTCTAGGCGTTTGTCTCCCAGTCGACGTCCCTGTGGCGCCCAGCTCTTCATGTATTCATTTTACGCTTCCGCATTCCTTGAACTGATTCTTGATTCAGTTGTAATAAAGATATTCATTTTATAATTTATACGCTTTTATTCGTGACATGTGTTGTGATATCTTGATAATCTGTTGTATATATGCGTGACTTGATCCTGGCGCATATATGATTGCTCGATTTATGTTCTTATAAATCGGGGGTGACAGATTGGTATCAGAGCCATGTCGACTGTAGGACGAAGCCTAGATAGAACTGGTCGAGTTTAGGACTTCTTTTCGCTTGCTCTGCTTCCGCAAAACCCAAACATTCGTTTCTACTTCTATTCCTTGAGTCTTAAGTCCTTGATATGCTATCTCTCTCCGGTCCTTTCTGAGAAATAGCTTGAGTTTTCTGTAGACGTTGGCCTAAGTTCGTTTAACCCTATAAGTTTAGGCTATCCTGATAAAAGTGCGCTAGAACGAGTATGTTAGTCGAGTAGTGTGATAAACTCAACTAAGTTGTGAATATTGACTGTTTGTTATTGTGCAAATGTTTGATTTGGATTTTTGGTTGATTGCATAGGTTAGAAGTAAATCTCTTGATGCAAATCGATCTTAACGCAAACTTGAATCGAGTAATGAAATTGAGATAGAACGTGGGCGGTAAAACCGTACATTCCTTTCTCCCTATTTTATCCTGTCAGAGTTTTCCTTCCCGAAGTTATACCCTATCTATCTCTTATAAATTTCGTTTGATGCAATCAGATGGTGAACACCAGGCGCACCGGTTCCGGTTCTGACCAGCAGGAGCAGAACAACCAGAGTACTGGTCAGCCGTTGCCAATGCCGCCACCACTGACCCCGGAGCAGTTCTTCCAGCTCCAGATGCAGATGATGGCGACCCTGAACAATACCGTTCAGGCTCTGCAGCAGATCCACGCTCAGCCACCGCCTCCACCGCCGCCTCAGCCCCGTGATCGGCGTGCGGACTTTCTGAGAGGTCACCCTCCGACCTTCTCTCACGCCACGGACCCACTCCAGGCGGACGACTGGCTTCGTTCGGTGGAGCGCCAGTTGGTTGTTGCGCAGTGCGACGATCGGGAGCGAGTCCTTTACGCAGCAGGGCAGCTGTGAGGCTCCGCTCTTGACTGGTGGGAGTCCTACCCGGCTCGGGACCGTGATGCTCTCACGTGGGACCAGTTCTGCGAGCGCTTCAGGAACCACCACATTCCCGAGGGAATCATGAAGATGAAACAGAAGGAGTTCCGTGCCCTTAAATAGGTAAATTTGAACGAAAATCTCTACGATTTCTTTTGAGCTTGATCTATCCTTGACCTCTTTCGTAAGCTTGACATATTGAGCGATTTCTATCCTTGTTATCCGTGTTCGTTGTTTCAGGGGTCTATGACGGTGACGGAGTACCGTGACCGTTTTCTTCAGCTGGCCCGCTATGCCCCTGCTGATGTCGCTCGTGATAGCGATAAGCAGGAGTACTTCAAGGAGGGACTGGATGATCACATCCAATATGCACTGCTGGACCACCGCTTCGACAACTTCAACCAGCTGGTTGATACTGCCCTCAACACCGAGCGTAAGCGCCGGGAGATTGAGGATAAGAAGAGGAAGATGGCTCCATCCTCGTCGGGCAGCAACACTCGTCCCCGCTATCAGCATCCGCAGCAGCAGCAGAGGCCGCCCCAGTAGTACCCGCAGCGGCAGCAGCTTCCTCCTCGTCCCCCGCAGCAGGAAGGACAGGGTCAGAGGCTTCCAGCGCCTCCGGCTCCACCAGCTCCGAGGCAGGGAGTGCCTACTCCTCCTGCCGGGCAGCAGGCCGCTGCACTTCCGCGAGTGTGCTTCCACTGCGGTGAGCCAGGGCACTACGCCAACGTCTGCCCTC
This sequence comes from Panicum hallii, assembly GCF_002211085.1. NCBI lineage: Eukaryota > Viridiplantae > Streptophyta > Magnoliopsida > Poales > Poaceae > Panicum > Panicum hallii. The sequence continues at coordinate 12,450,155 of NC_038043.1, forward strand.
GGAAGGCACAGGCAGGACAGCAGGGGCGTGCAGCACCGCCCAAGGCCCCAGCTCAGGGCAGGGTGAACCACATGACGGCCGAGTCAGCGGCCGAGGCTCCTAACTGGCCATTGGTACGTTCATGGTTAATGCCCATCCTGCCACAGTGCTTTTTGATACCGGTGCTACGCATTCTTTCATCACTCAGTCTTTTGTTGAGCATCATGGTGTTCCTACTAGCACATTAAAGAGGTGCATGTTAGTATCTTCACCGGGAGGGCAGTTGAGGTCTCATATCTTCTGTCCCAGAGTCAGTGTGGCCATAAGGAGGGTAGATTTCAGTGCGAATCTGATGGTGCTAGACACCAAGGGCATCGATGTGATCCTCGGGATGGAGACTCTTGCTAAGTGGGGAGTCCGGATAGATTGTGCTCAGAGGACTGTTCTTCTGTCAGCACCGGATGGTCAGGAGGTCACTATTGGAGCTACAGAGCCTTTTGGATTTCTTCATCAGATGGAGGCTAGACCCACGGATGGTATTCGCGTGGTGTCTGAATTCCAGGATGTCTTTCCGGATGATTTGCCAGGTATGCCGCCTGATCGCGACATTGAGTTTTCTATTGATCTCTTGCCTGGCACAGCTCCTATTGCTAAGAGGCCCTATCGTATGGCTCCCGTCGAGCATGAGGAGGTTAAGAAGACTATCGACGAGTTGCTGGCTAAGGGTTATATCCGTCGCAGTTTCTCTCCTTGGGCTTTTCCTGTTTTGCTCGTAGAGAAGAAGGATGGCGCGAAGAGAATGTGCGTCGATTATCGGGATCTGAATGCAGTCACCATCAAGAACAAGCATCCATTGCCCCGTATTGAGGATCTTTTCGATCAGCTTCAGGGCGCTTGTGTGTTCTCGAAGATTGATCTGCGTTCGGGTTATCATCAGCTGAAGATTCGTTCTGAGGATATTCCGAAGACGGCATTCACCTGCAAGTATGGGCTATACGAGTATACGGTCATGTCCTTTGGCTTGACCAATGCTCCGGCTTTCTTCATGCATCTGATGAACAAGGTTTTCATGGATTATCTGGACACCTTTGTGGTGATATTCATTGATGATATCCTGATATATTCCAAGTCAGAAGCAGAGCATGAGAAGCATCTGAGGCTTGTGTTGCAGAGGCTCAGAGAGCACAAGCTGTATGCCAAGCTCAGCAAGTGCGAGTTCTGGATTGACGAGGTTCCTTTCCTCGGTCATGTTATCTCCAAGGGAGGTATTGCTGTGGACCCTGGAAAGGTGAAGGATGTGCTTGACTGGGTTGTTCCACAGACAGTGAAGGAAGTCCGCTCTTTTCTGGGCTTAGCTGGATATTATCGGAGGTTCATTGAGAATTTCTCCAAGATTGCGAAGCCTTTGACTTCCTTGCTAGAGAAGGGTGTGGATTTCTGTTGGACTGATGAGCGTCAGAGTGCCTTCGAGGAGCTGAAGAAGAGGTTGACTACGGCGCCAGTCCTTACTCTGCCAGACCAGAGCAAGAGGTTCACAGTGTATTGTGATGCTTCGAGGGATGGTCTTGGTTGCGTTCTGATGTAGGAAGGCAGAGTGATAGCTTATGCCTCGCGGCAGTTGCGCCGGCACGAGCTAAATTATCCCACTCATGATCTGGAGTTGGCCGCAGTTGTGCATGCTCTGAAGATATGGAGACATTACTTGTTTGGGCAGAGGTGTGATATTTACACCGATCACAAGAGCCTCAAGTATATTTTCACTCAGAGTGAGCTGAATATGCGGCAGAGAAGATGGCTAGAGTTGGTCAAGGATTACGACCTGGAGATTCATTATCATCCGGGCAAGGCTAATGTTGTAGCAGATGCTCTGAGCAGGAAGAGCTATGCTAACATGGCCGTGGCTTTTCAGATGCCTCAGGAGTTATGCGAGGAGTTTGAGCAGTTGAGTCTGGGTTTCTTGCATCACACCTCGGGTACATCGTTCAAGGCAGAACCTACTCTAGAGGCAGAGATCAGGCAGCATCAGAAGGAAGATGAGAAGCTGCAGGAGATCCGTGACCTGATCAAGATTGGCAAAGCACCTCATTTCAGAGAGGATGATCAGGGTACCTTGTGGTACAAGGGTCGTATATGTGTGCCGGATGTGAATGACCTTAGGAAGTTGATTCTGAGTGAGGCTCATGACACAGCATATTCTATCCATCCAGGCAGCACAAAGATGTATTACGACCTGAAGGAACGATTCTGGTGGTATGGAATGAAGCGTTCCGTTGCGGAGTACGTGGCTATCTGTGACACTTGTCAGCGTGTCAAGGCAGAGCATTAGAGGCCAGCAGGGTTATTGCAGCCGTTGAAGATTCCAGAGTGGAAATGGGAGGAGATCACTATGGATTTCATCGTTGGCTTGCCTCGTACTCAGAAAGGGTACAACTCCATATGGGTAGTAGTGGATCGGTTGACGAAGGTTGCTCACTTCATTCCGGTGAACACCACTTACTCCGGTGCTAGACTCGCAGAGTTGTACATCTCCAGGATAGTCTGTCTGCATGGTGTTCCAAAGAAGATTATATCTGACCGAGGATCTCAGTTCACTTCACGGTTCTGGGAGCAGTTGCATGATTCGTTGGATACGAAGCTGCGCTTCAGTACTGCTTATCATCCTCAGACAGATGGGCAGACAGAAAGGACCAACCAAGTGCTGGAGGATATGCTTCGAGCCTGCGCTATCCAGTATGGTGCCAGCTGGGATAAATGCCTGCCGTATGCAGAGTTTTCATATAACAACAGTTATCAGGCCAGTCTGAAGAAATCTCCTTTCGAGGCCCTGTATGGTCGGAAGTGCAGGACTCCGCTGTATTGGGATCAGATTGGCGAGAGGCAGGTATTTGGTCCGGATATTGTTGAAGAGGCAGAGCAGTTGGTACAGCAGGTGCGCGAGAATCTGAGGGTCGCTCAGACTCGTCAGAAGAGCTATGCGGATGTTCGTCGCCGAGAGTTGACCTTCGCAGTGGGTGATCATGTGTACCTAAAGGTCTCGCCGATGAGAGGAATCCGCAGGTTTAATGTAAGAGGGAAGTTAGCCCCTCGATATATTGGTCCGTTCAAGGTGTTGGAACGGAAAGGTGAGGTGGCATATCGTTTGGAGTTGCCTCTCAGTCTCTCAGGAGTGCACGATGTGTTCCACGTGTCTCAGCTGAAGAAGTGCTTGAGGGTGCCAGAGGAGCAAGCCCCGATAGAAGGGTTAGATGTGCAGGAGGATCTGACCTACACCGAGCATCCAGTGAAGATTATGGAGACATCTGAGAGAGTTACCAGAAACAAGAAGATCAAGATGTGCCGTGTTCAGTGGAGTCATCACACAGAAGATGAGGCTACTTGGGAGCGAGAAGATGAGTTGAGAAAGACATATCCCGATCTCTTTGCTAGCTAGCCTATTCGAATCTCGGGACGAGATTCCTGTAAGGGGGGTAGGTTTGTAACACCCTAAGGTAAAATTTCGAGATTTATAATTTAATTGGGCTCCAGTAATTTTCTAAGGATTTATTTTGCCTAGCTTGCATTTATTTATAATTTAATTCACAAAGAATTAAAATTTATCTTAGGTTCAACATGCTTGTGCATTCATGCTGGTGCATAAGTTTTATTTGGTTGAGTGCATAGGGGTTGAATTCAAATTTGAGTTGAATTCAATTAGGTTTGAGTTGGTGCGGGAAAAGAAAAGGGAGGAAATAGGAAAGTAGGTCAGTCATTCCTTCTTTTCTCTCAGTCATTCCTTCTATCCTCAGTCATTCCTTATATTCTCAGTCATTCCTTCTAGTCTCAGTCATTTCCCCAGCTCGACCCCACCTGTCGGCCCCTTCTTCCTTCTTCCTCTACCGGCCGCGCAACGGCCCCCGAAACTTCCGGCGAGCTCTCTCGCTTCGGGCCCGCACGCCAATGTGGGCCGCTGCCCTACAAGAAGGTTCTGCGCCCTAGAACCCTAAACCTAGCCGCAGCAGCACCTCTGGAGACCCGCAGCGCCGCCGCCTCCTTCTTCCCTGCGCCGCGCAGACGCCTCGTGATGAGGACATCACTAGCATGGATACGACCATATTAGTGCCTTCTTGTCCAAAGGTGAATCAACTCCATATCAAGATTAAATTTGATACATTTGAACAATTAATGCTGCATGATGATTTCTGTGCATTCTCGTTTTCAGAATTACTTGACTGGATAAAGCCGTGTGTGGAAATTACATGGAAAACATGGAGGACCAAAGAAATAGATTGGGGACCAAGCCCAAGTCTTCCCAATGTTCTCCACCAGGCCACCACGTCACTTTTGGTGCAAGGAAAGGAAGAGTCCAAATCCAACACGTTTTGGATATTGGATTCGGACTGGAGGACAGAACCAAGTTGTAACGGCTGCCACGACTTCATACGGACTCCAATTGGGGAGTTCTTGGACTTCACGGAAAGCTTATAAAGTCTACTTTCATATGGATCTGGACTCATGTCCATATCTTCTCCGAGGCGGCCACAATCATTGATTTACTATAAAGACCTTTTCTGTCCACGGTGCTGCGTCACCTGATTTTGGCCTGATGGGGCGTGTATCAATTGGGGCCCAATAGGGGCACATCCTAGGGTTTAGGGATGACCTCCACCACGTCCTGGTCATCCTCTACCCTCTCATATACCTCCATAGCCACCACGAACAGATTGGGTTTTGTTTTGTTGAAAGTTTAGCCATTGCTACTTGCTTGTAGACGCATGTGTCGGCTAGACCATCCGTTCTACTCGATTCAGAACCCCACCTTTGTGATTTTAGATTGGTTGTTATCTCCATATCTGCAATTGAGTTGCTTGTTCTACTTGTTCTTGCTTGTTCTTCGATTGCTTGCAGGACGAGTGCCCTAGTGGCCGGGTGTTGCGCTCCACAAGATCGCAGCAGCCATTGGAGGTGGTGTATCGGTTGCTAAGGCGCAGCATCCTTGGAAGGCTGTAGTCGGGCCGTGAACGTCGTCTCCATCCACCAATCGAGTTATCTATCCCCTCTCACCGAAAGATTGGGAACAAACCCTTGGATTTGGACTCTTCCTTTCCTTGCACCAAAAGTGACGTGGTGGCCTGGTGGAGAACATTGGGAAGACTTGGGCTTGGTCCCCAATCTATTTCTTTGGTCCTCCATGTTTTCCATGTAATTTCCACACACGGCTTTATCCAGTCAAGTAATTCTGAAAACGAGAATGCACAGAAATCATCATGCAGCATTAATTGTTCAAATGTATCAAATTTAATCTTGATATGGAGTTGATTCACCTTTGGACAAGAAGGCACTAATATGGTCGTATCCATGCTAGTGATGTCCTCATCACCTCGGCCTCACCGCCGACCGGCCGTTCCGCTGCACCCCAGACCACCACAACCCCCAGGTCCGCTCCCTCTCGCCATCCCGAAGCTCCGCGAGCCCAGCATCGAAGCCCTACGCCTAGGCATTGACTGAATTTTCCGAGGAAACCTTCTCCGGTGAGCTGCTCCGCCGTCGAAATTCCTCGCCGTCGTTACATCCCGACCCGTCTTGACCCTCTGACCACCTCCACAGGAGTTCCCGGAGCCGATCTACGCCAGCCAAGGACCCCGGCCACCTCGGCATCACCCATCCCCGCGGGAGCCGATCCTCTCCGCCGCCGGACGTCGTCGTCTTCCTTACTCCGTTGCGTCTCCGGCCTCCATAGCCCTCGGTGAGCCTCGCCTCCTACCCTGGTCCTTTTGCACCCGAAGTCGTAGGCATTAGCTAACCGTAGCGCCCAGAACGCCGCTCGCCGGCGTTGCCCTTTGCCCCGAGCCGCCGTGCATAACCGCCGTCCTCGCGAGCCAATCAGATCGGACCGGTCCGATCCAGATCGGACCGTCTGGACCCCGCTGTTCAGATCGGACCGTCCGAACCGGAATGCGTCCGAACCGTTCGATTTAGATCCAACCGCCCAGATTAGAAGCCGCGTACCCCCCCTTCAGCCGTGGCGGTTTTGTTAAAGAGCCCCTGCCCTTTTGAGGATTTAACCCGCCGTCCATCTCTAGTTCAAAAGTATTCGCAGACAGGTCCTTTTCTTCTCGTTTAGACCCCTGAGCTTTCCGGTTTTTGAACCCGCCATCCAAGCCCTGGATTTTCTCGTGCTAGCTCCTGTGTCTACCCTTTATTTGCGTTTAGACCCTCGGTTTTTGCGCAGAACCCCCGGAAGTTCTGTTTTTTTCTCGCAGATAGGTCCCTGAATCTTGTTTTAGCCCTAGATTTCGCGTCTTAGCTCCGTTTTAGGTGTTCTTTATATCCACGCGATCGTTGTAATGCGTAGAATAGCTTTAGACTAGTTTGGTGTGCTGTTCTAATGTATTGGTGTACTGTTTTCTTATAGTTTTGCTATTGGTTGTGCATGTGTGAATGTGTGGACCATGCTTGATGATCGTGAGTAGACGTCGAGCCTTTGGAGCAGTACCAGGAGCAGCCATCTTCTGAGCAGTTTGAGCAGCAGTAGGAGAGTTTCGAGGAAGGCAAGTATAACATGAACCTCCTATCACTTTTTAATACAATCTCATACTGCATTTTAATACTGTATGCCTATAAGGACTTTCCTAGCCACTTTATATCCTATATATATGTCCTTTGGGTTGCATTTTGGTTAGTTGTGCTAGGTTGCTGCGCTATAACACACTTGGTCCTTTTTAATTAATTTGTTAATGATCTTATGCAACTTAATTCTGGAGCCGACCCTCTGTGCTGTGTGCTTGAGTGGTTTGTGCGTCCTTAAAAATATGTTTTTGTAGAAACATTGTTTAGGGGGCCAGCACGGTGCTTAGTGCTTGGTTGGCCACTCTCCATAAGGACCGGTTCATAGAGCGATAACCTGGGACAACCGCGCAACCACAAGACTGGAATGGGATGGTCTTGACTTACTAATTAGGTCGTGTTGGTTTGGGAGTAACTTACCTGCGTGGGCAAGAGGGGTGGTAAGCTTCAATGGTCCCTGCTCCTCCGGCTTGGTCTGTGCTGTGTGTCTTGTACCCCCGGAGGTGGGCCCCATCGTTGCTGATCCAGAATCCTTAGCGGTTACACCTTACCAACGTGATCCTTTGTAACGGTCTCGTAGTGCGCTTGCTAGCCATCTCACCTAACGAGTGTGATGAACAACTAGCATAGCTCACGACTTGTGGGTAAAGTTGTGCAACCTCTCGAGAGTGTAAAACTGATATATCAGCTGTGCTCACAGTCATGAGCGGCCCAGATCCTCATTTTGATTAGTGTGGTTATCAACCTTTGATTAGGGAGATTCCCCGGGTGGTTGTGGTTTGGATGGTTATCAGTAGTTCATAATTAATATTGATTAATTTCTTATGCAATTGGGTTATGGTAATTCATCCACTTGTAGTAATTAGCTTTAATAAAATTTGCCGAGACTAAAAGCTAATGCAGTTGAGTCAGCTAGCCTAGAGCCTCATAGTTTGTGTTATACTTGTTGAGTACGGGTTTGTACTCACACTTGCCTCTCTACTCTTCTGTTCTATTTTGGGTATCTTCGACTGCTGCTCAGTGCCCGGCAACGTGGAGGACTGCGTCAGTGGCTTCAACGACTTCTAGGCGTTTGTCTCCCAGTCGACGTCCCTGTGGCGCCCAGCTCTTCATGTATTCATTTTACGCTTCCGCATTCCTTGAACTGATTCTTGATTCAGTTGTAATAAAGATATTCATTTTATAATTTATACGCTTTTATTCGTGACATGTGTTGTGATATCTTGATAATCTGTTGTATATATGCGTGACTTGATCCTGGCGCATATATGATTGCTCGATTTATGTTCTTATAAATCGGGTGTGACAGATTGGTATCAGAGCCGTGTCGACTGTAGGACGAAGCCTAGATAGAACTGGTCGAGTTTAGGACTTCTTTTTGCTTGCTCTGCTTCCGCAAAACCCAAACATTCGTTTCTACTTCTATTCCTTGAGTCTTAAGTCCTTGATATGCTATCTCTCTCCGGTCCTTTCTGAGAAATAGCTTGAGTTTTCTGTAGACGTTGGCCTAAGTTCGTTTAACCCTATAAGTTTAGGCTATCCTGATAAAAGTGCGCTAGAACGAGTATGTTAGTCGAGTAGTGTGATAAACTCGACTAAGTTGTGAATATTGACTGTTTGTTATTGTGCAAATGTTTGATTTGGATTTTTGGTTGATTGCATAGGTTAGAAGTAAATCTCTTGATGCAAATCGATCTTAACGCAAACTTGAATCGAGTAATGAAATTGAGATAGAACGTGGGGGGTAAAACCGTACATTCCTTTCTCCCTATTTTATCCTGTCAGAGTTTTCCTTCCCGAAGTTATACCCTATCTATCTCTTATAAATTTCGTTTGTTGCAATCAGATGGTAAACGCCAGGCGCACCGGTTTCGGTTCTGACCAGCAGGAGCAGAACAACCAGAGTACTGGTCAGCCATTGCCGATGCAGCCACCACTGACCCCGGAGCAGTTCTTCCAGCTCCAGATGCAGATGATGGCGACCCTGAACAATACCGTTCAGGCTCTGCAGCAGATCCACGCTTAGCCACCGCCTCCACCGCCGCCTCAGCCCCGTGATCGGCGTGCGGACTTTCTGAGAGGTCACCCTCCGACCTTCTCTCACGCCACGGACCCACTCCAGGCGGACGACTGGCTTCGTTCGGTGGAGCGCCAGTTGGTTGTTGCGCAGTGCGACGATCGGGAGCGAGTCCTTTACGCAGCAGGGCAGCTGTGAGGCTCCGCTCTTGACTGGTGGGAGTCCTACCCGGCTCGGGACCGTGATGCTCTCACGTGGGACCAGTTCCGCGAGCGCTTCAGGAACCACCACATTCCCGAGGGCATCATGAAGATGAAACAGAAGGAGTTCCGTGCCCTTAAACAGGTAAATTTGAACGAAAATCTCTGCGATTTCTTTTGAGCTTGATCTATCCTTGACCTCTTTCGTAAGCTTGACATATTGAGCGATTTCTATCCTTGTTATCCGTGTTCGTTGTTTCAGGGGTCTATGACGGTGACGGAGTACCGTGACCGTTTTCTTTAGCTGGCCCGCTATGCCCCTGCTGATGTCGCTCGTGATAGCGATAAGCAGGAGTACTTCAAGGAGGGACTGGATGATCACATCCAATATGCACTGCTGAACCACCGCTTCGACAACTTCAACCAGCTGGTTGATACTGCCCTCAACACCGAGCGTAAGCGCCGGGAGATTGAGGATAAGAAGAGGAAGATGGCTCCATCCTCGTCGGGCAGCAACACTCGTCCCCGCTATCAGCATCCGCAGCAGCAGCAGAGGCCGCCCCAGTAGTACCCGCAGCGGCAGCAGCTTCCTCCTCGTCCCCCGCAGCAGGCAGGACAGGGTCAGAGGCTTCCAGCGCCTCCGGCTCCACCAGCTCCGAGGCAGGGAGTGCCTACTCCTCCTGCCGGGCAGCAGGCCGCTGCACTTCCGCGAGTGTGCTTCCACTGCGGTGAGCCAGGGCACTACGCCAACGTCTGCCCTCGGAAGGCACAGGCAGGACAGCAGGGGCGTGCAGCACCGCCCAAGGCCCCAGCTCAGGGCAGGGTGAACCACATGACGGCCGAGTCAGCGGCCGAGGCTCCTAACTAGTCATTGGTACGTTCATGGTTAATGCCCATCCTGCCACAGTGCTTTTTGATACCGGTGCTACGCATTCTTTCATCACTCAGTCTTTTGTTGAGCATCATGGTGTTCCTACTAGCACATTAAAGAGGTGCATGTTAGTATCTTCACCGGGAGGGCAGTTGAGGTCTCATATCTTCTGTCCCAGAGTCAGTGTGGCCATAAGGGGGGTAGATTTCAGTGCGAATCTGATGGTGCTAGACACCAAGGGCATCGATGTGATCCTCGGGATGGAGACTCTTGCTAAGTGGGGAGTCCGGATAGATTGTGCTCAGAGGACTGTTCTTCTGTCAGCACCGGATGGTCAGGAGGTCACTGTTGGAGCTACAGAGCCTTTTGGATTTCTTCATCAGATGGAGGCTAGACCCACGGATGGTATTCGCGTGGTGTCTGAATTCCAGGATGTCTTTCCGGATGATTTGCCAGGTATGCCGCCTGATCGCGACATTGAGTTTTCTATTGATCTCTTGCCTGGCACAGCTCCTATTGCTAAGAAGCCCTATCGTATGGCTCCCGTCGAGCATGAGGAGGTTAAGAAGACTGTCGACGAGTTGCTGGCTAAGGGTTATATCCATCGCAGTTTCTCTCCTTGGGCTTTTCCTGTTTTGCTCGTAGAGAAGAAGGATGGCGCGAAGAGAATGTGCGTCGATTATCGGGATCTGAATGCAGTCACCATCAAGAACAAGCATCCATTGCCCCGTATTGAGGATCTTTTCGATCAGCTTCAGGGCGCTTGTGTGTTCTCGAAGATTGATCTGCGTTCGGGTTATCATCAGCTGAAGATTCATTCTGAGGATATTCCGAAGACGGCATTCACCTGCAAGTATGGGCTATACGAGTATACGGTCATGTCCTTTGGCTTGACCAATGCTCCGGCTTTCTTCATGCATCTGATGAACAAGGTTTTCATGGATTATCTGGACACCTTTGTGGTGATATTCATTGATGATATCCTGATATATTCCAAGTCAGAAGCAGAGCATGAGAAGCATCTGAGGCTTGTGTTGCAGAGGCTCAGAGAGCACAAGCTGTATGCCAAGCTCAGCAAGTGCGAGTTCTGGATTGACGAGGTTCCTTTCCTCGGTCATGTTATCTCCAAGGGAGGTATTGCTGTGGACCCCGGAAAGGTGAAGGATGTGCTTGACTGGGTTGTTCCACAGACAGTGAAGGAAGTCCGCTCTTTTCTGGGCTTAGCTGGATATTATCGGAGGTTCATTGAGAATTTCTCCAAGATTGCGAAGCCTTTGACTTCCTTGCTAGAGAAGGGTGTGGATTTCTGTTGGACTGATGAGCGTCAGAGTGCCTTCGAGGAGCTGAAGAAGAGGTTGACTACGGCGCCAGTCCTTACTCTGCCAGACCAGAGCAAGAGGTTCACAGTGTATTGTGATGCTTCGAGGGATGGTCTTGGTTGCGTTCTGATGCAGGAAGGCAGAGTGATAGCTTATGCCTCGCGGCAGTTGCGCCGGCACGAGCTAAATTATCCCACTCATGATCTGGAGTTGGCCGCAGTTGTGCATGCTCTGAAGATATGGAGGCATTACTTGTTTGGGCAGAGGTGTGATATTTACACCGATCACAAGAGCCTCAAGTATATTTTCACTCAGAGTGAGCTGAATATGCGGCAGAGAAGATGGCTAGAGTTGGTCAAGGATTACGACCTGGAGATTCATTATCATCCGGGCAAGGCTAATGTTGTAGCAGATGCTCTGAGCAGGAAGAGCTATGCTAACATGGCCGTGGCTTTTCAGATGCCTCAGGAGTTATGCGAGGAGTTTGAGCAATTGAGTCTGGGTTTCTTGCATCACACCTCGGGTACATCGTTCAAGGCAGAACCTACTCTAGAGGCAGAGATCAGGCAGCATTAGAAGGAAGATGAGAAGCTGCAGGAGATCCGTGACCTGATCAAGATTGGCAAAGCACCTCATTTCAGAGAGGATGATCAGGGTACCTTGTGGTACAAGGGTCGTATATGTGTGCCAGATGTGAATGACCTCAGGAAGTTGATTCTGAGTGAGGCTCATGACACAGCATATTCTATCCATCCAGGCAGCACAAAGATGTATTACGACCTGAAGGAACGATTCTGGTGGTATGGAATGAAGCGTTCCGTTGCGGAGTACGTGGCTATCTGTGACACTTGTCAGCGTGTCAAGGCAGAGCATCAGAGGCCAGCAGGGTTATTGCAGCCGTTGAAGATTCCAGAGTGGAAATGGGAGGAGATCACTATGGATTTCATCGTTGGCTTGCCTCGTACTCAGAAAGGGTACAACTCCATATGGGTAGTAGTGGATCGGTTGACGAAGGTTGCTCACTTCATTCCGGTGAACACCACTTACTCCGGTGCTAGACTCGCAGAGTTGTACATCTCCAGGATAGTCTGTCTGCATGGTGTTCCAAAGAAGACTATATCTGACCGAGGATCTCAGTTCACTTCACGGTTCTGGGAGCAGTTGCATGATTCGTTGGATACGAAGCTGCGCTTCAGTACTGCTTATCATCCTTAGACAGATGGGCAGACAGAAAGGACCAACCAAGTGCTGGAGGATATGCTTCGAGCCTGCGCTATCCAGTATGGTGCCAGCTGGGATAAATGCCTGCCGTATGCAGAGTTTTCATATAACAACAGTTATCAGGCCAGTCTGAAGAAATCTCCTTTCGAGGCCCTGTATGGTCGGAAGTGCAGGACTCCGCTGTATTGGGATCAGATTGGCGAGAGGCAGGTATTTGGTCCGGATATTGTTGAAGAGGTAGAGCAGTTGGTATAGCAGGTGCGCGAGAATCTGAGGGTCGCTCAGACTCGTCAGAAGAGCTATGCGGATGTTCGTCGCCGAGAGTTGACCTTCGCAGTGGGTGATCATGTGTACCTAAAGGTCTCGCCGATGAGAGGAATCCGCAGGTTTAATGTAAGAGGGAAGTTAGCCCCTCGATATATTGGTCCGTTCAAGGTGTTGGAATGGAAAGGTGAGGTGGCATATCGTTTGGAGTTGCCTCTCAGTCTCTCAGGAGTGCACGATGTGTTCCACGTGTCTCAGCTGAAGAAGTGCTTGAGGGTGCCAGAGGAGCAAGCCCCGATAGAAGGGTTAGATGTGCAGGAGGATCTGACCTACACCGAGCATCCAGTGAAGATTATGGAGACATCTGAGAGAGTTACCAGAAACAAGAAGATCAAGATGTGCCGTGTTCAGTGGAGTCATCACACAGAAGATGAGGCTACTTGGGAGCGAGAAGATGAGTTGAGAAAGACATATCCCGATCTCTTTGCTAGCTAGCCTATTCGAATCTCGGGACGAGATTCCTGTAAGGGGGGTAGGTTTGTAACACCCTAAGGTAAAATTTCGAGATTTATAATTTAATTGGGCTCCAGTAATTTTCTAAGGATTTATTTTGCCTAGCTTGCATTTATTTATAATTTAATTCACAAAGAATTAAAATTTATCTTAGGTTCAACATGCTTGTGCATTCATGCTGGTGCATAAGTTTTATTTGGTTGAGTGCATAGGGGTTGAATTCAAATTTGAGTTGAATTCAATTAGGTTTGAGTTGGTGCGGGAAAAGAAAAGGGAGGAAACAGGAAAGTAGGTCAGTCATTCCTTCTTTTCTCTCAGTCATTCCTTCTATCCTCAGTCATTCCTTATATTCTCAGTCATTCCTTCTATTCTCAGTCATTTCCCCAGCTCGACCCCACCTGTCGTGTGACAGTTCATGTGTTTGTAAGCTAGGCTTATAATTTGATAGTGTGAAGTGTACGCTTGTTAAGTGTTAAACTTTTGTGTGTTTGTGTGAAATTTTTGAAAATTTAAAGTGCAAGTAAAAAGGGCATTTTTGTAATTACAGAAAAACCTAGGGTTGTTTCTGTAAAATGTATTTGAATAGGAGGTAATTTCAAAATAAAGGAAATATATTTTTCTTACTTTATGTCTTGTAAGAATATATATTTATCCAAAAGTTTCATTAGAAATGCGTGTGCTGAAGTGTGTAAAAATTTTGGGTAAAATGGTGATAATAAGGGTATTTATGTAATTTTATAAAAGAACAAGTCCTTTTATGCAAAATAGGTGATTTACAAAAGTAACTTTCCAAAATTACTAGAAGTAAAAAGGTAATAATGTAAGCAATCATGACTTACATAGCATCTTGCAAAAAGGCCCAATGTTATATGTAATTTACACTAACAATGATAAAGATTTTATAAAATTCAAATTTAGTCCAAGACTTAAAATAAAACTTCATATTTTGAGTTTTGGAGTTCAAACCCTAAAACAAAGTTGTAGAGTTTGAAAAGTTATACAACTTTCATTTTGGTCACATCTTTGTTTGAGCCCTAGAACAGTGGTTAAATTCTTCTTTACCGGGAGGTCCCTGCAGTTTCCTAAAATTACAAACAAGTCCTCGGGGAATTCCCTTTCTCCTCCTCCTCTGGCGCTGCTCTGTTCTCTTCTCTGCAACCGCCGCTGTCCGGCCACCGTTGCCACCTCCTACTGCTGCGGTTCGCCGCTGTTCCTCCACCCTTGCCACCTCCTGCTGCAGAAATTCCACGCGCCACTACCTCTCAGCTCTTTCTCCTCTGCGCCCTTATCTCCTCCCCATCGGCAGCAGCTCTAGCAAACTTCTTTTTCCCCTCCCTCTCTTTTCCATCCACAGTGCGGGGAGCAGCAGGCGGCGAGCGGCTCAGGCAGCGGTGGGCGCCAGCGCGGGGAGCGGAGGCGCAGCGCGAGCGGCGGCCGCAGGAGCTGAGCGCTCGAGGGCGGCTCGGCTGGGCCCAGGCGCGCGTGGGAGCTGCGGCGCTGGCGCTGGGTGGCAGCGCTGGGCGGCCAGGCGCGCGGACGCGCGGCGCACGGCGTGGCAGGCGGAGCGGGTCCAGGCGCGCGGCAGGCGGGCCCAGGGCGGCGGCCTGGGCGCTAGCGGCGGCAGGGCTAGCGGCTCAGGCGGGCCCAGGAGCAGGGGCGGCTCGGACGCTGCGCGCGGACGCGAAGGCAGGTGCGGGAGCTGGGCAGGAGGCGCGAGCGGCCCCCAGGCGGCGTGTTGATGCGGGAGCAGCGCGCGGCGCGCAGGACGAAGCGCAGCGCGCAGGCGGCAGGCGCTCGGCCGGCTCGTGGACGTGCGCGTGGTGCGGCCCAGGCGGCCCGGCGTGCGGGGCGCAGAACGGCGCGCGTGGGCGCGCTGGCGCGTGGTGTGGCTCGGCCGGAGCAGCCGCGCCCCTGACATCCGCCCCCCCCCCCCCACGCCGATGTCTCCCTTGTGGCCCTTCTCCTCGCTTACTGATCACCAAAAGGAGTTCCCGATGTGCTGCTCGACCTTCCCGACCGCCGGTATGGTCTCCTCCCACTGGAACCGAGCTCCCCAAGCGCCTCCTCTGTTCAAGCTCGCCTAGAGGACCTCGTGCAACAATTAAGACAAGTTTAGGGGGTTTTCTGCAAAGTCTAGACTCATAGGAACAGTGTTGTTTGAGGACCTTTGTGTAAGAGTGTTTGTTATTTCATGTGAAGTGTTACTGCTGACTTGTATAATCCATAGAAAATAGTAGGAAATTCCAAAAATTGCAAAACCAGTTTTTGTTAGAAACTAGATTTAGAGCCCCACAACTTTTATTAAGTGAGTTTGATATGAAACCATATATTTTTGAATCTATGTTAAATCCAAGATAAGAGAGTGTAATATTCATAGCTCCTACATGTTAACTTTGTAGATCATGATTTTTGGTATACAATTTTTATAGATTAAGTATGAATGGATGTGGAATTTTCAAACCTAATTTTGCTTTGTAACTTAAATTCTTTTAAGTTAATCAATTCAATTTGTTTATAGAAGAAATAATTAAGCATATCCACTTAAAGCTATATTTAGTCATGTTTGCTTATTATTGCAATGTGTTTCTTGTGCCGCTTGTTTAAATCTTAATTAGACTTGTTGTGCAACTTTAAAGCATAAGAGAGGTCTAATTCGAACATGAAATGTTTGATTTATATTTAGCCTACTATTTGTGTGACGCTAAACTTAATTAGCTTTCGGTAGCCAAAGTCCTTGCCATAGATTGACTAAAGATAAATTGTGCACCATGTCTGATGTACTTGCCGCCCCTATGGCAGACTTTTTGTGATGATTGATTAACCCTTGTTCATATGGATGCTCATACCTTTGCTTTAGTCTTGATTACAATCTTGTCAGAGCCCCTTCCTATGTAAAGGTCCTAGTCTACCTCGTGTATCGACTACTTAGCTGATACACCTTTGTAACTAGTCCTAGCAATCGACTACTAGTTCAGCCAATTTTTGATAGGCGTAACCCCATCGGCCATAAGCCTTTTGACTTCTTCCCTATCGGCAAAAGCCCATCGGCCTGATGTTAACCACTCTATCGGTCCGATCTGATGTTAGTACCCTGACCGACCTAGTCCGATCTAGACAACCACGCCGGTTATGCGTCAATCGGTTATTTGCTGATATCATTGAACCACTCAAACACTGATTACTCCGATTAACACTCCCGTCAATAGTTGGATAGGTACATCCAATAGAGAATGTAATTGTCAGCTAAGCACAGCCAGTACAGCATAGGGAATCGGCTACTTGGGCCGATTCACAAATCTAACGCATGCGCACATATTGGCTCGGTCGATGTTCACACTATCGACTAGTTTACTGATGCACAATCAAATAGTTACATACCCTGAGCGGCTAACATGCTGATGTTCACAGGTCGACTAATTTGCTTAAAACACAAATCGGCTATGCCGATGCGCACAGTGATCAACTAGCCATCCGATTTAGATAAAGTATCGGCTGCACATAGTCGATATATCGGTGATGCACACACGATCTTAGAGTTCTACTATCCACTGATCTAAGCCGATTCCAGTTATTTTCCATAGCGGTCAAATATGGCCGGTCGATTCTTAGTTTTTCCATCCTTATCCACACACTATTATCAGCCGATTTATCGGCTAAGAGATCGGCTATATGCTCACCGGTTGCATACCTTCAACCACATCCTCCTTAGTCTAACTCCACACTTTTGGTCTCACCAACCTAGTTTGATATTAGTGTTCTGTTACACCTAATTCTTGAAATAGGTCTAACTTAGATAACCCCATCGGCTGTATGACAATTGATTGTTGTACTGGCGTAATCAAACCAACACAATCACACCTAGTTACCTAAGATAACACTTAAGCACATCTTAGTTAGGCACAACCAGTGCAGAGTAGGACAATCAGTTACACAGCTAATATGCCCCAGTGGATATAGAAGAACATTAAGAATGAAAACCGGCTACACAGCTGATCCACCAATCGGCTGAATACACAGAGACATAGACCGTACGGATATATAGTTCGACTAAGTCTATCAATACACCATTGGCTAGTTACCCACATTAGTCAACTAGCTATGCCGATACATCATTCGACTAATTCTACCCGATGTATAAATCGGCGAATGTGTCGATACACTAAATCGGCTAGAAGGTCAAATCACCGATCGACTAGTTTTGCTAAAGCATGGATCCGCTATGCTAATACGCACGCGATCAGTTAAGTACGCCGATGCTCACATAGATTAGTTAGGACACAGCCGCTTTAGGAAACATCCATCTGCTAAAGCGATCGATGTTTTCATCGATCAATTAGAAAACCCGTGCACCTGTCAATCGGCTACCCAGACCAAAGTACACAACCTTGGATCAGTAAGATCGCACCGTAAACACGCCTTTGTTAGGCACGACCAAAGCACATCAGTCAGCTAAACCTGATGCATCCTCATCGGTTAAGACCAAGACCTATACACCAACCAATTAGATAACCAAACATGCTACCTAATGAAGTTAGTATAGATGTTTAGGGTAACCCACCCTGTTGCATAACGTAACTAGTTAGTTTGGTTGATACCCGATAAATGACTGCCCAGTACAGGGTAGTTAGGTTGTTTGTCGAAATGTAATGTTCCTTTATTTGGATTGCAACTTTATCGTGAATTGAAATGAAAGTGTATGCATTCATTAAACTCCATCTTGCATATCATATAGATTCGACCACTCTCGCCGACGGAGATTACCAGCTAATCCCGGAAACAGAAGGAGGTTATTTTGAAGACCCCGGAACTTCGTCGTGGAATTATCTGAAGCCCTGAACCAAAGTTCGGAAGATCTTAACTTTACTGACTTCAGCCCCACCAGTAAAGGCAAGCCCCGGACATAACCCCTATTTTATTACACTGCAATCTATACTATTTACATATATATCTTTATGCATTACGTTCTTAGGAGTTGTTTGGAAACCTTAGTTGCATATCTCCAGGAACCGATGTATTGAACACTAGAAATTGAGTCCGAATAGCTGCTCTGCTTATAGGACCGGTAGAAGTCGAGTGATTTCCTGTCACTCGCGCGATATAGAAATTGTGGTGTTTACATTCCTGTTATCACCATAAGGATGACGGACGGGAGTTTTATATGGTATCATGGTCAAGATGATACCCCGTCTGTTTTGATGAACTTGGTAAGGTCGCAGTGTGTGGTAGCGGTGGTTAAGTGTTTGAAAGTACTAGCCACATGCCGTGAAATATGGTAAGCGGTAAGCCTAGTAACCAATCGGCCCGAGGAGTGGACATACCACCCACCACATGTATTTGCTTCTTTTGGTTACTTTGTTCGACGTGTAGGCATATGTGTTGCTGGGCAACCAGGAGTACGGGTTTTGTAGTCGCGCTACAGACGTATGTCCTGCACTTTGGAAGTGCGTATGACCTGCAGTCGCTTGTGGTGGCACTGATCCACGAGTCGGAATGAAAGGCCAACGGTTGCTTCGGAACGACCCTGTGGTGTTCCAAGCGTGTGTGTTAGGTTTACCTTGCAAGGTTGAATCTCGATTCAGGAATCGTCCGCCTCTCACGATGAATGAGACTGCTTACCCCCTTTACCACATAGAGTAACAAGAGCAACTTTGTGATTATGAAAGATGATGTTTGGTTAAAGATTCCACCATGTTTGAGTAGTTATAGGTGCTTACCTAGAATGGTTAATCCACTAGAACCTGAAAGCTAAAAGTTGAAAGTAAGGATCTACTCTTTGTTGCTTTTCAGCTGAAAACTCTACCCAAAGCTAAAAGCCTTCATAAGTCTAGCTACATGGCTAAGTATACAAGGAGACGGGTAAGCCTTGCTGAGTATTAGTATACTCAGCCTTGCTAGTTGTATGTTTTTCAGGTGATATCTGTGAAGACCCTACTCTTTCCTTGCCTGGTCCTGTGCTCTTCCAGATGATTGGTCCGTGGAATGGGATCCGTCCTCGGCCAGCACTGGTGATATCAAGTGATGTCGTTCCTAGGCTTAGCATGACATCCGTCTTGACGACGTGCTGTAGATCATCGCGTATGTTTTCCGCTACTAAAAACCATAACTTTATCAGTTTGTATTGTTTTCTCTAAATTTGAAACTTTGCTCTATTATGAAAACTCTTGTAATGTGATTTCCTGTGATGTAAAATATAATGGTGATTGTATCTCTGGACTCACTTCGTGTAACCTTATTTGATCCTGTGTATCGGTGGTTTATCGGGACGTTACCCGACAGGCCAAGGGATTATACCGTTTGAAGTACGTCGGAGCCCTCTGGAATGGACTCGCGTACTTGAGCCGGTATAATTCAGGTTGGTTCTGCCACATGTCGGCCCCTCCTTCCTTCTTCCTCTACCGGCCGCGCAACGGCCCCCGAAACTTCCGGTGAGCTCTCTCGCTTCGGGCCCGCACGCCAATGTGGGCCGCTGCCCTACAAGAAGGTTCCGCGCCCTAGAACCCTAAACCTAGCCGCAACAGCACCTCTGGAGACCCGCAGCGCCGCCGCCTCCTTCTTCCCTGCGCCGCGCAGACGCCTCGGCCTCACCGCCGACCGGCCGTTCCGCTGCACCCCGGACCACCACAACCCCCAGGTCCGCTCCCTCTCGCCATCCCGAAGCTCCGCGAGCCCAGCATCGAAGCCCTACGCCTCGGCATTGACCGAATTTTCCGAGGAAACCTTCTCCGGTGAGCTGCTCCGCCGTCGAAATTCCTCGCCGTCGTTACATCCCGACCCGTCTTGACCCTCTGACCACCTCCACAGGAGTTCCCGGAGCCGATCTACGCCAGCCAAGGACCCCGGCCACCTCGGCATCACCCATCCCCGCGGGAGCCGATCCTCTCCGCCGCCGGACGTCGTCGTCTTCCTTACTCCGTTGCGTCTCCGGCCTCCACAGCCCTCGGTGAGCCTCGCCTCCTACCCTGGTCCTTTTGCACCCGAAGTCGTAGGCATTAGCTAACCGTAGCGCCCAGAACGCCGCTCGCTGGCGTTGCCCTTTGCCCCGAGCCGCCGTGCATAACCGCCGTCCTCGCGAGCCAATCAGATCGGACCGGTCCGATCCAGATCGGACCGTCCGGACCCCGCTGTTCAGATCGGACCGTCCGAACCGGAATGCGTTCGAACCGTTCGATTTAGATCCAACCGCCCAGATTAGAAGCCACGTACCCCCCCTTCAGCCGTGGCGGTTTTGTTAAAGAGCCCCTGCCCTTTTGAGGATTTAACCCGCCGTCCATCTCTAGTTCAAAAGTATTCGCAGACAGGTCCTTTTCTTCTCGTTTAGACCCCTGAGCTTTCCGGTTTTTGAACCCGCCGTCCAAGCCCTGGATTTTCTCGTGCTAGCTCCTGTGTCTACCCTTTATTTGCGTTTAGACCCTCGGTTTTTGCGCAGAACCCTCGGAAGTTCTGTTTTTTTCTCGCAGATAGGTCCCTGAATCTTGTTTTAGCCCTAGATTTCGTGTCTTAGCTCTGTTTTAGGTGTTCTTTATATCCACGCGATCGTTGTAACGCGTAGAATAGCTTTAGACTAGTTTGGTGTGCTGTTCTAATGTATTGGTGTACTGTTTTCTTATAGTTTTGCTATTGGTTGTGCATGTGTGAATGTGTGGACCATGCTTGATGATCGTGAGTAGACGTCGAGCCTTTGGAGCAGTACCAGGAGCAGCCATCTTCTGAGCAGTTTGAGCAGCAGCAGGAGAGTTTCGAGGAAGGCAAGTATAACATGAACCTCCTATCACTTTTTAATACAATCTCATACTGCATTTTAATACTGTATGCCTATAAGGACTTTCCTAGCCACTTTATATCCTATATATATGTCCTTTGGGTTGCATTTTGGTTAGTTGTGCTAGGTTGCTGCGCTATAACACACTTGGTCCTTTTTAATTAATTTGTTAATGATCTTATGCAACTTAATTCTGGAGCCGACCCTCTGTGCTGTGTGCTTGAGTGGTTTGTGCGTCCTTAAAAATATGTTTTTGTAGAAACATGGTTTAGGGGGCCAGCACGGTGCTTAGTGCTTGGTTGGCCACTCTCCATAAGGACCGGTTCATAGAGCGACAACCTGGGACAACCGCGCAACCACAAGACTGGAATGGGACGGTCTTGACTTACTAATTAGGTCGTGTTGGTTCGGGAGTAACTTACCTGCATGGGCAAGAGGGGTGGTAAGCTTCAATGGTCCCTGCTCCTCCGGCTTGGTCTGTGCTCTGTGTCTTGTACCCCCGGAGGTGGGCCCCATCGTTGCTGATCCAGAATCCTTAGCGGTTACACCTTACCAACGTGATCCTTTGTAACGGTCTCGTAGTGCGCTTGCTAGCCATCTCACCTAAGGAAGTGTGATGAACAACTAGCGTAGCTCACGACTTGTGGGTAAAGTTGTGCAACCTCTCGAGAGTGTAAAACTGATATATCAGCTGTGCTCACAGTCATGAGCGGCCCAGATCCTCCTTTTGATTAGTGCGGTTATCAACCTTTGATTAGGGAGATTCCCCGGGTGGTTGTGGTTTGGATGGTTCTCAGTAGTTCGTAATTAATATTGATTAATTTCTTATGCAATTGGGTTATGGTAATTCATCCACTTGTAGTAATTAGCTTTAATAAAATTTGCCGAGACTAAAAGCTAATGCAGTTGAGTCAGCTAGCCTAGAGCCTCATAGTTTGTGTTATACTTGTTGAGTACGGGTTTGTACTCACACTTGCCTCTCTACTCTTCTGTTCTATTTCGGGTATCTTTGACTGCTGCTCAGTGCCCGGCAACGTGGAGGACTACGTCAGTGGCTTCGACGACTTCTAGGCGTTTGTCTCCCAGTTGACGTCCCTGTGGCGCCCAGCTCTTCATGTATTCATTTTACGCTTCCGCATTCCTTGAACTGATTCTTGATTCAGTTGTAATAAAGATATTCATTTTATAATTTATACGCTTTTATTCATGACATGTGTTGTGATATCTTGATAATCTGTTGTATATATGCGTGACTTGATCCTGGCGCATATATGATTGCTCGATTTATGTTCTTATAAATCGGGTGTGACATTGTGGAAGACTCATGTCTTCCGGAAAGCCCTGGAGCCAATGCTACAACAGATCGATGCTGAATATGAAGCCCTTGAAGTTGAAGTATTACCAACAGTTGAATATTTCCTCCTGATTCCACACAGCCCCTTCTCTGATTCTATTCATTTTCTCTACAGTAGGAAGATGGTCCGGAGCCCAGAAACAATGATGGCTCTACCTTCCAGTTTTCACCAGTTGCCCCCGTGGTTCTTTTCGGTAGAAACGCACCTCCCCCATCAAAGGTCATCATGCGGATCCAATCCAGCCCTGCGAAACCAACTCCCAAGCGGAAGCGATCCTCTGACATTGCTGCCCCTCGAGCCCAAATGAAGGCGAGGAAGATGACTGCCAGAAAGATTCGGAAAGAAGCTAGACCATCTTCCACCGACCAAGAAGCTCCAATCGCCAACCAGGTTTAGATCGTCCTTCTTACAACTGATCCTCTGAACATGTATATTTCGGTTTAACTGCTCTTTCCTTGCTTGTAGGCTGATATCGTAGATGTTTAAGAGCCAACGCGCCAAGAAAACCCAACTCAAGAGGTCCCAGAGGATCCTTTGATGATGGTCAATGCCTTAGTCATCCTTCAGGATCCAATCCTGATGACTCCAGAAGACCCCGCAATGCCAGTTGATACCTTGGTCGGCCTTCAGGATCTGCAGGAGCCGATCGTCACCACATCGGCTATCGGTCCTTCTCCGTAGGAGCCGCAGGAGCCGATTGTCACCTTGTCGACTACCAGTCTTCCTCTAGAAAGGGTACATCTGCAGGAGCCGACTGCCACTACATCGGCCGTTACTCCTCCAGACAGGGTGCATCTGTAGGAGTTGATCGTCTCTTCATCAGCTGTCACTCCTCCGGAACAGGTATGTTTTATCATCAAGCCGCTTGCATCTCCCTTTCCCTGGCCGTATTAATTTTATACCTTCTTTCAAGGTCTGAACCTCTCGGAGTTACTTTCATTCGACCCTGCATCCGTCAGCTCGGCCATACTAGAAGTCGATGATCATTAGCCAGATCCGACCGGCGTCACCAGCCAACTTCTCCACGTGAAGGGCCTTCTGTCAGCTTAGATTGATGCCTTGGTCGAAGATTCCGACGCAGTAAGGTAGATTCTTGAGGAGATCAAGTCTCAACTTTCGGAAGTCCTTCAGATCAAGCTCTAGCAAACCGGGCACCTCCCTTTCTTTCGGGCAAAGGTAGAACAGGCTCGGCACAGGATTTAAGCTCGTCGCTCTCAAGCCCCCTTGAAGGCCGACATTGCCGAGAGGTGCCGATTGCTTAATGAGAAGAAGGCGACTTTGGACGCCAAGATTGATACATCTGTGCACTCTGAAAGGCTTCAACTTCTGGAGAAGGAGTTAGAGGACCTCAAGGCTAAGGTCCGGGCAACCGAGCAGCGCATCCAGGAAGAGAAGGACCTTATTGCCAGCTCCGAATGAGAACCAGAAGACTTGACCGCCCAACTGAAATAGAACTCGCAGAGCTGAGTGCTTTGAGTAGGCAGGTGGTGTCGGGAGAGGACAAGGACGCTAAAGCGGTGATTGCTGAAGCTGATCGCATCTATCTTGAGGCCATCGCCGCCATTGATGAGTTCCTTACGTAGACTTCCTTGTAATCATCCCTTGTAAGATAAACCTGCATGTATCAAAATTAAGATTCAGATTCTAAAGTCGATGGTTGTACATCGGCTATTTGACCAACTCAATGCGTTGGGTACAAAGTATTTCTCTCTCTCTCTCTCTCTCTCTCTCTATATATATATATATATATATATGTGGGCCGTCTGCACATATCAGCCCTCTTTCCTTGTGTCCAGCCTGATGTGTAACATCCACTTTCACCTGTACAGGTCATCAGGTCCTGTCGGCTCATATCCTAACACGTAGCATCGGCTTTCTCTTGTGCAGGCCAACCGATCGTATCGGTTTATAGCCTGATGCGTAGCATCGGCTTTATTGCTCATCATCCCACATACTTGGGAAGTACTTCTTGAGATGCTGACCGTTGACCACCACCGGGAACTTGACGCCATCTAACTCCTCAAGCATATATGCGTTCCTAGATAGGACGTGGTCAACCCTATAAGGCCCGTGCCAGTTTGGAGACCATGTGCCATACGCTGCATCTTTAGTCCCCAATGGTTGCACCGCTTCCTAAAGCAGATCTCCAACTTGGAATTCTTTTGGCTTGACTTTCTTATTGTACGTGCGGGCTACTTTGGCCTTATTTTCTTTGATCTTCTCAAGTGACCAAAGTCTGAGCTCCGTGAGGTCCTCAATATTGTCATTCATCAGAGCAGCATACTCTTCAGCTGTTAAGTCATTTTGGAACTCTATGCGCCTCGAACCGGCCGTAATCTCCCATGGTAATACAGCCTCCTGTCCGTACACTAGGTGATAAGGAGAAGTTTTTATTGCTCCATGGCATGAAATACGGTATACCCACAATGCCTCTGATAAGACCTGATGCCAACGCCTAGGATGCTCATTGATCTTTCTCTTGATCAACTTGATAAGACTCTGATTGGACGCTTCAGCTTGCCCATTTGCTTGGGCATAATATGAAGATGACCTAATCAGCTTGATGCCCATGTCAGTAGCAAACTTGTTGAACTCCTTTGAAATGAAGACCGAACCTCCATCTGTTGTAATGGTCTGAGGAATCCCGAACCTGTGAATGACATGCTCTTTAACAAAATTAATGGCATCCTTAGATGCTACCGACTTCATGGGAACTGCCTCCACCCACTTGGTAAAATAATCTGTGATGGCCAAAATAAACTAGTGGCCTTTGCTGGATGGAGGATTAATTTTGCCGATCATGTCCATGCCCCAGCCTCTGAACGGCCATGGTTTGACGATAGGGTTCATCACTGATGCTGGTACCATCTGAATCTTCCTGAACCTCTGACATGCCTGACATCCTTTATAATAGTTGAACCAATCTTCAAGCATGGTGGGCTAGTAATACCCCGATCGCCTAATCAGCCACTTCATCTTATGAGCCGATTGGTGTGTCCCACAAGTGCCTTCATGGACTTCGTGCAAGAGCTGATTGGATTCAATCAGCCCTAAGCATTTGAGCAACAAGCCTTCTAAAGTCCTGTAGAACATGTCATCCCCTATCAAGACGTACTTCATGGCCTTGTAACGTATCCTCTTGGGTGCCCCCCGAGCCGAATCCTTCAAGTAATTGAAGATATCGGCTCTCCAATCTTCTTAGTCCAGTAGGTGTACCTGAAGATCAGCTTTGTCTGCCACAGCCTTGTATCCCGAAGCCATCTGTGCCACATCATTAGCCTCTGAATTTTGTGTCCTAGGTATCCAATAGAAATTTATGTACCTAAACTGGACCATCAGCTCTTGACATTGTACCCATAACGGGAAGAGCAACTCGCTCTCACACCTGTACTCTTCTGTGAGCTGAGAGATCGCCAATTTTGAATCCCTGAAAATTTCCACTGCTTCAGCTCCGGCCTCAAGAAGCAACTCCATACCCTTACGCACCGCTTCATATTCCGCCAGATTATTGGTGTAAGCGGCAGGTAATCTGATTGAAAAAGAATACATTGCCCCCCGAGGTGACACAAGCAGGATACCCATGCCACATCCATCTCCACAAGCCGATCCGTCGAAGTACATGGCCCATGCAGGTACGGAGAGTGCTGCTATGTCAATATTGATTCTTTCTGCGATGAGATCCGCCAGCGCTTGTCCTTTGACTGCCTTCACGTGTTGGTATTGGATATTGAACTTTGACAATGCAAACATCCACTTTTCAATTCGGCCTTTCAACACAGGAGCCGATAGCATGTGCTTGATAACATCCGATTTGCAGATGACAATTGTCTCGGCTGATAGTAGAATATGACGAAGCTTTGTGCATATAAAGAACAAACAAAGACATAACTTTTCAATGTCAGGGTACCTTGTCTCCGCATCTAGCATTCTTCTGCTGAGGTAGAACACAACCCTTTCTTTGCCATCATGCACTTGTATTACTACTGAAGCAATGGAGGTGTCGCCTACTGATAAGTATACGTAGAATGGCTTATCCTGTTGGGGTGGAACCAACACGGGTGGTTTTGACAGATACTCCTTGATCTCTTCAAATGCCCGTTGCTGTTCTGTCCCCCAGCGAAACTCATTATTGGCTTTAATTTTCACCAACTCCATAAAAGGCTCAATCCGTCAGGAGAGGTTGGAAATAAACCTTCTGACAAAGTTGATCTTACCAATGAGCTGCTGGAGCTCCCTCTTTGTAGTAGGTGGCACCATTGTTCTCACAGCTTCTTAACTCTTTAGGCCGATCTCGATTCCTCTTTCGTGAACCAAGAAACCCAGGAATTGATCGGCCGATACGCCGAAAGCGCATTTCTTCGGATTCTTCCTAAGCTCGAACCTTCTGGTTCGTTCTAGAACTTGCCGTAGGTCCCCCAAGTGCCCGTCAACCGAAGCAGATTTCACCATGATGTCGTCAATATAAATCTCCACCAACTTGCCAATCAGATCGTGAAAGATGTAGTTCATGGCACGTTGATACGTAGCGCCAGCATTCTTCGATCCAAAGGTCATAACCACATATTCAAACAGTCCTACTGCCCTAGGCACTCTGAACGCGGTCTTGTTTATATCCTCCGGAGCCATGAAGATTTGGTTATAGCCGGCGTTGCCATCCATAAAACTCAAGATTTTATGACCGGCAGCTGCGTTGATCAATGTTTCCACGACAGGCATCAGGTATTCATCCTTTGGAGTAGCCCTGTTGAGGTCTCTGAAGTCTAAGCAGACTCGCCATCGGCCATCTTTCTTTTGCATAGGTACGACACTTGAGATCCACTCGGCATACCTGCAGGGCCTGATGAATCTTGCTTCTAGCATTTTCTCCACCTCTTTCTTGACTTCCACCAGAACTTCAGCCTTCATTTGCCGCGCTCGCTGCTAAAATGGCTGAAATCCCTTCTTGAGAGGGAGCCAATGCTCAACTATGCTCCTGTCCAACCCAAGCATCTCCGTGTAATCCCAGGCGAAGCAATCTGTGTACTCCTTTAGCAAAGCTATCGTCGGCTCTCGTAGACATGGGCTTAACTTTTTGCTAATAAATATTGGTCGTGGCTTATCCCCAGGACCAATATCAACTTCTTCAAGCTCGTCAGCCGATGTAAACTCGTATCCTAATTTTTCATCATCTGTTAAGTCAACGCTGCAAATGGACAGAGAAGATAACAAAAAGAGTTTTAGCCGGTCGTTGAGATCGGCCGCTTTATTACCTTCATTGATCTTTGAAATTTTACAATTGAAGTATGGCCAGCTGCTAGAGCGGGCCTCCCTGTAACTGCTATGATCATGTAAAACACTTGCCATCAAAAGTTTACTTTTTATTTTTTAGGGCCAATCGTGGGGATCGGCCTTGCCGAGTGCGTTAGAGCAGCTCGCCCTTTGTGATTTGTCTACTCTTTAAGGCCAGTGGATAAGACCAGCCTCACCCCATTTTTTGTAGCTTCGACGCGGTCGCAGCCTTCCGAACTGATCCCTGAGATCGGCTCTTGGTCTTCCGCGTCCCAGATGCTCATGGCGGCATGTGAGATCTCGATCGAGTCATCTGCATGAACCACCTCTACCTCATCTCCATCCCACTGAATTAGACATTGATGCATTGTGGAAGGGATGCAGCAGTTGGCATGGATCCAATCCCTTCCAAGTAAGACATTGTATGTACTCTTGCTGTTGACGATGAAGAAAGAGGTTGGGACAGTCTTATTTCCAATGGTCAGATCCACACTAAGGACGCCTTGTGCCTCTGATGTTTGGTCGTTGAAATCGCTCAGCGTGACGTTGGTCTTGATCAGATCTCTAGTGGAATGCCCCAACCGACGCAGCACTAAGTACGACATTATGTTTACTGCCGCTCCTGTGTTGACCAACATCCTGTTGACAGGCTGGCCATTTATGTAACCCTTGAGATATAAAGCCTTCAAATGCTTGTAGTTCTTTGCTCAGGGCTTCTCAAATAACTGGCCACGGCCCCAAGTCAAGCTGGGCTACCGGTAATTCTTCACGGCCTTGAGCGTGGAACTCCGCGGGGAGTACAAACACCATATGTGCATCAGCCGATGTCTTTGCATCGGCTGTTGTTGGTTTTGGACGCCATTCCTTGTTGGGAGGGCGTGACTCCCTTTTCTGGGTGTGATGGACTTTATCCATCAAATCCGGACGCGCCTTCCTCAGTGTCTCAAGATATCTGGCCTCAGCTTCCTCCAGACTGCGCAGCCGCTGTACCCTGCGTTTGTGGGAATGGTTAAGTCCATCAGGGCACCAGCGCGGCCGGTGATAGTTATCCTCCTCCTCTTCAAGGTCCACCCATCTGCGTGGTGGCTGAATCTGTTCATGCTGGGGTGGCACAGGTCCCAAACGTCGGAAAACCGAGACCCCATCTGCATCTTGCTTCCGGGATCCACACTCCGGGCAATCTTTAGTAGTAGGCAATCGGCTCATGCCAGAGTCCCAGCAATACTTGAAGAACGGGCAATGCCAATGATCACGCGTATCTTCCCGCTTCTTCAAACTTTTCCAAGTACGGCGTTCATATTCTTCCTCCTCCGACTCGCGCTGGAGACGTTGCTGGTACTGGTATTCATACTTTTTGAGGAGATCGGAAGAAGCTGGCCGTTGATTCCTGACATGCCTTACTTGTTCTTCCGTAATATATCCCTTTTCCTCTTTTTGGGGCCGATCGCAGGGATCGCCCTCTTCATTCCTGGTGCGGCGGTGTGGTGGAAGCCCTGCCATGTTAATGCCGAGTGCGAAATCTAATTGTTGCCTCGCAGACCGGTCATAACCCTCCACCATATTCACACTTGGGAAAGGCTGGCTATCGACCTTCATGGCAGTTTGACCCAAGATCAATTGGCCTTGCTCGATAGCCGATTGGATCTGCCGACGGAGTTCCTTGCAGTGGCTAGTGTTATGAGTGAAAGAATGATGCCACTTGCAATATGATCTCCCTTGCAGCTCTTGTGCTGCGGGAAGCTTCCGGCCTTCAGGTAACTTCAACTTCTTCTCCTTGAATAACAGATCAAATTTCTGTTCAACTTTGCTCACGTCGAAGTCAAAATCTTTTGCAGGTCCCTGTTGTTTCACCCACTTACAGGACACGGGATTTGCCCCCCGAGTCCATTATGCTACTGCTACTTCTTGGTCATCCCCAGAATCCTCAGCGTCTTCTGTGTCAATCAATGTCACTTGACGCTTGAACATGTCCTGGTATAATTCTGGGTGGCGCTGCTCATATGTTGTTAACTTTTGCACCAAGTGCGCCAAAGAATTGAACTCCAATTGGAAAGCCAGATCCTTGATCAGCTTTAGTAGTCCCAAGGATGCCAACTCGACTGCCTCCTTCTCTGAAATATGGATCGAGTAGCATCGGTTCTTGACCTCTCTGAAGCGTTGGATATATTCTGCCCTAGTTTCCCCATGCTTCTGCCGTACTTGTGCCAAGTCGGCAATCCCTGCCTCTGCAGCTTCTGAATGACATTGAATATGAAACTGCTCCTCCAGCTGCTTCCAGGTGCAGATCAAATCAGGGCTTAATGATGTGTACCATCCAAAGGCCGGCCCTGTGAGGGACTGCGAGAAGAACCTTACTCGCAAGGGATCCGACACCGAGATCATTCCTAATTGCACTAAGTATTGGCTCACGTGCTCGATGGAGCTAGATCCTTCCGCTCCACTGAACTTGGTGAACTCGGGGAGCCGATACTTGGGCTACACGGCGATTAGATCATAGTCACTGGGATATGGCTTAGTATAGCAGATCGCCCTCTTCTTTGGTAGAATGCCAAATTGATCTCTTAAGATGGCACTGATCTGGTCTACCGTCTGTGCTCCTAGGGCCGAGTGCATACTGTCGTGACTCGGCCCGGTGGCATAAGCAGCTAGCCACGCTTGTTTGTCAGCATCTCCCCTGGAAACTCCTCCAGCCGCCCTCTGCACCGAATGTATCGGATTGTTGCTGTCCGGTATATAAGCACACATGTATCCATGCGGGATCTCCTTGGGTGGCTCACTGAAGAACTGGTAATCCACAGTGTCACCTCCCACCTTGTAGACGACATAGGCCGGGGAGCCATGTGACTCCAGAGCCGCGAGTGCATAAGGCAGTGGTGGTCTGGCCTGGAACGGCAATTCTCCCTTATGACTCCCCAGGGTAGGTCCCATAAGAGAGTATTGATGCTTCATGATTTTCTGGACCACGCGCAGCACGACACGCTCGTAAGCGTTCACTAGGTTCTCGGAGTGCCAATGCAGCGAGTGGACCACCATGTAGTTTACTTCCTAGCGCAGAGCTCTTGTACGATCTTCTGAAGGGGTGGACATGTCCACGTCATCAAGAGCGCCTTCAGGTGAAAACCCCTTCCACCTAACGCCGTGGTGGCAGGTTTTCTCAAAAGAGCCAATGAGATCGGCTTTGAAGAGAGCCTTGATCTTGTCATATTTCTGCTTGTGCTCAGTAAGCAGCTCCTCATACGTGATCGGATCCTCCCTCATCATCCCGTCAGCAGAAGTCGATGTAGTTAATGAAGAAGGTCCCACTGGGCGTGCCAGAATATGTTGTCAGTCAAAACCCACTGACGAGCAGCAACAGGCAACACGAGGAGCTAGGAGGCTCCCAGGACGGCTGGTGGGCCTCGGACCCTCGGTCAACGGCCCAGGATCCGGCACACGACCTGGCGTCTGGGTTGCTAGGCGTGCCACCTGACCTTGTACCTGATTAGGAAGGTGTGGAAGTGATTTATGTTAGTTTCCTGCATGCACAGACATGTGTAAACATTAGTCCGAGCCGTGATCGGCTCATTGGGTGATTCCCGATATCAGCTGTAAAGAGCGGATTGTATCCAATGTCAAATCGGATCTAAGTATTTGAATTAAGCACACACATCCGATGGTAGAATAAAACTTGCTCTGTAACTAGTAAGCTAATCCGATCTACGATGGCTAAAGCTTTCACTGTATAACTAGAACATCCTACACGTAATTGAGCCTTACAAATACGAAAAGTAATAGAATAGCAACCTAAACAGAGGCCTAAAAACCAACAAAGAGCCGATTCCCGGAACAATCCCTCTTTAGGTTGATACAAAGCATCAAACGTACTGCCGGAACATTCAATCCATTTGAAGGGCCTAATCATGCAGATGTTAAGCTAAATCTTCGATAAACAAAGACTAACCATAACGGATTGGATCTACTAATCAAGAACAGAGCTAGGTGCTGCCCTCACACCCTAGATCGGGCCCAAGGACAGCTAAGCGTTTACAGATAAAAAGTGATGCATGAATAAAGCATGAAAGAGTCGATGATACTCTATAAACGCCAGGATAACTACTGTTACTCGCCATCAACAACGCTTCAATACAAGAAACACAAAGGTAAACAGGCAGGAACGATGCTGCCCCGATCACGCGAAGCGTGATCAGGGCTGCACGGCACTTACCCGAGAAACCCTAGAACAGGGGTGGCGATGCGCCGAGAGTTGTTGTGAATGATTGTTTGTTCAATTTTTATTCATTATCCAAGGTACATATTTATAGTCCGGAGACTTGCCTTTCCTAACCAATCCTAACTGACCACGACACGAATCCTGGCTATCTCTATCTAAACTATTTTAAACTTACACACCTATCTAGATACATGGCCAATCCTAGCCTCAAACGCCCGCGCAGGGGCCGATTCGCAAGCGCACTACGATTATCTTTTGAGCCCATCTTGCTTCACGGCCCACCTTTCTGGCCCAGATAAATTATGGCGATAATGATATCTAGCAAGCAATGCCTAATAGGTATTCAAGTCGAAGATGGGCATGAACCTGGTAGCTCTTCATAGTCCTCCTGGGCCTCCGGGTAGTCCTGGCCGTCGGTCAGCTCCTCTTAGACGGGTACTATTTGTAAATACGTGTAAGAGCAAGGTCCAAAGTGCAATAGTGCACAAAATTACCAAAGAAGATCCAAAACACCAGAGAACCTACTCTATCATGTAGATCATGATTTTAAATGAATTATGAAACTAGATTCATAATTTTTGGAGGTCCGGTTGATTTCTTATGAATTTTCTAAAGAAAAACCTATTCTTGAAATTAATAAAAGATTACCGGAAAGAAAAGGCACACAACAGTGACACGTGGCAACACCAGAGCGTGCCACGTGGTATGCTGACGTCAGCATGACATAACTGGAAGGGTCAGATCTGGCTAGCGTCAGCAGTGGGTCCAGCTGACGTCAACGTTGACGGGTCAACGCTGACCAGTCAACGGTCAATTGGTCAAGGGTCTGGTGGGGCCACAGGTCAGCCACTGGGTCTCACCGATAGGTGGGACCCATGAGTCAGGTTGGGATTAAAACAAAAGGATAAGGAATAGGCAGCTCAGGTTATTGGGTCTAGAAGCGGTTGGTCGGCTTGGTCCGGCCCATAGCACATGGCTAGGATTGTTGGCCGGCTTGGCTAAATAGATCGGCTTGGGTGTGATGCCCTGAGAATCCACCAAATTAAATCACGCGCTAGAGTGCTTTGTTTAAAAGCCGTTCGTTGTCAAAACCCTAGCCCTAATCCTTTCTGAACGACACCGAACTTGACCGCTGTTCCATCCCGCACCGCTCGGCGGCCGACGACCACGCGCGACCGCTTTTCCGCGATCAGCGCTGGCGCGATTCTTTACATCTCGTGCAGCACGCGGAGGACGCACGCGCGTGGCCGACCGACCGCGGTCGCCGCCGCGATCGGCGCCGACGCGACCCCCCTTCCCTTTCTTTTCCCTCTTGCTCTCTCCTTTTTCCTTTCTTTTTTTTCTCTCCCATTTCTTCTCTCTTCTTTCTTTCCTTTTTCCTCTCTTTCTTTTCTCTTTTTTTCTCTTTTCCCTCCTCTCTTCTCCTCCCTTCTCTTCTCCCCTCCTCTGCTCCTGAGCGCCGCTCAGCCCGCGCCACCCGCCCCCCCTCCTGCTTGGCTCCTGAGCCACGACCGCCTCCCTCCCCTCGCACGCACATGCCCCTGGGCTCGGCCGCCCTTGCCCACGCGTGCGCGCCCCGCGCGTGCACCGCGTGCCGCGCCAACTGACGTGCCGCCCGACGCTTGCACGAGCACGCCATGCCGCGACGCCGCGCCGCCCGCCGCTGTTCCCCTGCCGCTTCCCCGCCCTGTGCCGCACAGCTCCCGCCCCACGTGCCCGCACGCGTGCCGAGCCGTCACGCCGCTCCGGCCTCGCCGCCCGCGCTGCCGCTCGACGCCACGGACACCACAACGCAGACGCCATTAAGGCGCCCCGCGCCGCTCGCCAGCCTCCCCACCGGCCACCACCGCCCCACCGCCTTTGGTCGTCTATAAAAGGACCCTCACCCCGCCCCCGAGCTCGGCACCCGCACACGGCCTTTTCCCCAAGCTCGTAGTGCCGCCGCCGCGCACCGGTCGGCCGCCGCCCGCTGCCCGCCGTCGCCCGGCCCCCTCGCTCCACCTCGGCCCAAGGTGAGGCTGGGGATGGGATCCCCGTGCCCCCCTCTCCCTCATCACCCTACCCCGAGCCGCCCTTTGGCCCTGGCCGGCCAGCGTGCGCGCCGCCGCCGCCCCTGTTTCCCCCTCCCCTATTTCCAGTCAACGGGAGAGGAGGAAGAAGGGGCATTTTGCCCATAGCCCCCCCCTTCCCTATATTTTCCCCAAAAGAAACCTCCTACTTACTCTCTTTTGCAAAAGAGGCCCTGTTCTTTCCGTTATTTCAAAATAAACCCTCCATTACATAAACCTAATTATACTCGACATCCTTTAGCGTGCCCTGGGTATTTCTAGAATTCGCAAATAGGTCCTTGCTTCCTCCGGATAAATACGAATAAGCCCCTGGACCCCTGTTTAGCCCCTGAAATCCCCTTGGCCTTGTCATTTTATGCGCCAAACGACCTCCGATTGACCTGAAACTTTACCACGCCCTTTCCAGTATAGTTCTAGCCATGCCATTAAGAAACCACCCAAAAATATTACCCCTATCTCCGTAACTAAATTATTTCCGATACAAGCTCAACGATGAAAGCTTTTAGTTCTTTCGCTTGATTGTGTGCCTGTTTGTTTGCGTCGTAGGACACGGAGTGAACGAGGAAGGTCCCGACTGTGACCAAGCAAACGAGGACCAGTTCTGCGACCCCGAACCCAAGGCACAGTGCTTCGATCAGGACCTCCCGCAGGGATTTGATGATGGCAAGTTCAATCCCGCCCTTTGATGCATGTTTCTGTCCTTGTTTTTATAAACACAACCCCGTGGCCTGTTTTCTAAAATTGCATGGTTTTGCTTGCTGAAAACATGGTAGGATAGCCACCCTTGTTTGTGATAACCATACCTTGACCACCTGGTTTTATAAAGAAAGCGTGTGTGTGTGGGAAGGGATAAAATGTGGTTTTGAAAGACGAGTCAGACGGGATGGATGGCATTTCTGTGTGAATTGCTGTTGGTGTGCTCGTACCTGTGTGGTAGAGCAAGGAAGGGAGATATCCATCTTGTCACCCCTAAGGACCGAGTTGATGTGTCATCTCACCTAGCTTCCTGTCGTGCAAACCACTTGACCGTTGTATGGGCAACGGCTTAGCATAAATCCCACTAGTTAGTCTGATAGCCATCAGGAGAGCTGAGAGCAACGGGTGATCAAGGAGAAGGGATAAGCTCGGTGTGACTTATGCCCCGGTTAAACCTTGGAGGTAGGTCGAATGACCCCTGGATGGATCCCGTGGTGGCTAGTCAGGTCTAGCTAAGGTGGGTAATGGCTTTGCTGGGATCTGCACCGACACTAAGGTGATCGTGCTGTGGTACCCCACCTGTGGGTAAAGTTGCACACCTCTGCAGAGTTAAAATCTATTCGAATAGCTGTGCCCACGGTATTGGGCAAGCTATGGTGTGGTCACATAACTAGTGTTTCTCTCTGGGAATGGTTGGGCTGGTGTGAGTTGTTTGGAAAGTGTCCGACAGTTGTGCCGTGTGCTACGGCGGACGGGGAGTCCGGTAGCGGTCTAAAACTTGAGTCCTGTGTGGATCTACGTCGTGTGCTCCCTGGTATTAGAAAACTTGTTTTGGAAAATGTTTTTAAAACAAACCTTTGCATACAACTAAGTTCTCCGCAAATGAACCATAACCTTATCCTTGGATTGTCCTGTGCATTGATTTCTGTTATACCCCTCCGTGGGTGCGATTGGACTTGCTGAGTACATTTGTACTCACCCTATTCTTACTTTTACAGTGGAAGATCCAGACTACATCCCCGAAGACGTCGAGTAGGGTTTCGTCCTGCACCCAGTCTTGCCTGTGGTTAAGGCCACCGCTGGAACCCCGCATGGCACAAGACTCTGATGATCCTCTTTTCGTAGTTAGTGTAGTAGTGTGGGTTTTAGTTGTAATCCTCGCGATAGTGGCGCTTCACTGCCCATTACCGCGAAGAGTTGTACGGTGATGTACCATCTGATGTAATAAAAGTGTTATCAGCCTCCTGGGACTGATAAAGTAACACTTTTAAGTCTTCCCTGATGGGGGGGACGCTTCAGGTGGTATTAGAGCCGTAGGCTGGCCGTAGGACGTGACTCTAGAAGCGAGACTTTTTTTCTGGCCCCAGGACTTGTTTTGACTTAGCTCATTTCCTGAACAAACGCTCACCACTGGTCTTTGCCTTGTTCTAGATGGCTGACAATGGATGGGTTGACGGAGTCTGCCACGCAGAACCCGGCCTTCCTAAGTTATTAATACTCAGCCTGGAACGCATCGGAGTCATGGAGCCACTGGAGTATGCCTATCGAGAATACACCTCCAAGGGCATCCTTCGGTGCGACATGATGATCTTTGTGGGAAAAAGCACTCGCTACCCTAGTATAGACCCCTGGTTCATCTCCACCTCTGGCTTTCGCTTCCCTGACACCTACCGAAAAGCCGCCCATAAAGCCCTACGACGACTGCGTGTGATTTACAAGCACCACCTTCAGGGGACTCCCATGGGATTTTTCCCACCTACTGAAGGAAGAGGACGCACTTGGATTGACCGGATGAGAGGACTCGGAAGAGAAGAAGAGGACCTAGAAGATACGGTCTCCCACCTGTCCATCTACCTTACCGGCCTGGATGCGCTCTGCCGCGAGCAGGCGGCACAACTGAAACAGCTAATCCATGGGGTAGAAAAGGCAACCCAGGAACTGGAAGAACAACGGATAAGAGCCGCACACGCCGAGTATTCCTTAGCCGCCCTCCAAGCCCAGATGCAGGAATATGAAAACCGCAGGGAAATGGGTGGATGGATAGAGGGAGAAGAGGAACCCGAGGAAACCCATTGGGATAAAGGTACTCAGACCGAAGATGAGGTGATGGATCGGTGCCTCCCAATAAAGAAGCGCCCTATCAGAGTCGAGGAAGAATCCCCATGATAGGAGTAGCACTCCAAGCTAGAACCCTACCCTAATAACCACGTATCCATGGAGACTGTACCCCCCATGTTGCAATAATAAATGTAATCTACTCCCTTTTGTACCTATGCTAGATTGTTTACCCTATCCTTGTTTCAGATGGCTGAGGAAGGATGGACCCAGGGCGATTGCCAAGCTGCACCTGGCTTTCCCAGCCTTTTGATCAACGCCCTAGAAAGCCTTGGCGTTACGGAACGCCCAAGGTACTACAACAGAGAGTACGAATACCATGGTACCCTCCGCTGCAGGGTGATCCTGGTCATCGCCAGGAGCAACCGCTACCCCGACATCCAGCCATGGCGAGTGACTGCCACAGGGTTTAGGCACCAAGACACCTACCCCTTGACCGTTAGAAAAGCACTCCGTTACTTATGCCGGATTTTTGAAGGACACCTCGCCGCCACACCAGTAAGGTTCTTTCCGCCGGCCATCAGAACCCCCGTTTGGGAAGCACGAATGAGAAGCCTGGAATGTCATCGCCAGGAAGAGGGCCCTCTGTACCAAGTGGCTACTTATCTGGCCGCCTTGGACCAACTCTTCGACGAGCAAGCCAACCTTCTGAGGGAACAGACCCACCGGGCCGAGCAAGCAGAGCTCGCAGTAAGGCTGCAGCAGATCCGAGCAGCCCAAGCCGAGGCAAGGGCCGCAGCCGCGGTCAGTAGCGAAGCGGTCGCCCAAGAGAGCCTCAGGCAGGCCCGAGACCGGCGTATGCAAGAGTGGACCCGAAGTGGAACACCAGTCCCGGCAATTGGGGAAGACCATGTTTTACTCGGGACGCCCGTCATAGGATGGGGACCGCTCTTTGGAAACACACAAGCCCCACCCGAGAACCCGGAAAGTTCTGCTGCCGCCGTCGAAAGGGATGCTGCAGCGCAACCCTTGACAAATGGAAATCCACAGGACGGCGAGCAAGGATCACTCACCCTCCCCGCCCCAGAAGAAGGTCCGCCCCGTGAGTAAAATAACCGACGCCACCTTAGCAATATGTCCCCGGCCGCTTTTGTCGTGCCCGACCCCGGACGAGTAGTACGAGACCTAGCCTTACCCCAAGCTGTACCCCCCTGCAGTAATGAAGTTGTTTGTTGCTTGTGATGTTGTGTGCTGGTTTGTTGTGTGCTGCTTGTTATATAACTACTGGCAGGAGGTAGACTCTGCCTTATATACGAATTAAACAACTTAAACATCACATAATAGTAACCCCACTCTACCCAATCAACAGATGGCTCCCCGAAACATCGCAAGGGCCTCCCGTAGCCGGAACCCTGCAGCCACTGGTGCCAAACCGCAGCCTATTGGACAAAATCTCCAGGGAGAACAGGAAGTAAGCCAGAACCAAGGAGAAAATCAAGGAGGAGAGCAACTACCACCACCCCCACCCCTCGGAGACCTGGCACAAATAATCCACAACCAGACCCTCATACTGGAAACACTGGCAAACGCCCTCGTTAACCGGCAACCACGAGGGCAGAACATGAACGACAAGCTGACAGCCTTTCTGAGGACCAAGCTGCCCACCTTTGCTGGATCCTGCAACCCTTTGGATGCAGACGACTAGTTACGAGTAATATAGAGGAAGCTCGAACCATTCGAATGCCAGGACCGAGACAAAGTCCTTCTGGCAGCCCACCAACTCACCGGAACAGCATTATCCTGGTGGGAAAATTATTGTGCCGCAGCCGAAGATGCCTCTACCATCACTTGGGAGGAGTTCGTGAAGGAGTTCCGCCGCTATCACATCCCTTCGGCCACCATGAAGCGCAAGGCGGATGAATTCCGTGCACTGCAGCAGGGAAGCATGATGGTGGAAGAGTACACTCACCAGTTCATCGAGTTGGCCCGATACGCACCGGAGGAAGTGAACGACGATGACAAGAAACAAGACATGTTCAAGAAGGGGCTAAACCCAGAACTCTGGACCCTGCTTACCCCTCAGATCTACCCTGACTTCAATACCCTGATGAACAAGGCCATCCTTACGGAAAGGGCCAAAGCCGAAGAGAGGAAGGACAACAAACGCAAATTCCTGGAAAGTAAGGCCCGCCAACAGGACCGTTTCCAAAAGCGAGAAACTTCAGCTATACTGCACCAAGATCTCAGGCCCCAATGCAATATAGGACTCAGTCCCAAGTGACAGGACCACGGGCCCCGGACACACAGCCTAAGGGCCAGAGTACCATGAAGGCCCCGTAGAGTAATGCCAGCCTAGTCGCATCCGACAACACCAATGTTAGGGCCTGTTTCAACTGCTGTGAGACAGGGCATTTCATTGCCAATTGCCCTTATGCCAAGAATAAGCTGGCCACCTTAGCCTTCTCCAACACGGTGAATGGACCAGGCCAGCCCTAACCGGTGCCTACCGAGTGCCCATCCGCAACAACGACAACAGCCAACAGATGAAGCAGCCCCAGCAATCATTTGGACGAGCCCGCGTCAATCACATCGACGGCAGGAGGCTCAAGAAGCTCAGGGCGTAGTGCTCGGTGAGTACCTAGTCAACTCAGCTCTGGCAACAATACTATTTGATTCTGGAGCATCGCACTCGTTCATATCATTGAGTTTTGTGGAAAAACACAAAATACCTACAGTATTACTAAAAACACCCCTATTAACCCGGACGCCTGGAGGCGACATCAAATGTCAACTAGGTTGTCTACGGATAAGGATCAAATTAAGTGGGGTAGAATTTCTAGCGGACTTGGTGGTACTTAAGTCTAAGGGGATAGACGTGATCCTTGGAATGGACTGGTTAAGCCGACACAATGGCCTCATAGGCTGTGCTGACAAAGTGGTACACTTAACAAACCCCGAGGGAGTACGAGTAACCTGCCATACCCAGGAAAGTGGGTCTAGCCCAATGGTGTTTAGCATAGAAGCCAAGTCCTTGGAAGAAGTCCCGGTAGTAAATGAATACCCAGATGTCTTCCCTGAAGAGCTTCCCGGTATGCCACCGGACAGGGATATAGAGTTTGTCATTGACCTCATCCCTGGAACCTCCCCCATAGCCAAGAGACCCTATAGGATGGCAGCCTCTGAGTTGACGGAATTAAAGAAGCAACTGGAAGAACTGCAACGGATTGGCTTCATCAGACCAAGCTCATCGCCTTGGGGAGCCCCAGTTCTGTTTGTCAAGAAGAAAGATGGGAGTATGAGGTTGTGTGTAGATTACCGAGCACTGAACGAGGTTACCATTAAGAATAAGTACCCCCTCCCCAGGATTGATGACCTTTTCGATCAGCTAAAAGGAGCCAAGTATTTTTCCAAGATCGATCTAAGGTCAGGATATTTTCAGCTCAAGATTAGGGAAAGTGACATCCCTAAGACAGCTTTTGTCATCCGCTACGGGCAGTTTGAGTTCACTGTAATGTCCTTCGGACTAACCAATGCCCCTGCCTATTTTATGAATCTCATGAACAAAGTATTTATGGACGAGCTGGATAAGTTTGTCGTAGTCTTTATCGACGACATACTTATCTACTCCAAGAGTATTCAGGAACATGAGCAACATCTGCGGGTAGTATTGGAGAAACTGAGGACACATAGGCTATACGCCAAGTTTAGCAAGTGTGAATTCTGGCTGGAGAAAGTAGCTTTCCTTGGTCACATTCTAACCGCGGAAGGCGTAGCAGTGGACCCAGAGAAGGTCGAAGCAGTTTCCAACTGGCAGCGACCGACTAATGTTAGTGAAATCAGAAGTTTTCTTGGATTAGCTGGGTACTATCGAAGATTTATTGAGGGATTCTCTAAAATAGCCCGACCCATGATGGAACTTCTTAAGAAGGAGAAGAAGTTCGCCTGGACAGAATCTTGTGAAAGAAGTTTTCAAAAATTGAAGCAAAGGTTGACAACCGTCCCAGTGCTGACCCTACCGGACATTCATCGGGACTTTGTCGTTTATTGTGATGCATCCCGACAAGGATTAGGGTGTGTGCTGATGCAAGACGGGAAGGTCGTTGCATATGCTTCCCGCCAACTCAGAACTCATGAACAGAATTATCCGACCCATGACTTGGAATTGGCAGCCGTAGTGCATGCCCTTAAGATTTGGAGACACTACTTGATTGGAAATAAGTGTGAGATTTACACCGACCACAAGAGTCTGAAGTATATCTTTACCCAGCCGGATTTAAACTTAAGGCAAAGAAGATGGTTGGAGTTGGTCAAGGACTACAATTTGGAAATTCATTATCACCCCGGGAAAGCAAACGTAGTAGCTGATGCCTTGAGTCGGAAATCCTATGGGCCCAAAGATGATCATCTGCGCGAGGAGATGGCACGATTAAATGTGCACATTATCCCGCGAGGTTCCAGCCACGTGCTAAACGTCCAATTGACACTAGGGAATAGAATTAGAGAGGCCCAAAGCTCGGATCAGGAGTTAATGAAGATCTGCAAACAAACCGGAGAAAACAAAGCACCAGGCTTCAGAGTAGACGATAAGGGAACGTTATGGTACGAGGATAGGGTTTGTGTACCCCAGAATGGACACTTCCGGCAGATAATCATGGACGAAGCCCATAATTCAGCCTACTCCATCCACCCAGGATCCACCAAAATGTATATGGACATAAGGCAAAAATATTGGTGGAATGGAATGAAAGCGGATATTGCACGATTCGTGGCACATTGTGATACGTGTCAAAGGATCAAGGCCGAACATCAAAAGCCA
Organism: Panicum hallii; assembly: GCF_002211085.1. Classification (NCBI taxonomy): domain Eukaryota; kingdom Viridiplantae; phylum Streptophyta; class Magnoliopsida; order Poales; family Poaceae; genus Panicum; species Panicum hallii. The sequence goes on from NC_038043.1 coordinate 12,491,310, forward strand.
GCAGGGTTATTGCAACCCTTACCCATTCCGGTTTGGAAATGGGATGAGATAGGGATGGACTTTGTAGTGGGTCTACCTAGAACGCAGAAGTGACACGATTCCATATGGGTAATAGTAGACCGACTCACTAAATCGGCTCATTTCATACCCGTACGAACCACTTATGGTGGAGAAAAGCTGGCAAAGCTTTATGTGGAGAACATAGTAAAGTTACATGGAGTGCCTAGCAAAATTGTCTCAGATAGAGGAACCCAATTTACCTCTAGGGTTTGGAAAAGCCTGCATAAAGCCATGGGCACTAAGTTAGATTTCAGCTCCGCATACCACCCACAGACGGATGGTCAAACCGAAAGGGTAAACCAGGTCATGGAAGATATGCTGAGAGCGTGCGTCCTGACCTATGGAAATGATTGGGAGCAGAGCCTACCTTATGCAGAATTCTCGTACAACAATAGCTACCAAGCCAGCTTGGGCATGTCGCCATTCGAAGCCCTCTATGGAAGAAACTGCAAAACTCCCTTGATGTGGTCAGAAGTTGGAGAACGTGCACTAGTAGGACCCGCACTTATAAAGGAAGCAGAAGAAAAAGTAGCGGAGATCCGCGAGAAGTTGAAAGCGGCTCAATCCCGACAAAAGAACTACGCAGACAAGAAAAGGCGAGAAATAAGTTTCAACCCAGGAGATTTTGTTTATCTCAAGGTCTCACCTATTCGAGGAACGCGAAGATTTCAGGTACAAGGTAAATTGGCCCCTCGATACATTGGACCGTATCGGGTTCTAAAGAGAGTCGGAGCAGTAGCATACCGACTGGAGTTACCAGAAGAAATGTCGGATATACACCCAGTGTTTCACGTCTCGCAATTAAGAAGATGTTTGAGAGTGCCCGAGGAAGAACACGTGCCGGTGGAAACAATAGATCTGCAGCCAGATCTGCGATACCAGGAAGTACCGGTCAAAATTCTGGACACTGTCACTAGGAGGACAAGAAACTCCGAAGTACGGATATGCAGGGTTCAATGGAGCAGACACGGAATAGAAGAAGCGACATGGGAACGCGAAGAGGCTTTAAAGAAGGAATTTCCCCATCTGTTTAGAAGCCAGACGAATCTCGAGGACGAGATTCATTTAAGTGGGGTAGGTTTGTGACGCCCTGAGAATCCACCAAATTAAATCACGCGCTAGAGTGCTTTGTTTAAAAGCCATTCGTTGTCAAAACCCTAGCCCTAATCCTTTCTGAACGACACCGAACTTGACCGCTGTTCCATCCCGCACCGCTCGGCGGCCGACGACCACGCGCGACCGCTTTTCCTCGATCAGCGCCGGCGCGATTCTTTTCGTCTCGCGCAGCACGCGGAGGACGCACGCGCGTGGCCGACCGACCGCGGTCGCCACCGCGATCGGCGCCGACGCGACCCCCCCTTCCCTTTCTTTTCCCTCTTGCTCTCTCCTTTTTCCTTTCTTTTTTTTCTCTCTCCCATTTCTTCTCTCTTCTTTCTTTCCTTTTTCCTCTCTTTCTTTTCTCTTTTTTTCTCTTTTCCCTCCTCTCTTCTCCTCCCTTCTCTTCTCCCCTCCTCTGCTCCTGAGCGCCGCTCAGCCCGCGCCACCCGCCCCCCTCCTGCTTGGCTCCTGAGCCACGGCCGCCTCCCTCGCCTCGCGCGCACACGCCCCAGGGCTCGGCCGCCCGTGCCCACGTGCGCGCGCCCCGCGCGTGCACCGCGTGCCGCGCCAACCGCCATGCCACCCGACGCTTGCACGCGCACGCCATGCCGCGACGCCGCGCCACCCGCCGCTGTTCCCCTGCCGCTTCCCCGCCCTGTGCCGCACAGCGCCCGCCCCACGTGCCCGCACGCGTGCCGAGCCGTCACGTCGCTCCGGCCTCGCCGCCCGCACCGCCGCTCGACGACACGGACGCCACGACGCAGACGCCAGTAAGGCGCCCCGCGCCGCTCGCCGGCCTCCCCACCGGCCACCACCGCCCCACCGCCTTTGGTCGTATATAAAAGGACCCTCACCCCGCCCCCGAGCTTGGCACCCGCACACGGCCTCTTCCCCAAGCTCGTAGCGCCGCCACCGCGCACCGCTCGGCCGCTGCCCGCTGCCCGCCGTCGCCCAGCCCCCTCGCTCCACCTCGGCCCAAGCTGAGGCCGGGGATGGGATCCCCGTGCCCCCCTCTCCCTCATCCCCCTACCCCGAGCCGCCCTTTGGCCCTGGCCGGCCGGCGTGCTCGCCGCCGCCGCCCCTGTTTCCCCCTCCCCTATTTCCTGTCAATGGGAGAGGACGAAGAAGGGGCATTTTGCCCATAGCCCCCCCCCCTTCCCTATATTTTCCCCAAAAGAAACCTCCTACTTACTCTCTTTTGCAAAAGAGGCCCTGTTCTTTCCATTATTTCAAAATAAACCCTCCATTACATAAACCTAATTATACTCGACATCCTTTAGCGTGCCCTGGGTATTTCTAGAATTCACAAATAGGTCCTTGCTTCCTCCGGATAAATACGAATAAGCCCTTGGACCCCTGTTTAGCCCCTGAAATCCCCTTCGCCTCGTCATTTTATGCGCAAAACGACCTCCGATCGACCTGAAACTTTACCACGCCCTTTCCAGTATAGTTCTAGCCATGCCATTAAGAAACCACCCAAAAATATTACCCCTATCTCCGTAACTAAATTATTTCCGATACAAGCTCAACGATGAAAGCTTTTAGTTCTTTCGCTTGATTGTGTGCCTGTTTGTTTGTGTCGTAGGACACGGAGTGAACGAGAAAGGTCCCGACTGTGACCAAGCAAATGAGGACCAGTTCTGCGACCCCGAACCCAAGGGACAGTGCTTCGATCAGGACCTCCCGCAGGGATTTGATGATGGCAAGTTCAATCCCGCCCTTTGATGCATGTTTCTATCCTAGTTTTTATAAACACAACCCCGTGGCCTGTTTTCTAAAATTGCATGGTTTTGCTTGCTGAAAACATGGTAGGATAGCAACCCTTGTTTGTGATAACCATACCTTGACCACCTGGTTTTATAAAGAAAGCGTGTGTGTGTGGGAAGGGATAAAATGTGGTTTTGAAAGACGAGTCAGACGGGATGGATGGCATTTCTGTGTGAATTGCCGTTGGTGTGCTCGTACCTGTGTGGTAGAGCAAGGAAGGGAGATATCCATCTTGTCACCCCTAAGGACCGAGTTGATGTGTCATCTCACCTAGCTTCCTGTCGTGCAAACCACTTGACCGTTGTATGGGCAACGGCTTAGCATAAATCCCACTAGTTAGTCTGATAGCCATCAGGAGAGCTGAGAGCAACGGGTGATCAAGGAGAAGGGATAAGCTCGGTGTGACTTATGCCCCGGTTAAACCTCGGAGGTAGGTCGAATGACCCCTTGATGGATCCCGTGGTGGCTAGTCAGGTCTAGCTAAGGTGGGTAATGGCTTTGCTGGGATCTGCACCGACACTAAGGTGATCGTGCTGTGGTACCCCACCTGTGGGTAAAGTTGCACATCTCTGTAGAGTTAAAATCTATTCGAATAGCCGTGCCCACGGTATTGGGCAAGTTATGGTGTGGTCACATAACTAGTGTTTCTCTCTGGGAATGGTTGGGCTGATGTGAGTTGTTTGGAAAGTGTCCGACAGTTGTGCCGTGTGCTACGGCGGACGGGGAGTCCGGTAGCGGTCTAAAACTTGAGTCCTGTGTGGATCTACGTCATGTGCTCCCTGGTATTAGAAAACTCATTTTGGAAAATGTTTTTAAAACAAACCTTTGCATACAACTAAGTTCTCCGCAAATGAACCATAACCTTATCCTTGGATTGTCCTGTGCATTGATTTCTGTTATACCCCTCCGTGGGTGCGATTGGACTTGCTGAGTACATTTGTACTCACCCTATTCTTACTTTTACAGTGGAAGATCCAGACTACATCCCCGAAGACGTCGAGTAGGGTTTCGTCCTGCACCCAGTCTTGCCTGTGGTTAAGGCCACCGCTGGAACCCCGCATGGCGCAAGACTCTGATGATCCTCTTTTCGTAGTTAGTGTAGTAGTGTGGGTTTTAGTTGTAATCCTCGCGATAGTGGCGCTTCACTGCCCATTACCGCGAAGAGTTGTACGGTGATGTACCATCTGATGTAATAAAAGTGTTATCAGCCTCCTGGGACTGATAAAGTAACACTTTTAAGTCTTCCCTGATGGGGGGGACGCTTCATTGGGTCACCTGGGCTGGTTCAGCTCAGATAGCAGGCCGGCTGCATGAGTCATCTTGGGCTGCCCCGGGTTGCCTCCTCCGTCCTCCCGCTGACATGGCTGGCCCACTCGTCGATCTTCACCTCCCACTGACAACTGGGGCCGAGGTGTCGGTCTCACACCAGATCCGGCGTGGCAGCGCCCGAATAAGGTGCGGCAGCTACGCGTGCGTGCAGCAGTGGGTGCACATGTGTGCCCTATGTGACACTCAGGTACTTGGTAGTGTCACACCCTAAATTTTAGTATGATATTGTGTGCAAAATGTGGTGAAAGTGTGTGTAGAAATTTAAATGCTAAGTAAAAGGGGTTGTTCATATATAATTATAAATTAATAAAGGTCCTTTAGTGTTAAATAGATGAGAATGGGAAGTGCAATCCAAATACATAAAGGTTGTTTTGGCAAAAGTCAAAAACTTGTGTTTAAATCGCAAATCAAGGTGAAACTATACCTAGGATGTACATGTAGTGTAATTTTTAAATAGGATTTATGTAAAGTTTGGAAATCTTGCTAACTTTTATATTAATTACAAATCCTTAGCTTTCCTGCTAATGAACCGTAAAACAAATTTGTAGGTTTTGGAAAACCCTACACTTTTGCTTTTGGGCCCATCCTTATTTGAGCTCTGGTTTGAAAGATATTTAGACTTTACAGTGGAGTCCTTGTGTTTTTGAGGAATTCCATTTCGGTCCCCCTTGGTCTACCTCCCTCCCTCCTCCTCTGTTTTCTCTGTCGCGCGCAGCCGCCGCTCTGGCCGGCCATGTGCGCCATCCCCGCCGCCTCAGCGCCATCCTGCACCGGGCCACGTGCCTACCCTGCCTCGCTGCCGCCTTCCCCGACCCCGCGCTGTCTTTTCCCCGCCGTGCCACGCCGCTCGGCCGTCTGCCCGAGCCGCCTTTCACTACCGCTCGCTGTCACTGTGACCCGATCAGTGCCACCTCCTGCTCCCTACAGATTCCACGTGTTACTCCCCGGCCGGCCACCGCCGTAGCTTTTCCCCAGCTGCCGTCCTCCGCGCACGCCAAGCCAGCCCCACCGCTACCTGAGATTCGCCATGCCGCCACGCGTGCCACCAGCGTACCAGCACCTGCTCCCGCACAACCACATTATCTCTTAGACTCCGAGCGCATCCTGGAGCTCCTCTAGCACTCGCCCTTGCATTTGCACACCTCCATTTCGCTCAATTTCTCCTGCTCCGACCACCTCCCTTCACTCGACCTCCGCCGTCATCCCTGGTCATCATCGACAGCCACCACCGTCAGCTCCGGACCCTGATCCAGTGCATCAGTAGCATTGCCACGACCCACAGAAGCTCACAAAGCAAACCAATTTCCATTTCTTCCACTAGAACCACCGGACCGCAGCGCCGACGGAGCTCCTGTTCCGCCGCCCGTTTGGTCTCGCCGTCGACCCACCGCTACCGAGCCCCTCAACCGCAACTAGGAGTACCAACAGCACCACATCATCTCCTTGAAGCGATCCCATCCCTCCTTCACCGCCCTCTGCCGCCCTATCCCGCAGAACACCGTGCCGCCATCGCCTCCGGTAAGAGCCCGACGCCCACCTCACCATTGACAACTATTTTATGCCCTGTCTCTGACCAAATTAGGCACGGGTTAAGCATCCCCACACTCCCGCAAAGCTCATGCGCACCCTATCTGCCCACGTTCGCCGGCCCCTCGTCGGGAACGATGACGCGCCACCACGGCCACCGCCATCTCTCATCGCCAGCCATGTTCCACCCCTGCTCATCGAGCACATCACCCCCCAACCAGCACCACATGTCCCGTAGGTCATGCTGAGCCAGTCCATCCTCGCTGGAGATCACACCGTCGGCGAGAACGCGCCGGAGCAGATCCACCGGCGACGTCGGGGAGAGTCAAGGGCATAACTGCGAATAGTTTTCATGTTCTAAGGGTCCATATGCAAGAAACCAAGGACCCCAGTGTAAACCTCCTTGTTATTTTATGTGGGCAAGCTGCCAGTTTGTAAAATCAATAGGAAATTGTACGAAACTCCAAAAATTATCAAACCAGTTTTGTTGGAAACTAGAAATCAAGATCTACAACTTTTGTTAATAAAGTTTGGTATGAAACTAAATGCATTTTGATCTATTTTAAACTCAATGTAAAAGGGTATCTTATGCATAACTTTTGCATATTAACTTATTTTCTTATGATTTTTGGTATGTAGTATCTTTAGGTCATGTGTGAGATAGTGTAAAAATTTCATGCTTAGTGCTATTTTGTGGTTTAAGTTCTTTTAAACTTTTGCAAATCAAATTTGAAGTAGTTTGATTTAATTAAGCATGTTCCTAAGGCTTCTCTGTTTAGATATTTTTACCATAACCTAATACATTGATAATTAGTTAATAATTAACTTTCAAGACTTTATAGTTTTATTTACCCAAGATTTGAATTTAAACTTGAGATTTGAATTCAAATTCAAATGCTTTAGTTTTTGTGCCCGGAAAATTATGAAAAATTCACAATAAGCTTATTTATTGAAAATAAATTTAACCACCAAAATTCAAGGTTAGAATCTTTATGGGTTTTAAAATAAAAATTAAACTTGTCAAATACTTCAACGTAATTTCATGACTTAAGTATAACTAATAACCTGGAATCCCAAACCCCCCCTTACTTCATGAATTTTTATTGGTTAATTTGTTGGATTGCAACTTTATTGTGATATAAAAATCTT